>NC_081560.1:95107519-95118119 GCF_022355385.1 Mustela nigripes | reverse complement strand
AGTATATTTTATATATATATATATATATATATATATATATATATATATATATATATATATATAATGACATCATCCAAGATGGTCTCATGAGGGACACCTGAAGTGGCTAGTCCAGCTACAACCATAGCCAAGGCACACGGAGCATAACCCAGGTCAGGTCATCGTTAAACCAGTAACGAAATGTCGACTCTTCTGCACATTTGTATATTTAATTGTGAACACGATGAACATGTGCGGCCAAGACATATCAGCAAATGAATCCAGTGGAGAACTTGTGAGAAATCAATAAATGTTAGGCTGAGATTAATTACAGTTCCTGGCTTAGACTCCGAGGGAAGCCGTCTTGCATGGGATCCGATTAGCTTTGACTTCCTGTGGTTCTCCTATAATCAGCTATAATCATAGTGAAGTCTCAAACAGATTTATTTTAAGTATTTCCATCAAGACAATATTTAGACCATGTAGTCATTACCTACTCCTGTCTCTATTACATGTTGAAACGTTGACAACTTGACCCCATCGGGCCTGTCTTCCGTGATTTCCCATGGTGGCAGTGGTTGGGTGGGCCCTCCTTGCACATCTGGTGGGTCCTGCTGAGGATGTGTCCGGGTTATATGAACTCTGCACACCCCTCCCTTCCTGTCTCCAGCACCTCCCTAGCTCATCCACAATGGATGCCTGCCTTTCCTTCCCAGGGTCACAGCATTTTCATCCCACTCTCGTTGTGACAGTAGTAATTACCAAGTCCGTGCCCAAACTCAAAGACTGTAGACTTGTTCATTCTTTAGTCATTTACTAATAGTAATTAAAAAAAAAAAAACATATAAAACACAAACAATTCAGGGCACCTGGGGGGCTCAGTCATTAAGCGTCTGCCTTCAGCTCAGGTCACGATCCCAGGGTGCTGGGATCAAGCCCCACATGGGGCTCCTTGCTCAGCGGGAAGCCTGCTTCTCCCTCCCCCACTCCCTCTGCTTGTGTTCCTTCTCTCACTGTGTCTCTCTCTGTCAAATAAATAAATAAAATCTTAAAAAAACAAAACACAGACTATTCCATTAATACTTCTAGTATCTGCATTGATTTAAAATGCTGAAGAGTACGTGTTTTAGATGGTCTAAGTTAATTTAAAAATTGGATAAATAATTGCCTAAGAAGACACCCTATAATTAATAATCAAGAGTTTCTTTCTCTGAACAAAACATATTAACAGGTGTGATGCGGCTGTGGTCCTGGGGCGCGAGGTATGTTCACGTGATCACTGATTACATCACTCTCCTGAGTTCCTCACCTATCAGCTGATTGAAGGGAAATTGTCTCTCAGCCTGTTCAACTGGCAGATGGAGAGAAAGAAAGAATTATTAAAAGTCTGCTACTTGCTTAGTATCCAGATAGTTGAATAAAGGAATGGAGTTCAAAAATTGACAATTGATTCTTTGTACATCAAGTATTCAATATGCTTCAAGAGATTCCTACAGAAAGTGTACATGCTGTAAAGTCGACCAAAAAGTTTATGATGCAGATTTCCTAAACATAAAATATGCAAACACAGAACGAAGAAATACTACATTACTTGAATATTAAAGAGTTCTAGTCAATAAAAATCAAACTTCCCTTAAAAAAAAAACTGAAAATATTTAATTAAATGTTACAGTTATTTTCAACTTCTTGTGAAGTGATCTTCGAAATTAATAAAACACTCCAAAAAGTAAGCAAAATTGATTTAAAAAAATTGATTTAAGAAAAATTGATAGAAGGCCAAAGAGTGAGATACAAAAAATTCTTACAAATTTTATCTCCTAAGCATCATATGAAAGCCTCTAATCCTCTCCATCTTCATTATTACTTGTAATCTCCAGACATTTTCTCTTGTGAGCTCCAGGAAGGCAAGACGTCTATCCATGATAATCATGGCTGTGTCACAGATCTCTAGAAGAATGCTAGGCATGTAGCCTTTTTTTTGGTCATTATTTGTTAAGTAAACAAATGAGTGAACTTTTAAAAATCCTCAGTGGTGGGCGCCTGGGTGGCTCAGTGGGTTAAGCCGCTGCCTTTGGCTCGGGTCATGATCTCAGGGTCCTGGGATCGAGTCCCGCATCGGGCTCTCTGCTCAGCAGGGAGCCTGCTTCCCTCTCTCTCTCTCTCTGCCTGCCTCTCCATCTACTTGTGATTTCTCTCTGTCAAATAAATAAATAAAATCTTTAAAAAAAAAAAAAATCCTCAGTGGTCTCACTGAATCCATCTTCTTTCTCACATGACCCAGTTTCATGATGTTGACCAAAATATTGTTTTTTACATTTATAAACATATAGTGTACTATTTGCTTCAGTGGTACAGGTCTGTGAATCGCCAGGTTTACACAATTCACAGCACTCACCATAGCACATACCCTCCCCAATGTCCATAACCCAGTCACCCCATCCCTCACCCCTTTACCCCCCAGCAACTCTCAGTTTGTTTCCTGAGATTAAGAGTCTCTTATGGTTTGTCTCCCTCCAGATTCCACCTTGTTTCGTTTTTTCTTTCCCCACCCACCATGAGCCCCTGGCCCTGCCTCTCAAATTTCTCGTGTCAAGGAGATCATATCATAATTGTCTTTCACTGACTGACTTATTTCGCTCAGCATAATACCCTCTAGTTCCATCCACGTCGTTGCAACTGGCAAGATTTCATTTCTTTTTATGGCTGCGTAGTATTCCATTGTATGTATTTACCACATCTTCTCTATCCATTCATCTGTTGATGGACATCTAGGTTCTTTCCATAGTTTGGCTATTGTGGACATTGCTGCTATAAACATTTGAGTGCACATGCCCCTTCGGATCACTACGTTTGTCATTCTTAAGAAGCACCTAGGAGCTTGTTAGAGATGTATCATCAGCAACCCACACTAGACCCATGGTATCTGTTTCTGGTTTCCAAAAGACCCCAAGTGCTCTCCATGCAAGGTAGAGTTTGTGTGCCCTACTCTGGGTGACCAAGTTGTGGCTCAAGGATGGGATAAATGCATTCTTGTTGAAATAGTGACTAGTGAACTGCAGAGTTAATTTTAAAACTTATATTTAATTTACGTGATTGGGAAGGGAAAAGTGGCTATCAGAATATAAAAACTTAATACAGATACAGACTTCCAGTTATCAAACAGCAAGTCACAGAGATGACAAGTACAGCCCAGGGAATACAGTCAGTGATGTAGTACTAATGTTTTGTGGTGACAGATGGTGACATGCTGTGGTGGTGAGCCTTGAGTAATGTATAGAATTGTCCAATCTCTATGTTGTACACCTGAAACTAACATAACATTGTATGTCAACTACAGTAAGAAGTGTTTTAAAAAATAACCGTAACCATCTTATTCAAAAATTTATTAGTAAAACGGGCACCTGGATGGCTTAGTCAATTAAGTGTCAGAACTTTGATTTTGCCTCAGGTCATGATCTCAGGGTCATGAGTTCAAGCCCTGTGTTGGACTCCAGAAAGAAGAAAAGAAAGAATGAAAGAATAAAAAAAAGAAAGAAAGAAAGGAGATTGTAGAAATGTAGTAGTAAAATTTTAACAAAATTAAGCAATATCTTCAGAGATAAAAAGATAGGAAGAGGAAGAAATGAAATACAATGAAATGTTCGCCTTACTTTGAGAAGTATTGTGTACCTGACATAACTTCATTCCCACCACAGTTAAAGATGTGAAGCATCAAGTATGTTGAGAAATCATCAGAGGGTGGATACTGGGATTTTCAAGCCGACGGGGAGAACCGTGAAAACTTGAGCCAGGTGGTGTGAAACAGGAAACGCACACAGCAAGGACAAACACAAGACAAGAGAAACGAACGTCTCCCTGCTTTGTGCTGTTTGTAGGAGACAGACCTAATAAAGCAAGTGACGCAAAATGGTTACAAATTAAAAGGTGGTCAAATCCATTAAAATAAAAGGCAAAATGGAGAACAAAAAAGATCACAATCAGGGAAGAAAAGTATTAACAAAGCAGAACAATACTCTTTGTGGTACAACCCTGCAAGCTGACTTCTTTATTGTTTAAAACATTTTATTTATTTATTTATTTATTTATTTATTTATTTATTTGCTTACTTACTTATTTATTTATTTGAGAGAGAGAGAACAGGGGAGGAGCAGAGAGAGGGGGACAAGCAGTCTCCACGTCGAGCATGGAGCCCAACATGGGGCTCCATCTCATGACCCTGAGATCACAACCTGAGCCAAAACCAAGAGCTGGACACTGAAATGACTGAGCCGCCCAGGTGCCCCTTACCTCCTCATTCTTACGCCATTCCCCCGACAACCCACTTTTCCAGCTCGTCCGTGACTCCCTCTTCAGATCTGCCACACTCACAGACACCAGGCTCCCTCTCTGCTGAAGCCCTGGCTCTTCACCTCACAGAGGACACAAGCATCCCGAAGCAAAACCACACAACCTTCTACTCCCAGCCCCTCCATCTATGCCGTCTTCCTTCTCTCTGTTCAAAGTTAACTGTTCCCGATTCCCTCTCAGGCTCAAATGTTCACATGCTCTCTCCACCTGCCTGTCAAGGGTATCTCTAGGAACTTTCCCCTCTACTTTGAGAATCATCCGCTCTCCAAAGCTACTGGATCACTAATGACTTCTACACATTTATCTCCAGCTTGCGGTCCTTTCTGACCTCCAAAACCCATGCAGCCAATGTCAAAGTCAGCGTCCCACATGGTTATGTAACAGGGGCCTCAGACTCCCCAGTCCCGGAATCAAGATCCTCAGCTCAGTTCATGGCCACTTCATCCACCTGGCTGTCCAAGCCAATACCTCGGTGGCCATAATATTCTTCCCTATTTATTTATACCAAAAATATCCAGTATCAACCAATATCGTTACTTTTTAGTCCCTCCACTGCTAGCATCCTGTCCCACTGCATGCTTCCTGGAATAACACACTTGTCTCGGGCTCATGTCCCTAAATGCTTCCCTTGCTCACTTCCTCTGGCCCCAACCCACACTCTGTCGGTAACATTGCAGCAGAACTCCCATAAAAGGAGATGTCGTATTAT
Source organism: Mustela nigripes (assembly GCF_022355385.1). Taxonomy (NCBI): domain Eukaryota; kingdom Metazoa; phylum Chordata; class Mammalia; order Carnivora; family Mustelidae; genus Mustela; species Mustela nigripes. The sequence goes on along the minus strand of NC_081560.1, from coordinate 95,113,084 downwards.
ATTAAAATTCCAGGCAAAACTGCCAGCAGCTCCCTGTTTCTGCCCAAGCCAGATTATTAGGTTTTATTGAGATGTATTTGACGTATAACCTTATATTGATTTCAGGTGCATGACATTCTGAGTTCATATATGTAGATATGGTGAAATGATCACCACCCTCAGTCCAGTTACCAGCCATCACCATGCATACTTTTTGTCTTCTGATGAGAATTTAAAGATCTACTCTCAGCAACTTATGTTTTTTTAAGATTTTATTTATTTACCCTACAGATAGAGATCACAGGTAGGCAGAGAGAGAGAAGAGGAAGCAGGCTCCCTGCTGAGCAGAGAGCCCAATGTGGGGCTCAATCCCAGGACCCTGGGACCATGACCCAAGCCGAAGGCAGAGGCTGTAACCCACTGAGCCACCCAGACGCCCCATCTCAGCAACTTATTTTTAAAAAACTGAGTTATCTATCCAATTCTCCCAGGACCTCGGGGACATCACGTCCCTACTTCTCCACCCTCTGCTTGCTCCAGTCCCAGTGTTCCAATATCGGATGTTCTAGGCAAGGTCCCCCCCCAGGCTCCCACGTTGGCCTTTCACCCGGATCTGCTCATAGCTCACCCTCCGGATAGATAATAACTTGTATCTTCCCAGTGAGACCATACTGGCCATCTCATTAAATGCTGCACCCTGCTCCTGGGGGTCTCTGTTCTCTGTCCCTGATTTGGTTGCTCTTTCTTGTCCCATCCTCTGCCTCACCTTCAAATCAGGTATGCTGTTCATTTCTCTACTTATTAGTTACCTTTTTCACCATGTAAGAATGTAAGCCCCATACAGACAGACACTTTTGTCTTTTTTGCTTACTTCTGAAACCCCAGTATTTTCAGACAAAAATAGAGATCTTGCCGCCAGCACATTCCCAACATAGCACAACATGTCCAGACATACCCTGATCTCATGTTCCATTTCCAGGACTCTGGTGGGAAATCTGCACTTTCTGCCTTCCTGGCACATAGTTGGGTCATATCCTTGGGTCCGGTACATGAGATGTGGGCCCAGGTGGTAGATATGGCCTCCTGGTCACAGCACCTGACAGATGATAACCCGTGTTCTCTTCTCCCCTATGGAGACCAGTGTTCATGTCACGTGATGAGGACCGCAGGGAAGCCTAGATCCCTGGGACATAATGCAGGGAAGCCAGCCCAGGTGGGCGCCATGCCTGCATAAGACAGGACACAAGTGACAAAGAAACTCATGATGTGATGCCGCTGATATTTACAGGAGACTTACAAGGAAAGCTCCATTTAGTACAGCCTGGTGAGTGTACGCCCTCCGGGTAATCATAATCTAAAGAATATGCATAGGCAGAAGGAAAGCAATCACAGGTGAATTATCTCAAAGGCTAAACTTGATAAGCAGCAAAGATAGTAATAAATATATGGGAAAATCCAAACGAATATTAAGGTATAAAATAATGAAAAAATAATGCTGGGGAATGAAATAAATACTTAAATGTTCCTAAGATATAATCAAGAGAATAACCTATAACTGAGGTGCTTTGATTGTCTAGGAAGAGCATAGAGGTATTACCTCAAGCTATTACTGAGTAAGAATATTTAATTTCTAAGGTGACCACCTAAAGAATAGTGATGACATGTACTACTTCTGTTTCTAGAGGGGAAATGAAATGATTAAAGATAATCAATCTATAAGAAGTCAAAATACAGCTGAAGAAGAAAAAGCAAAAAGATCAATTCACAAGTACAAATCAGTATGTATCAATTCTAAATAGTCAAAAGCTAGATCAATAATTTGAATAAAAATAATTGGATTAGATGCTCCAGTTAAAAGATGAAGACCCTCAGGCTAGAATTACAATAAAATACAACAATATATGGTTTTCAAAAGATCTACCTAGGGGTGCCTGGGTGGCTCAGTGGGTTAGGCCGCTGCCTTCGGCTCAGGTCATGATTTCAGGGTCCTGGGATCGAGTCCCGCATCGGGCTCTCTGCTCAGCAGGGAGCCTGCTTCCCTCTCTCTCTCTCTGCCTGCCTCTCCGTCTACTTGTGATTTCTCTCTGTCAAATAAATAAATAAAATCTTAAAAAAAAAAAAGTTATCCATTAAAAAAAAAAGATCTACCTAAAACAAGAGGATATCAAATACAATAAAATGAAACAAAAGAAGTTGAAGATACTTTTAATTATTCGTCTTCACTGGTGAAAGAAAAAGATGATTTTTGAAAAGATGATAGAGCATCTCTCTCAAGCCAACCCACTCGCTATCAATCTCAACACATCCAAATAAAGGTGAAAATAATGTGAGAGGGGAAAAAATGGCAAGCTGCCCAACCATATAAATTTTAATGCCAACAAAGTATGACTAGTATAAAAACGACCACATTCTGCTGGTAACATCCAATTTACTAGAAAAATATAACAATCATTTTTAAAACACCCTTCTAAGGATATGATATGACAAGTGGACAGAAATTGAAGACTTTGAGGATTGGAACAAACTTGACCAAGCATCATTAAAAAGATAAATTCAATAATCACAAAATAAACATTTTTTCAAACACACATAAAATACGTGATGTGGACAGAAAATGACACATTTTTCGAGTTAAATTTTACAGAATTACACAGTATGTACTATATCTCCTCACAATGCAACTGGAAATTCATAAGAGAGAAATAACTGGAAATTCTTACATCTATTTAAAAGATTTAAACCACACATCTTGATAACACATAGTCAAAGAAGATATCATGATGGAAACTATAAATTGTTGTGAATTACTGCCTGTGCTTGCTCTCTCCCCCCCTCTCTCTCTGATAAATAAATAAATAAATAATCTTTAAAAGGTCATGAAAATAATACATCTCAAGACCAAGTTTACACCTAAAACCCCAATTAGAAGGCAATTAGTGGTTGTATGTGACTTTATTGGAAAAAAAAATGAAAGGAAAAAGGGAAAGAAATCTATAAATCTTTGAGCTAAGCATCCCTCATGAGAATGTAGGAAAACGAACACATTAGAAAAACCACAAACCACAGCTAAATAAACAAGGAAGTTATGATTATATATAAGAGTAGACATTAAGGAACTAGAAAACAAGCATAAAAAGATGATAAATAAAGCCAAAATCTGGTTCTTTGGAGAGAATATTAACACGCTTTTAGCAGGTTAAACAGGAAAATGAAACAGAAAACAAAAAGAGCCGATATAAAGAATGGAAAACAGAACATCCCTCTTTGTCCTGCAGGTATTAAGCAAATATTAAAAAGGTATTATGAATAATCTTGTACCAATCACCTGTAATGGAAGAAATGAAACCTAATTGATTCAAAAGGAAATGAGTAACTTGAAAATCTTCTAGCAAAGAAATTGAATTGGTAATCAAACATCCTCCCATGAAGAAATCACAGTCCTGGTGTTGTTGGCAAATAGCATCAGATATTCAGGAAAGAAATATCCCAACCTGTACCAATTCTTAGGGAAAACTTTTTTTTTTTCTTTTCAGCATAACAGTATTCATTGTTTTTGCACCACACTCAGTGCTCCATGCAATACATACCCTCCCTAAAACCCATCACCTTATTCCCGCAACCTCCCCCCCCCCCCCGCCCCTTCCAGACCCTCAGGTTGTTTTTCAGAGTCCACAGTCTCTCATGGTTCACCTCCCCTCCCAATTTCCCTCAAATCCCTTCTCCTCTCCATCTCCCCATGTCCTCCATCTTATTTGTTATGCTCCACAAATAAGTGAAACCATATGATAATTGACTCTCTCTGCTTGACTTATTTCACTCAGCATAATCTCTCCTCCAGTCCTGCCATGTTGCTACAAAAGTTGGGTATTCATCCTTTCTGATGGAGGCGTAATACTCCATAGTGTATATGGACCACATCTTCCTTATCCATTCATTCGTTGAAGGGCATCTTGGTTCTTGCCACAGTTTGGTGACTGTGGCCATTGCTGCTATGAACATTGGGGTACATATGGCCCCTCTTTTCACTACATCAGTATCTTTGGGGTAAATACCCAGGAGTGCAATTGCAGGGTCATAGGGAAGTTCTATTTTTAATTCTTGAGGAATCTCCACACTGTTCTCCAAAGTGGCTGCACCAACTTGCATTCCCACCAACCGTGTAAGAGGGTTCCCCTTTCTCCACATCCCCTCCAACACATGTTGTTTCCTGTCTTGCTAATTTTGGCCATTCTAACTGGTGTCAGGTGATATCTCAATGTGCTTTTAATTTGAATCTCCCTGATGGCTAGTGATGATGAACATTTTTTCATGTGTCTGATAGCCATTTGTATGTCTCCATTGGAGAAGTGTCTGTTCATATCTTCTGCCCATTTTTTGATATGATTGTCTGTTTTGTGTGTGTTGAGTTTGAGGAGTTCTTTATAGATCCTGGATATCAACCTCTTGTCTGTACTGTCATTTGCAAATATCTTCTCCCATTCCGTGGGTTGCCTCTTTGTTTTGTTGACTGTAGATATTGTGCAACAAAAACGAGCTTACAAGTCATCACATTCAGAAAGATGCATATATTCCAAACAAAATATTAGCAAACTAAATTCAGGATGGGGGAAAAAGCAAACATAAATGGCCAACTTGTATTTATTCTGGAAACACAAGCTTTGGTCAACATTAGAAAATTATTTAACCTAATTGAAAAAATGCATAATTACCATTTTAAGACACAGAAAGCAGCTGATAAATTTTCATTTCCATTCTTAACAAAAATGTTTTTTTTTTAAAGATTTATTTACGCTGGGGAGGAGTCACGATGGCGGAGAAGTAGCAGGCTGAGACTACTTCAGCTAGCCAGAGATCAGCTAGATAGCTTATCTAAAGATTGCAAACACCTGAAAATCCATCGGCAGATCGAAGAGAAGAAGAACAGCAATTCTGGAAACAGAAAAACAACCACTTTCTGAAAGGTAGGACCGGCGGAGAAGTGAATCCAAAGCGATGGGAAGATAGACCCCGGGGGGAGGGGCCGGCTCCCGGCAAGTGGCGGAGCAATGGCGCACAAAATCAGGACTTTTAAAAGTCTGTTCCGCTGAGGGACATCGCTCCAGAGGCTACCCGGAGCAAAGCCCACACGGGGTCAGCGTGGCCTCAGGTTCCACAGGGTCACAGAAGGATCGGGGGTGTCTGAGTGTCGCAGAGATTGCGGGTATTGGAACGGGAAAGCCGGCTACAGAGACAGAGCCGACAGTAAGCTTGCAGCTCGGGGTGACCTTGAACTGGTCGCAGGCTCGGTGAGCTTGGAGCGCGGCCGGAGGTCAGGCAGACGGGAGTAACTGGGCGCTGTTCTCTGAGGGCGTACTGAGGAGTGCGGCCCTGGGCTCTCGGCTCCTCCGGGCCAGAGACCAGGAGGCTGCCATTTGTACTCCCGTCCACTGGAACTCTACGGAAAGCGCTCAGGGAACAAAAGCTCCTGAAAGCAAACCGGAGCAGATCACTCACCCCGGGCCCTGGGTAAGGGTGGTGTAATTCCGCCTGGGGCACAGACACTTGAGAATCACTACAACAGGCCCCTCCCCCAGAGGATCAACAAGA
>NC_081560.1:95102031-95107419 GCF_022355385.1 Mustela nigripes | reverse complement strand
TGAGAATCACTACAACAGGCCCCTCCCCCAGAGGATCAACAAGAAATCCAGCCGAGACCAAGTTCACCTACCAAGGAGTGCGGTTTCAATACCAAGGAGAGCAGCAGAATTCCAGAGGAGGAAAAAGCCAAGCACGGAACTCATGGCTTTTTCCCTGTGATTTTTTTTAGTCTTGCAGTTAATTTAATTTTTTTCTTTTTCATTTTTTGTTTTTTTTTTCTCGCCTTTGGGTAAATTTTTTTTAACTGTTACCTTGTTCTTTTTTAATGATTTTTTACTAGTTTATCTAATATATATATTTTTTCTTTTTTATATTTTTCTTAGGTGTTTTCTTTTTCTTAAATTCTTTTCTTTTTTTTTCTTTTTTCTTTTTTTTTCTTTTTTTCTTTCTTCCTTTTTGAACCTCTTTTTATCCCCTTTCTCCCCCCTCACGATTTGGGATCTCTTCTAATTTGGTTAAAGCATATTTTCCTGGGGTTGTTGCCACCCTTTTAGTATTTTACTTGCCCCTTCATATACTCTTATCTGGACAAAATGACAAGACGGAAAAATTCAACACAAAAAAAAAGAACAAGAGGCAGTACCGAAGGCTAAGGACCTAATCAATACAGACATTGGTAATATGTCAGATCTAGAGTTCAGAATGACAATTCTCAAGGTTCTAGCTGGGCTCGAAAAAGGCATGGAAGATATTAGAGAAACCCTCTCGAGAGATATAAAAGCCCTTTCTGGAGAAATAAAAGAACTAAAATCTAACCAAGTTGAAATCAAAAAAGCTATTAATGAGGTGCAATCAAAAATGGAGGCTCTCACTGCTAGGATAAATGAGGCAGAAGAAAGAATTAGTGATATAGAAGACCAAATGACAGAGAATAAAGAAGCTGAGCAAAAGAGGGACAAACAGCTACTGGACCATGAAGGGAGAATTCGAGAGATAAGTGACACCATAAGACAAAACAACATTAGAATAATTGGGATTCCAGAAGAAGAAGAAAGAGAGAGGGGAGCAGAAGGTATACTGGAGAGAATTATTGGGGAGAATTTCCCCAATATGGCAAAGGGAACGAGCATCAAAATTCAGGAGGTTCAGAGAACGCCCCTCAAAATCAATAAGAATAGGCCCACACCCCGTCACCTAATAGTAAAATTTACAAGTCTCAGTGACAAAGAGAAAATCCTGAAAGCAGCCCGGGAAAAGAAGTCTGTAACATACAATGGTAAAAATATTAGATTGGCAGCTGAGTTATCCACAGAGACCTGGCAGGCCAGAAAGAGCAGGCATGATATTTTCAGAGCACTAAACGAGAAAAACATGCAGCCAAGAATACTATATCCAGCTAGGCTATCATTGAAAATAGAAGGAGAGATTAAAAGCTTCCAGGACAAACAAAAACTGAAAGAATTTGCAAACACCAAACCAGCTCTACAGGAAATATTGAAAGGGGTCCTCTAAGCAAAGAGAGAGCCTACAAATGGTAGATCAGAAAGGAACAGAGACCATATACAGTAACAGTCACCTTACAGGCAATACAATGGCCCTAAATTCATATCTCTCAATACTTACCCTGAATGTTAATGGGCTAAATGCCCCTGTCAAAAGACACAGGGTATCAGAATGGATACAAAAACAAAACCCATCTATATGTTGCCTCCAAGAAACTCATTTTAAGCCCGAAGACACCTCCAGATTTAAAGTGAGGGGGTGGAAAAGAATTTACCATGCTAATGGACATCAGAAGAAAGCAGGAGTGGCAATCCTTATATCAGATCAATTAGATTTTAAGCCAAAGACTATAATAAGAGATGAGGAAGGACACTATATCATACTCAAAGGGTCTGTCCAACAAGAAGATTTAACAATTTAAAATATCTATGCCCCCAACGTGGGAGCAGCCAACTATATAAACCAATTAATAACAAAATCAAAGAAACACATCAACAATAATACAATAATAGTAGGGGACTTTAACACTCCCCTCACTGAAATGGACAGATCATCCAAGCAAAAGATCAGCAAGGAAATAAAGGCCTTAAACGACACACTGGACCAGATGGACATCACAGATATATTCAGAACATTTCATCCCAAAGCAACAGAATACACATTCTTCTCTAATGCACATGGAACATTCTCCAGAATAGATCACATCCTCGGTCCTAAATCAGGACTCAACCAGTATCAAAAGATTGGGATCATTCCCTGCATATTTTCAGACCACAATGCTCTAAAGCTAGAACTCAACCACAAAAGGAAGATTGAAAAGAACCCAAATACATGGAGACTAAACAGCATCCTTCTAAAGAATGAATGGGTCAACCGGGAAATTAAAGAAGAATTGAAAAAAATCATGGAAACAAATGATAATGAAAATGCAACGGTTCAAAATCTGTGGGACACAACAAAGGCAGTCCTGAGAGGAAAATATATAGCGGTACAAGCCTTTCTCAAGAAACAAGAAAGGTCTCAGGTACACAACCTAACCCTACACCTAAAGGAGCTGGAGAAAGAACAAGAAAGAAACCCTAAGCCCAGCAGGAGAAGAGAAATCATAAAGATCAGAGCAGAAATCAATGAAATAGAAACCAAAAAAACAATAGAACAAATCAACGAAACTAGGAGCTGGTTCTTTGAAAGAATTAATAAAATTGATAAACCCCTGGCCTGACTTATCAAAAAGAAAAGAGAAAGGACCCAAATAAATAAAATCATGAATGAAAGAGGAGAGATCACAACTAACACAAAAGAAATACAAACTATTATAAGAACATACTATGAACAACTCTACGGCAATAAATTTGACAATTTGGAAGAAATGGATGCATTCCTAGAAACATATAAACTACCACAAGTGAACCAGGAAGAAATAGAAAGCCTGAACAGACCCATAACCAGTAAGGAGATTGAAACAGTCATTAAAAATCTCCAAACAAACAAAAGCCCAGGGTCAGACGGCTTCCTAGGGGAATTCTACCAAACATTTAAAGAAGAACTAATTCCTATTCTCCTGAAACTGTTCCAAAAAATAGAAATGGAAGGAAAACTTCCAAACTCATTTTATGAGGCCAGCATCACCTTGATCCCAAAACCAGACAAAGATCCCACCAAAAAAGAGAGCTATAGACGAATATCCTTGATGAACACAGATGTGAAAATACTCAACAAAATACTAGCCAATAGGATTCAACAGTACATTAAAAAGATTATTCAACACGACCAAGTGGGATTTATTCCAGGGCTGCAAGTTTGGTTCAACATCCACAAATCAGCCAATGTGATACAACACATCAATAAAAGAAAGAACAAGAACCATATGATACTCTCAATAGATGCTGAAAAAGCATTTGACAAAGTACAGCATCCCTTCCTGATCAAAACTCTTCAAAGTGTAGGGATAGAGGGCACATACCTCAATATCATCAAAGCCATCTATGAAAAACCCACCGCAAATATCATTCTCAATGGAGAAAAACTGAAAGCTTTTCCGCTAAGGTCAGGAACATGGCAGGGATATCCATTATCACCACTGCTATTCAACATAGTACTAGAAGTCCTAGCCTCAGCAATCAGACAACAAAAGGAAATTAAAGGCATCCAAATCGGCAAAGAAGAAGTCAAATTATCACTCTTCACAGATGATATGATACTATATGTGGAAAACCCAAAAGACTCCACTCCAAAACTGCTAGAACTTATACAGGAATTCAGTAAAGTGTCAGGATATAAAATCAATGCACAGAAATCAGTTGCATTTCTCTACACCAACAGCAAGACAGAAGAAAGAGAAATTAAGGAGTCTATCCCATTTAAAATTGCACCCAAAACCATAAGATACCTAGGAATAAACCTAACCAAGGAGACACAGAATCTATACTCAGAAAACTATAAAGTACTCATGAAAGAAATCGAGGAAGACACAAAGAAATGGAAAAATGTTCCATGCTCCTGGATTGGAAGAATAAATATTGTGAAAATATCTATGCTACCTAAAGCAATCTACACATTTAATGCAATTCCTATCAAAGTACCATCCATCTTTTTCAAAGAAAAGGAACAAATAATTCTAAAATTTATATGGAACCATAAAAGACCTCGAATAGCCAAAGGGATATTGAAAAAGAAAGCCAACGTTGGTGGCATAACAATTCCAGACTTCAAGCTCTATTACAAAGCTGTCATCATCAAGACAGCATGGTACTGGCACACAAACAGACACATAGATCAATGGAACAGAATAGAGAGCCCAGAAATAGACCCTCAACTCTATGGTCAACTAATCTTCGACAAAGCAGGAAAGAATTTCCAATGGAAAAAAGACAGCCTCTTCAATAAATGGTGCTGGGAAAATTGGACAGCCACATGCAGAAAAATGAAATTGGACCATTTCCTTACACCACACACAAAAATAGACTCAAAATGTGCGAAAGGAATCCATCAAAATCCTTGAGGATTTTGCAACCTCTTCGACCTCAGCCACAGCAACATCTTCCTAGGAACAACGCCAAAGGCAAGGGAACCAAGGGAAAAAATGAACTATTGGGATTTCATCAAGATCAAAAGCTTTTGCACAGCAAAGGTAACAGTTAACAAAATCAAAAGACAACTGACAGAATGGGAGAAGATATTTGCAAACGACATATCAGATAAAGGACTAGTGTCCAGAATCTATAAAGAACTTAGCAAACTCAACACACAAAGAACAAATAATCCAATCAAGAAATGGGCAGAGGACATGAACAGACATTTCTGCAAAGAAGACATCCAGATGGCCAACAGACACATGAAAAAGTGCTCCATATCACTCGGCATCAGGGAAATACAAATCAAAACCACAATGAGATATCACCTCACACCAGTCAGAATGGCTAAAATCAACAAGTCAGGAAATGACAGATGCTGGCGAGGATGCGGAGAAAGGGGAACCCTCCTACACTGTTGGTGGGAATGCAAGCTGGTGCAGCCACTCTGGAAAACAGCATGGAGGTTCCTCAAAATGTTGAAAATAGAACTGCCCTATGACCCAGCAATTGCACTATTGGGTATTTACCCTAAAGATACAAACGTAGTGATCCAAAGGGGCACATGCACCCGAATGTTTATAGCAGCAATGTCCACAATAGCCAAACTATGGAAAGAACCTAGATGTCCATCAACAGATGAATGGATCAAGAAGATGTGGTATATATACACAATGGAATACTATGCAGCCATCAAAAGAAATGAAATCTTGCCATTTGCGACAACATGGATGGAACTAGAGCGTATCATGCTTAGCGAAATAAGTCAAGCAGAGAAAGACAACTATCATATGATCTCCCTGATATGAGGAAGTGGTGATGCAACATGGGGGCTTAAGTGGGTACGAGAAGAATAAATGAAAGAAGATGGGA
>NC_081560.1:95100604-95101931 GCF_022355385.1 Mustela nigripes | reverse complement strand
AGGGGGTTTGGGAGAAGGGGGTGGGATTATGGACATTGGGGAGGGTATGTGCTTTGGTGAGTGCTGTGAAGTGTGTAAACCTGGTGATTCACAGACCTGTACCCCTGGGGATAAAAATATATGTTTATAAAAAATAAAATAAAAATAAAAAAATAAAAAAAAGATTTATTTACTTATTTAAGAGAGACAGAAAGAGTGAGAGAGCTGGGAGAGGGGCAGAGAGAGGGATCTCAATCTGCCCTGAGCTGCCCTGACGCTGCCCTGAGCAGAGAGCCCCATGCAGGGTTCAAACCCACCACCCTGAGATCATGACTGGAACAGAAATGAAGACTCAGATGCTCCATCAACTGAGCCACCCATACATCCACCATAATAAAAATTCTTAGCCAACTAGAAATTGGGAAAGTTCCTTGTAATGGTTTAAAAAAGAAAAAGCAAGAAAGCAAGAAAGCAAGAGAAAGGAAAGGAAAGGAAAGGAAAGGAAAGGAAAGGAAAGGAAAGGAAAGCTGAGTTTAGTGACTAACCAGGCAGCAAAACACACAGATTGGTGAGGAACTTGACTGAGCAGCTTATGACAGGGAGTGGGGGGTGGGGGGATGGGGGGTCTCAGCGGCTCCTTGTTGAGGGGAGGGGGGCGAGGGGAGTGTGTAAGGACGGTGCAGGTGACTGGGGATTGAAAAGGAGCCCCACAGAAGGCAGAAACTGCAGATCATTCCCTGGCTCAGCATCGTTTTAAAAGAATTTCCAGTCTGCAAATATCAGTGGGTCTGTAGTGTCCAGTTCGCTTGGGTCCCCCTCAGCTTATGGCTTTTGAGCAGTGGCATCTGGGAGGAGAGCACCAGTAAAACAGCTTTCCAGTTCGGCATCCCTGGAGCGGGTTCTGATGTCTTTGATGGGTCTTTGCTTTGATGTCTCCATACTTCATGGTGAAACCTTTGCTCCTGTGTTCTGCAACAAGACCAGGAAACCTCTGTCATCAGTCCCGATTGCCACGTGCTCGAGTTGCTAGTGAGGAGGCCACCGAAGCCCGAGAAAGGGGAAAAGGCTTGAAAAGGAAACCGTTATTTGCAGATAGGGGATTGTAGGCTCCCAAGAGTGTATATAGGCGTGCATTTTTTTCAATACATACAGTACAGAACTGTAACCGTATTTTCTCTTTCTTAAGGTTCTCTTAGTAACATGATTTCTCCAGCTGACTTTACCGCATGAGTACAGTATATAATAAGTATGACACCCACTATTTAGATCATGGGTGAGGTTTCTGGTCAATGGCAGGCTACCTGTTAGTAGTTAAGTTTTGCAGGAAGTCAGAAGTCATATGTGGATT
>NC_081560.1:94985996-95100594 GCF_022355385.1 Mustela nigripes | reverse complement strand
TTTCTTTCTTTCTTTCTTTCTTTCTTTCTTTCTTTCTTTCTTTCTTTCTTTTTTACTTTTTAAGAAGTCATGTGGATTTTTGACTGCACAGGATATCAGCGCCTGCTCAAGGGCCAACTGTATACACACATTAAGACTATACCACGGTGCAGAGGTGTTTCTACATACCCATGGACATACTTTGAAAAATTAAATGGCAGGAGCACCAGGAAAGATGACATACACAAGAATAACTCTAGTGAGTCCTCTAATAAAAATCAGAAAAAACTGGACAGCCATATTTAGAAAGACATAAATAATTGGACAGACACACCACACTCATGAATTGGTGGAGAACTGATATATAAAAATGTCAAGTTTCTCCAAGCTGGTCTGCGAATTGAGTGCCTCACTGGTCTCAGCGAGAATTTGCATGAATGAGCAGGTGGAAGGAGTGGCCAGGACACACATCGGGGACGCAGAAGTGACAGGTCCCTCCACGGCAGCACGTGCTGGGAGCCACGTGGGAAAACCAGTGACTCGCATGTCTCAGCACCCTGGTCTGAAGACTGGGGAAGAACAACAGTAGGGAATGTTTGGGGGATTAAACACGTTTAACGTACGGGGAAACACTTAGTGATAGGGAGTAGAATGAAATATAAAAGGAGATCCAAGTGGACATTGGCATGAAGCAGACAGAATCAGATTAAAAGCAACTTCTCCCCAAAGAAGCTAAAGGTGCAGAGAGGGCTCAGAATGCTTGAGTCAATTAAACCAGTCAGAGTCTTCAAGATGCGCTGGAAGGGAAGAAGCTTGTTCTTTGTAAAACGTGAATCTCAGAAGCATGCTCTTTGATCTTCCCTTGTGTTAGGGATCTGAGTCCTAGTCTTGACTCTTTTTAGAGCAAGAAAGTATGTTCTGTACTCACAGGACCTGCACAGTCTCTGGCACATAGAAGATGCTCAGTTAAGGTCATTTGAAAGAATAAGTAACAAGGCTGAGCTGACCGGAAGCTGTCAGAGCCCGGCTTTCCCTGAGGCACCTGCTGGTCCTGGACAGCAGAGGGTCACACGTGAGCCAGGCAGGGAAGCCCTGCTGGGGAAGCAGAAGCCAGTAAAGATGGAGCTGTCCGCAGAGGCGGGAGAGTGACATTGGGACTTGGCAGAGCTCAGACACTGGTTCCCCCAAAAATATCTGCCAAGTACTGGGGGGCGCTGGAGGTGGGGGTTGTGAGCAGAAACTGCTAAGTTAGAGGGTGAAATCTGTACTCCCATCATTGTGCTGAGGAACCTTGAACCCTTCACATAGATGAGACATCTACCACTTTTCTCTAAAGAAATTCAAATAAAAACATACAGAAGTATTTATGCATTTGTCTATCACAGAATTATTCTGGTATAGAAAACTTGGATATTATGCAAATGCCAAATAATGGTTACATTATGATGTATATAAAAAACTTTGCTGCTATTACAGAAAAATATGGAATATGTGAAATGTTTCAAATGAAAAGAAATGTTAAAGAGCATTCAGTGAAACTAATGATTCCATTTTCAGAAAATAAAACCAATCTTCATTTAGAATAAAAGGTAAGCTCAACTTTCAGTCCTGGAAAAACAGAAAATGAAAAGCCTAAAGATGTTTACACCCCTTACATCAAGATATTCAAAAGTAAAAATGCATAAATCAGAGAACAGAGGATTAACACAATAAATCTAAGAGCTGGTACTTTTCTTAAAGGTATATTAACAAGTGAGCTTTTAAATGCAGAATATAATCAAGGAGAAAGAGAGAGAACCCAACTTCAGAAGCATGGGCCTGGAGGAGATTTGTAAAAGAGAGTCAAAAATCATCCTGTACAAGGACGTCATCCCTGTACAAGGACATCACCCTCTACAGTGCTCTGGAAATGAATTTGAAAAAACATTACATCAACAGTCCAGTCAAACATTTCCAGAACTGACACAAGGAGAAAGGAAAACTCTGAGAGGACAAAAATGGAGCTATATATACTTAAAACTTTTTATTACGTTCAATTAACCAACCTATCAGTGATCAGTACATCATAAGTTTTTGTTGCAGAGTTTAATGATCCATTAGTTGCATATGACACCCCGTATTGAAATGTTTAAAAATTTTAAGAAGCAGTTTTCAAGAGTTGTCTATCCATGTTGATTTTATAGGGGATTTTGCTATATTATCCAAAAATGATCAAATATCTTGCTATATAAAAAGTTTGACACTACAGAAAAAGGAATTGTCTTCATAAATGCTGTTATCCTAAGAGCAATATTGAAGAAAACATTCAGGAAAATGAGAAAAAACATTATAGGTCAATCTCACTTATGAGAATAACTGCTGAGGTAGACTGTTGAAGTTGTCCCCTCCGGGACGAGGCCTCGTCATTCCCAGGGCCTGTGACGAGCTCACCTTACTGGAGGAGAGGTACTTGTGGGTGTGGTTTGGCTGGGGAATCTTGCGCTACAGAGATTATTCTGGGTCACCCAGGTGGCCCGTCATCAGGGTCCTTAGGAGGAAAGTGGGGGACTGGACAGGTGTAACGGGGTAATGGGGGACACAGCCATGGATGCCGATGGAAAAAGCCTCAAATTGTCACCCAGAGTCTCGGGGAGGAGCTCAGTGTGGGAACCTGGGTTAGGATGCTCCCTCCGAAATGCAGGAGGGGGGATGAGTTTGCACTGCTCTCATCTACCACGTCTGAGATAATTTCATTACAGCAACAACAGAAAATAACACACAAGCTATAACCAAAATGAAATGTGGCAAGTCAAATCTGGTAGAGTCCTTATTTAAGGTCAGCTCCCCAGAAGCAAATAGTACAATGCAGAGAGCAGAGTCCGAGGTGGCTGATCTTTTCAGGAAATGCTCGCAGGGAAAACAGGAGAGAGAGGAGAACAGAGGGCAGAGGAGAGGGAGCTGGGAGGGCATGAGGCAGACAATCCCAGGGGGAACGGTTTCATCGAATCCTGAAGGGAGACCCCAGTCCTCCTGCATCTCAGGGTGTGTCCCAACTCCAGATGAGAAGCTGGGTGTCCTGCCCTTTAGACGCTGGTTGCCAGCAGCTTCGGGAAATGGAAAATTGTAGACATTCTGTCCTCCGTGGATGTGCAAAGTGGCTCCAGGAGTTTCCAGTGGCCCAAAACATGTCCCAGATGTGGGCTATTCCGAAGCTGGAGGAGGGTGAACAGAGCTTACAAGGGAGAGCCCAGGGGATCCGGACAGAGCATGGGTAGGGTTCAAAGTGCCTTCGACATATGGTATAAATGATCACTTAAGGCATAACTCTGGAATGCACCAGTAGTACTCAGTTAAGAAATCTGTTAATATAATCCCATAAATCAATAGGCAAAGAGAAAGAAGCAGCGTGATCATTTCACTGATGCTGTAAAGGCAGGCATCCGTTCCTATTGAAATGTCTTAATGAAGCGTATCTCTTTCCAAACTCACAGTCAAGTTGAACGCTTTTCCTCTGCGTCCCAGTCCTGCCTGCTTCTCGCCCCGCCTGTGTGGGCACACACCCTCACAGACGCATATTTCCAAGAGAAAGGTGGGGGGTAGGGGCACCAAAGGAAATTTGAAATAATAACAGAACTTTCTTTGCTGTTCAGAATTTTTTTTTTACACCAAAATAAATGACAAATTATTTTAGGCAAATCTGCACTAACCAAATTGATTTATACTCTACTGATAGGCACTGCACGTTATTTTTAAAACCAAAATGATTAGCCTCACCCCATGAAGACAGTGACCATGGGGCACTGGAAAGAACGTCGTATATAAAGTCAGAAGACTTGGACCCAAAGCTTCTCGGCTGCCTCCCGGTTGTGTGGCATTAAAGACTTTCTTTAATTCCCCTGGGTCTTTGTTTCTTCTTTGGCAAAGTTGTTGTGTACATTTATTTGTTGAACAAATGTATTATTGGGAGCCTGCCATAAACCTACCTGGTCTTTCAATAGGTGAGAATGTCCATGCACACATGAACTGTACATGAACTTGACCTCTTGCGGGTCTAACACTGTCACCGTCGTGAGACACGCTGCTCCCGAGTGCCTAGTTGTTACCTTCTGTAGCATGTCACTGACTTGATTTCCCCTTCCCAGGGTTGAACCTCTTCTGATTCCAGGTGATAAAAGCAGTATTCTGCAGCTGTGTGCAGAAAGCACCATAGTGATGGCCACTCGGGCAGCCCGGGTTCACCACGGGCACGTGTGCGTGTGTGTGGGAGCATGTGTCTTAGCTGAGGCCAGTACCTGTTGGAGAAGGAGATCTCAGGAGAGATCTCTAGAACTTGGCCACACCATTAAACACAAAGAAGAAAACTTGAAAAGCACAATTTCTGTCCCTTCGCGTGGATTGTAATTTATGTTAGCAATATTTCTTTCAAAGCAGAATTGAGGAAGGACATTTCATTTTATTGGAAACACTGGAGATAAATATCTCCAAAGGTAACTGCCCATCCCCAAGTCTTACTGTCTTAGAAGAGTTTCTTTGTTTTGTTCCGTGAGCACTGTTTGGAATTTAAGGGATGTCTTCCTGTGTGCCGGTGGGAGAGGGCTGTCACTGGGAGGCTGGTCTTGGGGCTTGTTTTCTGTTCTCTGCTGGTCTGCAGTACTGCCAAACTTTGAAAAAACTAGAGTCCCTAATTGATTTAAAAGCAGCTTTTCTAGGTCGGATATGCAATGGGAAAAACATTTTCTTGCTGTATCTTAAAATTATTTAACTACACAGGCCACTTGAAAAAGGGAAGATCAACACAGGCTTTTGACTGCCTGGGAAGTTACCCAAGCTCACTGTGTCTCATTCCCCGCCTCTGTAAAATGAAGATAAAGCAAGGACCTCAGGCGGCCACTGTAAGCATTAAATTAAACTAACTTGTACCTGCAAGTGCTTGGAACGATGCCAGGTCCATAGCAAATTCCATAGATATGTGTGGGATTAAAAAGTGATCAGTATCCAAAAAATAATAATAATAATACATTATAGAACCATTAATTAGTAATTAATAGTAAATTTATTTAATAGTAATAAATATATATTTTTTAAGTTTTCTATTATGGAAAGCACAGGGTTTACTAGACAGAGGGGAACACAGTCTCTGTTTTCCTTCAAATCAGGGAGAATGCTAGCACATCCATTCAGTTGGTCACTTCCCCACACAGCTGGGAGTGGTCTCGAGTTGTGCAAGTGACAATCAGTGCAGAACACAGCTTTTTGCTCAGAGGAGGGAGAAGTCGGAATATTTCACAGACGTGGATTCTCCAGGTTTCAGCATTATCTTGTTGGGTCAAGAAACTGAGAATTGGTTTTTGAGTGACTGAGAGGAGATTTATAGAAATAACGTGCGGCTCCTGTTTCTCTGGCAGTGGGGAGGGGGCAAGAACTGGAAAGGCTTCAAAGCCATATTCAAGTCTCTGCTCCATCCCATGAAAACAGAGAGGGCCATTGGGCCATTTGCGTGATGATCTGGTCCATGGAGTTGTTGCTTCTGTGTTCTTCGGGTTTTTGTCTCATTCCCAGCTGACGATACTCCATCCACCTGAAATTCTCTCTTTACACTTTTTTTTGTTTTTATTTATTTTTTAAAATTTCTTTTCAGTGTTCCAGAATTCATTGCTTATGCACCACACCCAGTGCTCCATGCGATATGTGCCCTCCTCAATACCCACCACCAGGATCACCCATCCCCCAGCCCACCTCTCCTCCAAAACCCTCAGTTTGTTTCTCAGAGTCCACAGTCTGTCATGGTTTGTCTCCCCCACTGATTTCCCCCAATTCACTTTTCCTCTCCATCTCCCAATGTCCTCTGTGTTATTCCGTATGCTCCACAAATAAGTGAAACCATAGGATTCCTGACTCTTTCTGCTTGACTTATTTCACGCAGCATAATCTCCTCCAGTCCCGTCCATGTTGCTACAAAAGTTGGGTATTCATCCTTTCTTTCTTTTTTTTTTTTTTAAGATTTTATTTATTTATTTGACACAGAGAGATCACAGGCAGAGAGAAGGAAGCAGGTTCCCTGCTGAGCAGAGAGCCCGATGCCGGGCTCAATTCCAGGACCCTGGGATCACAACCTGAACTGAAGGCAGAGCCTTTAACCCACTGAGCCACCCAGGTGCCCCGTATTCATCCTTTCTGATGGAGGCATAATACTCCATAGTGTATATGGACCATATCTTCCTTATCCATTCGTCCATTGAAGGGCATCTTGGTTCTTTCCACAGTTTGGTGACCATGACCATTGCTGCTATATACATTGGGGTACAGATGGCCCTTCTTTTTACTACATCTGTATCTTTTTTTTTTTTTAAGATTTTATTTATTTGACAGAGAGAGATCACAAGCAGGCAGAGAGGTAGGCAGAGAAAGCAGGGGAAGCAGGCCCCCTGCTGAGCAGAGAGCCCTATGTGGGCTCGATCCCAGGACCCTGGCACGATGACCTGAGCCGAAGGCCGAGGCCTTAACCCACTGAGCCACCCAAGCGCCCCGCTACATCTGTATCGTTGAGGTAAATACCCAGTAGTGCAATTGCAGGGTCATAGTGTAGCTCTATTTTTAATTTCTTAAGAAATTCCCTCTTTAAAAAAAAAAAAAAACAAACAAAAAAAAGCTATGGACTCTGAATTCTAAGTCACCAAACAGCATTTCTGTGACATTCTTAGGTTACAGTGGATGTTGGGACTTCAGACTTTGGGGTTCACTCACTGAGGAAGCTGTTGACCCAAGGAGATCAAAGAAATTGCTCGAAGGCACCCAGACATGATGGCAGAGTCATGGCCAGACACACGACCTTTCACAGTATCTATTAAACCACATGACCTCCCCCACATCGGGACTCCTACCCGCCTTCCCAAGGCTTGCTTGCGAATTCGGTGATAAATACATCCACCATCAACTCCGTAAAGACACCCTCTAGTCAAACTCATTTTGTTGAACTCACTCGTTAATCCTGGGAAACTCCCCCAGGGTGGCATACCCCCAGGACATATTTCTTAGAGTCTGGCAATTTTATTAATCACCCAGAAACTTAGAATAAATTTAGACCATGTGTTCACTGTGTACCGGGTCCGTACTCATCAACTCTAAGACCTGGGGGCTGGAAGTTGCCATAGGAAATAGGCAGCAGGACCAGCTGATAAGACAGGGGAGACATTCAGAGACACTGAAGGATTGCTTATAGAGAGAGAAAACAGGTAAATACCATACAAAGGATACCTGTGGTCAGCAGAATTCTGAAATTCTGAAATTCTGAAATTCTTCAGAGACACTGAAGGATTGCTTATATAGAGAGAAAACAGGTAAATACCATACAAAGGATACCTGTGGTCAGGAGAGTTCTGAAATTCTCTAGGGGCACCCCCGTGGTTCCATGGGTTAAGCAAGCACCTGACTCTTGATTCCAGCTCAGGTCATGACCTCAGGGCCATGGGATCAAGCCCCGAGTCGAGCTCCCGGCTCAGTTCAGCTTGAAGTCAGCTTGAGATTCTTTCTTCCTGTCCCTCTGCCTCTTTCTCCACTCCAGCACATACTTTCTCTCTCTTTCTCTCTCTCTCTCTCAAAAAAAAAAAAAAAAAATTCTTTTAATTTAAAAGAAGAAATATTTCTAAAAGTTGGCTTGGTTAGTTCACTGAAAACTTGACATAATAAGAGAGTACGTTCAATAAAGTAGAGACATCAAACATTCTATGCGACTATCTACAGGAAGGCTCCCAAAGGTCTGAGGATACCAGAATGTCAGGGTGTATGAAGCATGAACATTGCCTATGTCCTCGGAGGGCCCAGGACATGCCCTTTGCAGAGGCATTATGAGACCCACTGCTGAGGCTACGCTGCACGCTTCTGCCCCCTGCAATGGATGTACTGAGTAGGAGTGACAGTAGGAGATAATTAACTGCTTCTTTTAACTTCTGCATCAGGGTGCTTTGACCTCTAAGGCCTTACTCACCTTGGAGGGACCACCCCTCCCAGAGTTAGCGACTTCCCAGAGATAAACACTCCAGACCACGATACACCTGTCCTAATCACCCTAGAGCCCTGTACCAGACAACTATAGACAGCCCAATGCCCCAGAGCTCACTGAATTTGTTTAAACTAGCCAACAGTAAGCCTGCTTCCCCTGCCTCTCCTGTTCCTCCTAGTGAAAACCACAGTAAAGGCCCTTGTCCACAGTTCACCACTCCTTCTGCCTCCTGCCAGATCCCAGCGTTTCCCGGTGCTCCCAACCATGGCACGCATGCCTCCTCCTCTTGGGAACCATGAGTCATTATCTGTGTTCGTAACAGGGATTGCCTCCTGATCTGCTGGCCTTCCTGTAACGCAGAGGCTATTTTCAGGCACTACAGGAAAACAGTGAGGTTATCGGGGTATCAAGGCTTTGACTTAAAGCTAACAGTAAAATATCAGCCTGGCAAGGCCAGGTGGCAGTGTTTAGCCGCTTAGACAAGGTGGGCAGGGTTTCCGGAATAAGCAGCAGGAATGAAGAAGCAGTAGATGTGGTTTGGATCACAGGCTCTGGGCTGGTCCTCCTCTGCTCACTGGCATCCTGATACCTAAATGCATGGGCTTCCAGTTTCACTGGGCATCTACAACTAAGTAGACAAGAAGAGCTCCATTTTTGGTAAGCAAGGAGCATCCTATCACCACAATGGAGAACTCCGTGTCCTTCCCAAGCCTGAGACCTAAGTCAGTGGACAAACCCGGGCTCCTTGACGCAAGCGGAGAAGAGTTGTCCCTGTGGAATGTCATAAATACAACGTACGTGTCCTCTGTGCTTTCCTCAAGGTGACGTACAACCAGGGCCCAGGGTGACAGTGCTCGGGGGGTGAAGAGCCATGCCAGGACTTAGGCAGGACTTTGAGTCTGTGGCTAAATGCTGATACACGGACTCCAGAGATACCCCCCCATCCGTCCTTGGTGAGAATGAGAGAACAGGGGGGGAGGTTGGAAGACAGCAGACTTCTGACCCAGGACTCTCTTACAAAGGCCCAGTGCCAATGAATGTGCGCACACACACACACACACACACACACATGCACACACACAAATACAAACACACACACACATACAGACAGCTGCATATGTACATATACACATGCACACACATGCTTATGGACATATACTCACACATGCTGGTTTAGTATTAGGACCTGATTTTTGGAACTGTGACATTCTGAGACTGGCCATGAGGGCAAAATCCACAGGTTGAGCAAACAGAAAGAGAGGATCACAAGCCCATGGCATTCCAAGGCCACAGGTCAAACTTGTCCCCAGGCAGGCCAGGCAGGAGTCCTCCTTTCTCCCCGGAGAGGGTCTAATCCCATTTTTAAGGCCTTCTGAGTAGTTAAGCCAAGTCCCACCAGTATAATCTCTACCATTTACAAACAACTGATTAGGGGGCTTCTGGGGAGGCTTAGTGGGTTAAGCATCTGCCTTTGATTCAGGTCATGATCCCAGGGTACTGAGATGGACCCCCACATTGGGCTCCTTGCTCAGTGGGAAGCCTGCTTCTCCCTTTCTCTCTGCCCCTTCCCCACCCCAGCATGCTCGCTCTCTCTCTCTCTCTCTCTCTCTTTCTCTTTCAAATAAATAAATATTTTTCTTAAAAAATCAACTGATTAAGAGTTCCATCACAACGACAAGTCCTTTCACACCAGCACCTGGGGCAGGATTCAGTTGAATGCCTTGGGTGACCAGGGCATGAACCTCAAAACAGCTGCTGCTTCCCTCCATCCTCCACCTCTGACGGGAGCACATCTCCTGTCCCCTCCCTGAGACACACCAGAAAGGCAGTTCTGGGGGATGTCGTCAAGCCTGGGGAGCTGACCACCACTGCCATCACTGCCCAATGCTTCTGAACAGAACACTCACACACACAGAACTCCTGAAACCCCACGTGCCCTCTGAATGCACTCACCGACTCACATGATAGGGACCCCTGTGCACCACTGACGTGGGTGAACCCCTCCTCAGAAAGAGTGTGGGGTCCTCGAGGGACATTCACACTTCTCCTGGGGTGGCTCACAACTCACATCCTGACAAGCAAGTCAGCGATGAGGAACACACATGGTGTTGGCTGACAGAGGGCAGGAGAAGGAAAGCATGAACACTGAATGCAAAAGTGTATCACATTCTCCTAAAATTCGTATGTCGAAATCTAATCCCCAAGGTGACAGTATTAGCAGCTGGGCCTTTGGACAGTAATTAGGTCATGATGGCAGGGGGCCCCCCCCACAGGGATTAGTGTTCCTGTAAGAGAGATGGGAGAGATCGCTGCTTTCTCAGCGGGGTTCACCACCGTGTAAGGACATGGCGTGGTTGGCCACCCGTGAGCCACAAAGCCAGTGCCACCAGACACTGGATCTCTAGGAGCTCTGACCTGGGAACTCCCATTATCCACAACGCTGAGAGACAAACTTCTGTTAAGTCACACAGTCGATGGTATTCTGTCCGAGTGGCCCAAACTGACTAAGACCACAGGAAAACACATAACATGAATATACATAATCATACTTATATTACAGTAAATGTAATACTCGTATTATATATTAACAGACATATTCACATTGAGATGAGGAAGAAATCTCAGTGGTCTTTTCTAGCAGGTGTAGAGAAAAAGCATTCACTGGATTGGTAGACGTAGGCCAGGTACCAGAGGCTCACTGACCTGCTAGCACCACCCACCCCAACGGGAAGAGCAGCTGCCACTGGCCCCACCACCCGACCGCGTCTGTCCCCGAGCTCCGTCTGTCTTCAGCACGTGCTAAGTCAGCTGACCGTGGATGCGGAAAGAACGACCGTCCCTGTCTTTTTAAAAACCTCAGTGGTGGCCCTACTATCTGCCGTCTTTCTAGGAACGCGGTAGTGTTTATGGTTTCCTGGTTTTGTAGGCAGAGGCAAGAGGAAACCACTAGATGTACAAACATATAACCCAGAAAATGAGTGACATCATTGCAGATGGTGAGGGGTGTTATGAAATCTGTAATACTTCAGCAGAAACAATAACTCTGGGTGTAACAAAGCCCCTATTTCTTAATTAAGCTTAATTTTTCTTTCTTAAGCTTAATGTTTTAAAATGTTGTCTTCCGGAGTGGCTGGGTGGCTCTGTGGGTTAAGCATCCGACTCTTGATGTCCGCTCAGGTCATGATCTTGGGGCTGGGGGATTGAGCCCCGTGTCGGGCTCCACACTCAGTGGGGGGTCTGCTTGAGGTTCTTTCCCCCTCCCTCCCCCTCTCTCTCTGCTCCTCCCCTCCCCCCCCGCTCTCTCTCTCTCTCTCTCTCTCTCTCTCAAATAAATAAATAAATAAGACCTTTAAAAAAATCAAGTGCTATTTTCAATCATTCCAAAAAAAAAATCGAATATAGATTTCAAAGCTACTATGCATCTCCATGTCTTTGGCCTTGAGGCCGATTTAAACAGTCGTGCAGAATCACTGTGACATTATCAGAGCTAATGAAAGAATAATTCCCTCATGCTCAGTCCACATTGAGATTTCCCGGTTCCGCAGAGTCCGAGGTAGAACGCAGACATCAGCACCTTCTCAAGGTCAAAGGTGATCTCACCGCACAGCCAAGGTTGAGAGGCAGGGCTCCTTCCTTACCTTTCCTGAATGAAGTTTGGGTCCAAAGATTCGATGAGATTGGATTAAGCATTTGTGGCAAGAGTAACTTTTAGGGGATGCCGTGGCTTTCCTGACCTGCCATCAGTGGGCATGTGCTATTCAGGAGGCCTTGGGCTGGGAACTTTTGTATTTGCAGTGAAAGCTCCATTTTCTCTTGCCACGTGAGTTATCTGGGAGATGACAGTTTGCTTTTTGCACTGTGAGAATTCTATTCACAAGCAACCTCCACAATTCAGCCACCCCTACACATCTCTGAGTTCACTATTTCTAGAGTGTGGAAAATGGTGATTTTTCCTGATTCTATCATTCTTTCTATATTTCTGAGCTAGCATTATTTTTTGAAGCAAAGCTTGAATTTCCTTCATCAAAAGTTTTTAAATGATCAATATTACTGTTTCTAATAATATAATTAATAAAATCGTAAAGTTATTTGCAATTTTTTTAACCCATAGATTAAAATCAACTAAGGAATGCATCATCACATTATCACATTTGAATGATTAATTATAATAATTTTATTTTTGTGGTTATATTAATATATGGGTTCATTTGTTTCTGTTGGTCTTCAGCCTCAGGGTGTGCTTTTTAATTAAATTTTGTTTTTTGAACATGCAAAATATTTGCTTAGTTCAGAAGTCCAAATTAAATTAAAAGATACACTTTGTGAGCCTTGCTTTCTTGCCTACATCTCCCATCCAAATCCTCCCTCCCTACACAGTATATTTTTGTATCAGTTTTTAGTTTCTTCTTTGCACATATCTAGTTTTCTTTCTGCAAATGCAAGCAAGTAGTGGATCCCAGAGATCACTCCTTAATACAGAGATTTCCTCACTTGTTTCCTTTACAGCTCACCAAAATTCAATGCATTGGCAAGTGTTCTCTGGAAGACATTTGCAAAGTAAACATTTTTTTTTCTCCCACTGAAGCATGTCTGAGTGCTATTGACCAGCGATGTCTAGCAGGGGGAAACAGGATGGATCTTGTCTAAGTCTGAGACGTTTGCCTCCTGCCTGGTTGTGTGCTGGTTTCTGATGAATAGAGCACTACTGTTCCAACGTTACTCCCAGATTCCCTGTACCATCAAAACCCAAGGAAAAATATTAGTAAGAGCGCTAATATGCATGCGATATTCTGAAACAAGAGTGAAGAGGGCTCCACGGTGCCTGCGGATGAAAGGCTGCTGTGAACCCGACCTCTGGGAAAAGCAAGGTCAGTACAGATGCCCAGTCAGAGGAAGAGAAAGCATCATTTATCAACGCTTTCATCTACTTATTCATCCGACGTTATAAAGAAAGTGCCAACTATGAGACAGTGGCTCAACACTGGGAACACACAGTGAGCTAGACAGACTTAATGCTCCCCTTCTCGGATATTACAACTGAGCGAAGGAAGAGCTGTGAAAGAGTAAAAGTCATTGCAAACAAAAGGAGAACCTTGTAAATGAAGAAGGTTGGGTGAAAGTGGAACGTTTCATCCAATTAGGGATTCAGCACATGGTGTCCCATGGACACTTGCTGGACGAGCATGTCCTCCCAGAAGATGTCGGTCAGCCTGAATATTTGGGCAGCTGGAGGGCTTGTGCAAAGGGCTTGGTCACATGTGAGAAATTACAGAAATCGAGTTGTGCGAGAGCCTCCAGCTGAGCTCATCCTTCTCTCCAAAAGTGTTCTTTCTTTCCTAGTTTTTGTTTGTTTGTTTGTTGGTTGGTTGTTTTTTGCTTGTTTTTTTTTTGTATTGTTTTGTTTTGTTTTGTTGTTGTTTTATCTCCCTCCTAGGATCCCAGTCCCCAATTGGAAAACAGCACCGTCTTCCACCGTTCCTTGTTCAGACGCCCATCCACGGCTTCATAGCATCCTGATCTGATCTCTCTCCGCTCCTCCACATCTCTGATGCTACATAATTCAGAGGTCAGTAGCCTCTCATCAAAACGATATTTTCTGCATCTTCAAATAAATATAATATACGTCTGTGCACTCAGTTCCATTCCTGGGATCATCCGTTGAATTCCAACAATATTATCACAGTCACGCTACCTTACAAAGTGGTCCCTTTGGCACAGAGAGATAGCCCTTCATTATGTTTTCTCCTCTTGTCCTTTTTCAGGATGCCTAAACACAACCCCAGTATTTTCACTGTGATAGACTGTGCTATTCTCCCCATGTGGCACTCCCCTGGGCACTCCCCCTCATGCCATGTAATTTTGCAGTTTCTCCCCCTGAAGTACAGAAGCATGAGGGGCTGGTCACATTGTTCCAGGGCACACAAGGTTTGGCCCTTGCTCAGTCCCGGAGTGGTCCTCTGAGCCCTTGGAACATCCTGCTGGGAACTCTCAACATCTTGCTTTGACCTACCGTGAAGCCAATTTGGTCCCTACACCTTTGTCGGGTTGACCTCTCAAGACCACCTTCCTAAGCCATCATCCCTACTCCTAGGAAAGACAGCGCAGTGCTCTGAAGAGCGGGGTTTCCCAAGCTCACAGAATCCCCAGGCTCCGCTCCAGGGATAGACCAACAGTATGAGCTACGTCTGCTCTGTAGAACTTCTGCCCTCTCTCTTATAGTTTGTACCTTGATGGGAAGCAAGAAATATCTTAACCTTAGTGGAGGCAGATCAACAGGAGCAACTAGAAACAATAAAACAAAATGCTGGTCATAAACATGCATTGTCTTTCCAGTTCACTAAAAATCTCTGCTCTGATCTTTTTCCCTGGCTTTGCTGCTCCCTCACAGTGTAACGCTGTGTGTCCTTGAATAGCATCCAAAACCTCTCTGGTCCCGAGTACCTCATTTATAAAAATGACAAGTAATGATGAGTTCATTAAACACTGTTGTGAGTTCTAGAAGTGAACACATAATATGTACTTACAATAATGCCTAGAACATTCTTGGAATATTGTAATATAAAACTAATTATAATGATTATTCTTATGTTTATATAAGTACCTTTTTTTAAAAAAAGATTTATTTTATTTATTTATTTATTTATTTACTTGACCAGGAGAGAGAGAGAGAGAGAGAAAGAGAGAGAGAATGAGCAGGGGGAGAGCCAGAGGGAGAAGGGGAAGTAGACTCCCTGCTGAGCAGGGAACTTGATGTGGGGCTGGATCCTAGGACCCCAGGATCATGGGATCCTGGATCCCAGGATCATGACCTGAGCCGAAGGCAGATGCTTAACAGACTGAGCTACTGAGACACCCATCATATAATCACTCTTAACTTTCTAGGATAAGAGCCAAGTTCCTTAGGCTTCCATATATAACATCTCTCTTTTCCACAGTGCTCCTGCACTCCAGTCACAGGGCTTGGATGACTTTAAAGAGCACATTTCCAGGTATTAAAACTTCACCTGAAGCCCTAACTGAGAATAAAGGGTACTACTTGCTCACAAATTTTAAAGAGATTCAAAATGATCAAACTAGACCTGCACTCCACCCAGGAACAAAACTTGAGAGACAAGAGCTCCGAGCGGACTTTTAGTTAAGAATCTGTTTCTTGGTTTCTCTCTCTCTCTCTTTTTCCCTTTGTTCATTTGTTTCATTTCTTAACTTCCACATATGAGTGAAATCATATGGTATCTGTCTTTCTCTGACTGACTTCTTTCACTTAGCATAATACTCTCTAGCTCCATCCATGGTGTTGCAATTAGCAAGGGTTCATTACATTTTATGGCTGACATTAGCCAGACATTAATATTCTATTGTGTATATAAGTCATATCTTCTTTACCCATTCACCTATCAGTGGACACTTGGGCTGCTTCCACGTCTTTGTCATTATAAATAATGTTGTAATAAACATCGGGGGGCATGTCTCCTTTGAATTACTATTTTTGTGTTCTATAGGTAAATACCCAGTAGTGCAATTACTGGTTTGTAGGGTAGTTCTATTTTTAACTTTTTGAGGAAACTCCTTGCTGTTTTCCACAGTGGCTGCACCAGTTTGCATTCCCACCCACAGTGTCAAAATATCTGGTGAATCCCAATGAAAATTTGGACAAACCTGAAGAAATCTACACCAAGACACATCATACTTAATATGAAAACTAAAGACAAAGACAAAACTTGCAAGTAGCCAGAGAGAGCTGACGTATTACCTCTCAGAGAACACCAGCCTTATGACAGTAGATCGCCCAACTGAAGCCACAGAAACTGGAGGAAAGAGACGTGACATTTTTTCATATAAGTTTTTTATTTTAATCCCAGGCTAGTCAACACATGATTGATTAGTTTACTTTCAGATGCACAATAACTACACCAACACTTCCCTACATCACCCAGCACTCAACATTTTCCAGTGACACAAAAAGGACCAGAAACCATGAATTCTGTATCCAGTGGAATGATCCTTGGGGAATAAGGAAGAAATAAAAACCCTTTCGGATGAAAGAAAACAAAAAAACTTGCCACTCACTGACCTACCCTGAGAGACTGGGCTAAAGGAATTTCTTTAAACAGAAAGAGAATAATTAAAAAAAAAAAAAAAAAAGATCTTGGAAAGAAGAAAGAACCAAAAGAGCAAAAACATGGGTACTTGCAATAGATCATCCTTCTTTTGAGTTTTGTAGAATAGACTGGATGATTGAAATGGAAATCACAAGACTGGCTGGTGCTCCAGATGATGACTTTTACCAGGGAAGGAGCGAAAGGGACCTGCCTAGAAGTGAGGCTTCCACCATTCAGAGCAGTACAAGACCGACACCAGTGGATTGTGGTGAGTCCCATGTGGAATATGTAATATTTAGAACAAGTCTAAGACTATAAAAGAGATACACTCCAAAGCACTATAAATAAATCAGGATGGAATAAAAGAATAATGCTCGAGGAAATTGACAGGGCGCAGGAAAAGGGAAGCAAAGAGATCAGAGACAGAGGGAACCAACAAACATCCAGTAATAAAATGGCTGATTTACGCTTTACTGTAGCAAACATCAATTTAAAGGTAAATGATCTGGATACACCAGTTTAGACGAAGATTTTCAGATGGCATACACAACCTGCAACTATTGGCTATTTATAAGAGATTCCCTTCCAATTCAAGACAGAGACAGAAAGTGCAAAAATGGGAAAATATACCCCATACAAACATAATCCCAAAAAATACCAGTTGTCTTAATTATATTTGAACTTTTTAACATTTTTAGAAAATATTTTATTTATTTGACAGAGAGAGAGAGAGAGCACAGGCAGGTGGAGGGGCAGAGGGAGAAAGAGATGAAGACTCCCCACTGAGCAGGGACCCCCCAAATCAGGACTCCATCCCAGGACCCTGGGATCATGACCTGAGCCAAAGGCAGACGTTTAACCGACTGAGCCACCAAGGCACCGCTGAATGTTTGGACATTGGTGTCCCTCTGTGGTGTATATAATTTGAATGTGTTCTAAAGGTTGTAGAGCACAGACTAGTGTCTGCAGTAACGGACTTAAAAAGGCCAGCCCTCTGCCTTTCCTGGAGCTATTTAGAGGTGGAGAAAATTATACACTACTAACTCAACCAACTTTGTTAAGTTTAAAGGTGCTGAAAATTATGTGGAGGGCAGTCCCAGAAAATACTGAAGCTTTCTCAGGCTTCTAGGGGTGAGTTTACAATTTTCAGTGCTGTGTGCTGCAGAAAGACATGGACGGAGATGACCAGACTTTAAAGAAGAATCCTGAGGTTTGATGGCCTCAGAAAGAAAAATAACAATGTGAAAGAAACACATTTTCCTCACTGACTACATTATTTTTGATTGGGGGAAAAATGCTGACAAAATAAAGGCAGAATAGAGAAATCTCTGACCATAACTGCAGGTATAAAAGGATGGTTAGGTGCCTGGGTGACCTAGCTGGGTAAGCAGCTGACTTTTCATTTCAGCTCAGGTCACGTTCTCAAAGCTGTGACATTGAGTCCTGCCTCTGGTTTCCTGCTAGGCATGGAGCCTGTTTCAGATTTTTTTCTCCCTGTCCCTCTCTCCTCGCCCCACCAAGACAAATAAATAAGTCTTTAAAATAAGTAAATAGGAGCACCTGGGTGGCTCAGTGGGTTAAGCCGCTGCCTTCGGCTCAGGTCATGATCTCAGGTCCTGGGATCGAGTCCCGCATCGGGCTCTCTGCTGAGCGTGGAGCCTGCTTCCTCCTCTCTCTCTGCCTGCCTCTCTGCCTACTTGTGATCTCCGTCTGTCCAGTAAATAATAAATACAATCTTTAAATTAATTAATTAATTAATAATAAATAAAATAAAATAAGTAAATAAAAAGCATTCTCAGGGGCCCTAGGTGGCTCAGTCAGGTAAGATTTGGGTTCCGGTTGTGATGTCAGGGTTGCGAGATGGAACCTCTTCTCAGAGTCTGTACTGGGTGTGGAGCCTGGTTGGGACTTTCTCTCTCCATCTGCTCCTCCTCCCACTCGCTCTATAACTAACTAACTAACTAAATACATACATACATACATACATACATACATAGAATTCTTAGTAAGTGAAAGGACGAGCAAATAGTAGAAAGAATATAAAAGTTTGGAACAAGATTAGTAAGTTGATATAATTAATATACCTAAAACTTGTACACAAACCATGTGCACATTGACTAAAATTTATCAAATACCATGTCATAAGGAAAGTCCCAGAAAATTCAGAGGTTTCGTCTGATCACAGGGAAATTAAAATATGATTTAAGCCAATTAACATTTTAATGATATTAATGATAAATGAGGTAAACTTATTAATAAAATATCTAAAGAAATCCCAGAAGCTTGGAATTTAACCAATATGCTACTAAATGTCCCAAGGGTCAAAGAAGAAATGGTGACAAAAGCATCTGTCTTAAACTCAATGAAAATTGAGGCTAGGACATCAAAAATCATAGACTGGATCTCGATCCAGTGAATCTATTTAAAAGCAGAAAAATGAAAATCCGAGACCTGAGGTCCCACACACGCATCTCTGTGAAGGACCAAGTTCTGGAAACGGTGATGTTTCAACTCAGTGAGGCGTGGTTAGTCTTTGTCCATGACAGCGCTGCTCCAGCTGGCTGTCCCTCTGGAAAAAGTCTGACCTTTGGCATTGACCTCACCAGACACACACCAGGCATTTCTCACCACTTGTACACACACCAGTCTGTTCTGGGTACACCACGGACTACATGAGAACATTAAGCCAATGAACTTCCAGAGAGTAATGCAGCATAGCCCCATGGCCTCGGAGGGAGGGAGAATTTCTCACACAGCTCACGAAGCACAGCAGGCAGCTGATACCCTGGACTTTGGTGGTCCCTCTATCATCAGGAGATACCACCGGTAGAGCAAACACGCAAGCCACACAGCAGTAGAAGGTGTGGAAATGCGTGTATCTCACAGAGGACTCAGATCCAAAATACACAACGTACTCCGACAAGCCAATAAAGAAAAGAGAGAGAGGCAAATCAAAATGGGGAGGGGGACAAAACCATGGAACGGAGATTACCGGAAGTCTGTCTTAACCAAATTATGCTGGGTGAGGTATCAGGGGACCAGACACACGTCAGGAGACAGAAACTTTGTTAAGCTCACAGTCCTGGGGGAGAATTCAGCATGCCACGCCACACAGAAATAGTCACGGGGAGCCAGGTTGCTTCAGGGAGAGTGTGGTTTCTATAGGAATGACAGGGCTGGGCAAGGTAAACATGTTTAAGGTTGGCTAATTTGGATAATTTCAGCAGCCTCAGGGCAGAAGGGCTATGTCTGGTGGGCTGGTGCCGGGCCCTGGGGCTAACAGGCCAGGTACATCATGGTTTAGAGTTTGCCAGAAGAGGAGCTGTTGGGGTGTTCAGAAAGGGGAACTGACCCGCGTCTAGCTGGGGACTCATAACTGGGTCTAAACAGAACTTTTTAAAATCTACGTTCAAGTGTCAGTACACATTTGTAAAGGTAATCGGTGTCGTTATCCATCAGGACAGGATTCCAACCACAATGTGTGCGAAGGTGCCACTCAGCCACTCTGAGGTCTAGCATCTGTAAAACTTGGCAGGATCGAGTGTGGAGAAAAGTGTGAAGGACTGAAACTCTCAGGCATGGCTGGTGGGGGATAAGCTGGCACCATCTCCCTGCAAAACCGTGTAACTGTAGACCGGGCGTTAAGTGTGTGGAGCGACCGTGGCCCCACAGGGCCACCCAAGGTGCATGCGGCTGTCCAGTGACCATGGTCATTAGCAAACACTGCAGGAATACCACTGAGAATACTGAAGCCACACAAACGAACCAGATGCCCATCGGCGGTTGAAGGGATAAGTATAGCACAGTCCCTTTGCACGGTGGAAGGCCACGCGGCAAAGACAAGATGAAACTGTCGGTCAGCATGGCGCATGAGAAATTCCACAGATGCAGCGCTGAGGGAAAAAGAGAATCCAGAGGCAAAGAAGTCTTTACCCCCTAATTCCATTTATAGTAAATCCCAAAATGGAAAAAATCCAATTTGTAGCGATCGTTATCAAAACAGCAATGATCTTTTTCAGAACGTGTGTGCTTTAGATTACAGTGCGATGGGTAATCCACAATGCGCCCGAGAAGGCGACCTTGTCGTGACAGTCTTGGAACTGTGCCCGTACACACCATCTGGCCGCTGACGGTAGTCTGTGCTTTGAGCCGGCTCCCAGTTACCTGGGTGTTTCCACCTGCAGAATGGATTAAGGGGGTGTATAATCAAGATTTGCTAACCTGATCACATATATGTTTAATGGACATTAAAAAGAGAAAGTAAGACAGCTCACTCTTGGTTCGGTTCACGGAGATGCCATAACCCTCCTGAACCTATCAGAGGAAGAGTTATCTTGACAAAATCCGGGCTTAGCGGGAACTGCGGGATACCACTGAGGGGAAGAAGGATAAATCCATACTAAAAATGATAATTCTCCTTAACGAATACCATTTTGCAGACATTATTTTATTTGCTTCATGCGATAATCCTAGAAGATACTGCAATAAATAACTACTTCCTTAACACATGTGGGGGACCGTAATCTTAAATAAATAGCCCCTCCAGGCATACACAGCTGGTCAGAAATAAATATGAATGACACATGCTTTATTCCAAAACCTGTGGCATTCCACAACACTGTCTTCCTTCTAACAATTGCCCCACACTGACGGAAGTTCCATCCTGTTGGAGAAAAGCTTGGAATTCAAAGTATAGAACACGCTACTGGTCAAGGCTTAGAGCTGGGGTTCCCAGACAAAAGGCTGGACTCCTAGTTACATTTGAATTTCAGATACACAGTGTGCCCTCAAGCAATATTTGCAATATATCAAGCATATTGCTTGGACTTACGTCTGCTAAAAACTTTTTGTTGTTTATCTGAAGTCCAAAGGTAATTGGGCATCCTGTATTTTTACTCGCTAAGTACGGGATACTAGTGAGGGCAGAGCTTTCCCCATTGGCAGTATTGACATTATGGACTGGATAGTTCTATCCTATGCATCATAGTATATGCATTATAGGATACGCACAGAGCATCCCTATTTACTAACCAGTAGATGCCACTTGCCTCCTCCCTCCACAGTTGTGATGACACAAAATGCCCGCAAACATTGCCAATGGCCACTTGGGGGGGGGGGTGCGTGCAGACTCTCCTGAAGTGGAGAATCCACAGATTAGGAAAAGCCAGGATGTGGTCCACAGCCCTGACATCACTGGTTGAAGAGCCACACCCAGACTGGGTGCTGCAGAAGCGAAGGTGATACCCAAACTCGGCGTGTAGCATAGAGTCTGTTATAAAAAAACACTCACAAATGCATTCGACTGCCAAGTACCACTTCCTTTTGTACCTTCACGCATTCCCAACGTTGCTTTTCCTCCTTTATTCTCCAGGCTTGGTAACTTTATTCATGCAGTGGGAGACCCTTATAATGAATCTGAATGAACTTTGATGACTACAGAGTTCAGTATCAATATGGTGCTCCTGGTTCCTGATGCAGGAAAAATAAGAAACAGTGGGTCTCTTAGAATGGCTGCCCTCACCAGAAGTCAACAAGGGTTTTTAAAAAGATTTTATTTATTTATTTGAGAAAAAGAGAGAGAGAGAGCATATGAGAAGGGGGGGAGGGGCAGAGGGAGCAGATTACCCGCTGAGCAGGGAGCCCAAGGGCTCCATCCCAGGACCCTGAGATGGTGACCTGAGCCAAAGGCTTAATCCACTGAGCCACCCAGGCACCCCTCCATCAGCAAGTTTTTTGAGCATCTGCTACATATTCTCAATGAATTTTTACACATTACTCGCACTTCCAGCATCTTGGATCACTCCGTCATTGACCAGAGCTTACATCCTGTAAAGTGGCTCTTCCCTGAGGCATTTCTGGAAGAAACAGCCCCATTCTGCCTGAGAACACAGAATACCACATTCCTCCGTACAGCTATCACCCTCCACATTTCTGCCAAGGAGCTCCAGACATTCACGGGCCCGATCTCTTCAGGTGACTGATGGAGGAATCAATGTTTGCAGGCAGATTAATTAAATGTCAGGTTTTCTTAGGTTCCCAGAGCCCCATGGTCACCTGGAACTATTTCCCAACCTGTCTAAACAAGAGAGAATTAGCTTCTTTCCTCGCTCACAGCAGGTTGGAAGAGCAGCAGGCACAGACACCACACACTCACGGTAAACTCTCTCCATCACCTCCCGAGAGGGCGGATGGATCGGAACTCCATGCCTGTGGGACAGAAGCACTAGGATTCTCTTAGAAATTGTCTTCGAGATCAGGGAAAACCACTGATGAATTCATCTGCCAAATGCTAGTTTATAGCAGTAAGACCATGCACAAGGCAGCCTGGCTGAGGGTTCATTTCAATGCTGTACCCAGAGATGCTGAGAGAGAGTCCCCGTCATCAGTGAGGCCATGTCCTGGATCATTCTGTGCCCCCCAGATCCACTTGTGTAGTAGGATTGGGCTGATGGGAAACCCCCGCTGGTATAGCAGGTGGCTGGAGATCACCCTGTGTGTTCGGGCTCACCTGCTTGAAAACTCAGCCTGCCCCCACCTGCTGTCACCAGCACTGCAGTCCAGAGGCTGAACCTCAGATCTCAGCTGGTCCTAACCACGTTCCCAGTGGTTTCAGATTCTAAGATGTGGTACTGGGTGCTTGGCATCCGGTCACCTGGTGGGAGAGCCTCACACCCACCCCTGAAGACTTGCCCTACAGTGTCACCTCGGCTGAAAGGAGAGTACAGCATAAAGCGGAAGGCTTGGAAGGGATTTCCACCTCAAACCCCCCCTCCCCTGATGTTTTCTAGGCACGTGACTTTGGGCAAGTCTTTACCACTACAAACTCCCTCTTTGTTCTTGTACAATCTGGCATGATAACCGTACTTCCTAGGGGTTAATAGGGATTGAACGAGGTAACCTAACTGCCTTTTTCTGACTCTTTCCCCTTTCTAAGAGCTTGCTGTCCGCTCTGCACTGGACTCTTCTGCTGGGTCTCTGAGTTCCTGTCCTAGCTCCGGGGTGGCCGAAGGTGCTGCCCGTGGCCACAGCTTCTGGCTGAAGTCTGTCTTTACAACTAAAGACCCTCACACCCAGAGGGTCGAAATAAGAGTTCGCTTGAGTCTAGGAGAGCGTCAGGGTCAGAAGCCAGGCTGCTGGAAAACTCGCCCACTGGCTGGGCTCCCTTGGCCAACTGAGTCCACGACTGTGATCCCCTTTCTGACGTTCCATCTGGACAAGCAGGACAACCAGGGCTCAACTGGGAAACTTTGCTGGACCTGGGGGTCCAGTCCTAAGAGTGGGTTCGTTCCCCCTCACTACAATTGACTTCTCCCAGGCTTCATTTCCAAGTCCTCATCCCTGAAGTAGTCCCTTGTTGCAACGAGAGCCACTTTGACTAACGTTCAAGGGGCAGGAAGCATCTGCATGGAAAGATCAGCCTCTGGGGGCCCTTTGCGGGGTCCTTTGCAGGGACCCTACCTTGGAAGATAAACTTTGGGGGACCTTTGGAGCACAGAGCGGGACTGGCACAGGGACTCGCTGCCATGCATGGGACCCAAGCGGTTTCCCATCAGCAGCTGGTGTGTATGCACCAGTCGTATTTGAATGATACTTGAATGACCCAGGATAGAAGACACACCTGCATCCATATTCGCTGCTTACCTATCCCTTCTGAAAACAAACGCTGGTGATTTATGCACTGAGAGGTATATAAATGTGCCAGGAGGCTTCAAAGCAAAGGGGTCAACTTGGAATAGCAAATAAATGACAAATGCAGGGAACATTTTTTTTTTCCAGGGAACAGTTTTAAAGAAAACCACATGAATAACAGATTTTGAAAAATTCAATAAATAGCTCCTTTCCCCTTCTAATTTTAAGAGTTGGGTTATTCATTTCCCCAAGACTTTCATTCGCCTTAGCCAGCACGTGCTGCTCAAGCCTCCATTCTTGTCACAAGCGCTATTCAGTGAACATCTGTGGGGAGCAGCTCTCTCTCTGCTTCCAGGCAGAGCCACGGCCCTCTCTGAAAGGGAGCCGCCTTGCGCTGCACCATCCTCTCTGGGCTCAATCTGGCTTCCGCTTTCTGATGTGGAAATCCACACGCTTTTGTGTGCAAAGCAGATGCTTTTGCCATTGAAGACTAAATTGCCCTGAGAGGTTGAGGAGAAGGTCTCAGGATGAGCCAAAACAGGAAGCGTGGCTGTCGGTTTCAGATGCTGCTGGAATCTGGCCGTTGGTTTCTGTGGAAAAGAACAACACAGGGAGAGCCGGACCCATGATCCAATGCATCAGGCTCCAACCCAAGCTGAGGGGGAAGAAAGTTAAAAACCTCCCAGAGGGTTTTTCTGTTGATGGCAGCATGTGGTCGAGTTTGCCTGGCTGGCAGGGGTTGGGGCACTGGCCAGGGTCCTTCCGGAGGGGAGAAGCCATGGGACAGAAGCCTGTGGGGGAACTTAATGCAGCGACCTGACTTCACCGCAGCAGTGGGCTGCCCACTCCCTGCGATGAAACGTCACAGCTCACTGTCATGCCCGGACCCCGCCTGCTGTTTCTTTTCATAACCATAACACTCTTCTTCAAAAGCTAGTAGAGTGTCCGAGTGTGTCCTGGGCGGAGCTGGATGAAAGCTCAGACCTGGCTCCTGTCCACTTTGTGGTCAGTTAGCAGTCACCAAAATAAAATAAGGACATCCTTGTTGAAAGGATATGGGGATGTACCCAATTTAAATCTGGTGCTCAGAGCTCAGAAATAATGCCCATCATGATCAGTGATGTTTGTATTGTGGGTTATTTCTTTTTTTTAATTGGGAGATGGTCTCATTTATTTGTAACCCATACCCAGCAATATGTTCCTTATGTTAGACCCCCTTAAATTGTTCCTCCACTCGTTTGTTCCCCCATTGGATCCTAAACTTTTAAAGTCAGAGGTATTATCTGGGCTCATGTTCTCAGGGTTATGAGATTGAGCCCCATGTAGGGCTCTGCACTCAGCAGGGAGTTTCCTTCATACTCTACCCCTGCTGCTCCCCTGATCCCTCCCTCTCTCTCTCTCTCTCCCTCAAATAAATAAATAAATCTTTTAAAAAATGATAACTAGAAACATTTCCACCCCAGCTTCTAACAGTGTGCATACCCACCCCAACACCACCTGTTATCTTCCCTTCATAGTGCACAGTTTATGATACACTCACACCTCTGAAGAATGTATGGGTTTGTTTCTCTCCTCTGGAGGGTTACAGAGCTTATTTCGTTCACAGAGCTGCTCGCACATGCACAGGAGAGTGGGTACTCGGGGTGAAGGCTGAGCAGAGTCTGGGACCCCACTGGTGTGCACCGCTGCCTGCTTCCCCGTCCTGTACCCACAAGACTCCTGTGAGACATCATCACTGTCTCCAAAGTGACGTTCACTCTCTATGGCTGCGTTTTCTTCAATTACCTCAACAAAACCAGAACCAGAAACTGGTTTAGGAATCAGAGGAAACTTCCGCTATTCAATGGAAAGAAGCTCAGTAGTTTAAAGTGAGTTCTAGAATGTGGTTAATAACTTTTCTCTGTAGAGCTGTGTTTCTTTAGGCTCCCAATACTTGTATTTGTGGTTTATTTTCTTATGGTTTATTAATTCCCCCAGATATTTATGTATTCCATTAGCTTTATTTTTTCTAACAACACACATTTAGCGTTATTGGCCGTTCTAGAGTGTTTTCTATTCATTACTTGTTGCTATCATCTCGATTACTATTTCCCTCCCCCTATTTCCTTTGAGGTTAGTTACTGCACTTTTGCTACAGTGGAATATAGCTGCTTAGTTTCCAACCTCTTATTTGTTGTTGTTGGTGGTGGTGGTGGTGGATGTTCCTCTAAATCTTCCTTTAGATCTTCCCTCTGCATCCCCTAAATTTCCGTACATAATATTTTCATTATCTCTTAGCTCTGAGTGTTTCAGTCTTTAGGTGATTTCGTTTCGATGCAGTTATTTAGAATTGTATATGTCTTATGATTTTATTTCTTTATTTTTATTTTTTACACTTCTTATTTTTAAGATTTTATTTATTTGAGAGAGAGCACACACAAGCAGGGGGAGCGTCAGACAGACGGAGAAGCAGGCTCCACGCTGAGCAGGGAGCACCATCCCAGGATCCCGAGGTCATGACCTGAGCTGAAATCAAGAGTCAGATGCCCAGGACGTCTGGGTGGCCTCATCAGTTAAGTGTTCAACTCTTGTTTTGGGCTCAGGTCATGATCTCAGGGTCCTGAGACCAAGACCCACATGGGCTCTGTGTTCTGTGGGGGAGTCTGCTTGACATTCTCTCTTCCCTTTGCTCCACCCCCTGGTTCATACACTCTCTTTCTCTCTCTCTGTAAAAATAGATGAAAGGAAATTTTGGAGGTGAATCCAATGTGGCCAAACAATAATGATTTCAAGCTTTGTGAGCATTTTGGGGGGCATCCATGTAGAGTGAGGACAAGATGCCAGCAGAGAAATTGAAGCAAGAGGAGCTCATGGACTGGGACACACCAGTGACACCTGAAGCTGGGAATGATTAATGTGGCCCCAGAAGTGAAGAAAAGCGACTTGAAGACAGACCCGGGAAAGCTCTGACCTTCATCTGAGTGACACATGGTATAATGCAGGGAGGAAGAATCCAGATTTTGAGCTTGGTGTTCCCATCCGATTGTTAAGTTCCTAATTGGCCCTCATCCATCTTTTATTTCACAAGTAAAACAAAATGGCTCACAGACATCCCTCCCTCTTTGTTTCAGAGTCAGCTGCAGAGCTGAAAAATCACACCCCCAGACCGGCACAGAAAGTCTCGGGGCAGGAGGTGGAGAACCCACTGATGTGGAAGGCAGAATCTCGTGCGCATTTGAGAAGGGGCGGCAACAACTGTGTGTTTAAAAAAAGCCAGAACCTGCATCCCACCAGCAAACACACCTTGTGGAGGCCACGACGGATAAGGAATCGGTGACAGATGGAGGAGATGGGATGCGGACCCAGGGTGGAGGGTGCCGGGTGCCCAAGAAGGAGGTGCGGAACAGTAAGGGGCGGGGGCGATTCCCCGGGGAGGTGACTGAACTCAGAAATGGTTTGGACAAGTCCCAGGATAGGGAGGAGAGGATGGCTGGAGACTAGCCCCACAGTTATTTAGGATATGGCGGACAATCTGGTAAGGCTACACAGATGAAGATTATAGGACATGGAATAAAGGGATAGGATGCAGAGATTTGTGGCAAAATACATTTCTCAAGAAGAATCCAGGGTCTTTGAAGGCTTTTCTCTTCCCAAATGAAAAGGGGAGTCAATTAAATGAACATGAGAGATATCTGACCTGAGAAAATGCATGCACGTTGGAGTGGGCAACACAGATAGGAGATGGGGAGTTGGGGGGAAGGTGAACCGCACACCCCTCCCTCCCCCATTCTTGAGGAATAATACAGATGGCACCAAACTCCCGCCTCAGAGTCAGGGGCTTTAGAACACCACAGCGAATGCCACCAACCGTGACCTAGTACACAGCCTCTCAGCCTCGCTGGAAATGGGGCTCAGCACCCCAGAGCTTCATGGGTGACCAAACACAGGTTCAGAGCAATAATCGTAAGGTAAATATTTACCAAAGCCCTGACTGCTTATAGGGGGAAAAAAAAATAGTTGTTTGCCTGAAACCAAATATTTTCCCCAGCTGAATGTAACCTCTGATTTATGTATAAACACAACAAAGAGATTACTAAATAAAAATGATTATTCAGAGGGAAAAACAGCCCTTGTTCCTGATATCTTATCCTGATTCATAAACAGAGTTGAGGATAACACCACTTTGATGATGGGGTTCACAGTCTAGTTTGCCCTATCAGCTGGCTCTTTTCATGAAAATATAATCAACAGATTCATATACATCCCACACAAATTGAAGAATTTTAGACAATTTTAAACAAGTACACATATCAATAAATCAATTAATTAATTTTAAAGGATGAAGGAACAAAGGTAAGAAATTAAGTTTCATCCAAGAGAAAGATTGGTTGTGAAATGTATCCTGTGGGATCTTCTACCTGTGCTAACTCTGGAGCACAGACACAGGTAGGGGCCTCTCAAGAGCCAGAGACAGGAGAGGAGTCCCCCCAAGTAAAATTGCTAGTCTCATTGCCAAGATAAAGCAGGTGCACAGGTCTTGTGGTTACTGAAGACTGTTACAACTTCCTCGATAAATACGGCCCCGGTACCATCATGTAATGTACCCAGTCCTGTCCCTGCAGTGTCCCAGGCTCCTAGGCTGGTCTGCAAGAGGCACTGGTTGCTTCCCACACCACACATAACAGGATCCCCCAGCTTCTCGAGCTGTGGTCAGTTATTATTAGCAACTGGGCTCAGGACTTCCTCACACTTCCACCTTTCTGTCACCAACTCCCCACTCAGCATCTCAGTTACCAGCAGTCTCAATGACAAGCTATAAAAAGTCCTGGCAAGAAGAGGTATTAC
Organism: Mustela nigripes; assembly: GCF_022355385.1. NCBI lineage: Eukaryota > Metazoa > Chordata > Mammalia > Carnivora > Mustelidae > Mustela > Mustela nigripes. The sequence goes on along the minus strand of NC_081560.1, from coordinate 95,072,085 downwards.
ACCTCCAAGGTGTACGTCATGACAACCACTAGGAAAAGGCAAACCGGCCACTTACGAAGGTGAGGTCTTCCCCTTCATCATGCCCGTGTGACAGGTTCTCTGGGCGTTGGTGTGGCTCCGTCACTGTGCCTGGACCACAGCTAATACCTCTACGTGGACTTAATAGGCAGTGCATAAAGTAGCAAGGATAAAACAAATCACTTAAGGAAGACAGCCTTAGGGATGGATTATCTTAGTAACCACAAGACGGAAGGTAACGTTCCTTCTCCTGCTACCATCGCACCTCAAAGAATTACGTGGGAAGAATCATAAGGTTCTGTCTTTTAAAGAGCCCAGAATTTCTTCTAAAAATTACCAAAGTAAAGTGGTTCCTGCACTTTTTTTTTTTTTTTTTTTCCCAGTCAGTAGAACATCTGACTCTTGGTCTCAGGTCTTGATCTCAGGATTGTGAGTTCAAGCCCGTGCTGGGTACTTAAAAGAAATTAGCAATGAAAAATGATGACAAAATCTTCAAACCCTATGATGAATCAACACATGCTTTTAAAAATAATTCTTCTTGTATAAACTCCAGTTCTTCTGGTTAACGTCCTCTCATTTGCTTTCTTTGCAAAAGGTCTGTTAGTATCTTACAAATCTTACGAACGAAACTATTAACAGTTACCGTAGAAAGATGTCAGTCACTGGGCGGGATAACGGAATACCACATTCCTTCTGTTTCAGGCTCTGAGTGAAGCATTTGTTACGTGATCGAACTTGGAGAAAGGATTCTAGAACTCTCTATTTCATCCATGTACAGGAGATACAGCCCACCAAGGAGACAGAGGGACGGACCTCTTCACAGTTGGGTTCAAAGCTTTGCTCTCTCATTCCACGGTGGTACCAGTGGACTTGGACAAATTAGTGAGCCCTCCCGACTTCTTCTCAGCTATAATAATGAAGCAAAATGACCTTTGTCTAAAGACTGTTACCAGATTGACTGAGAGGAGGCAGACACAGCTCATGCTGTTGGCCTGGGGTGTCTTCCCTGTCACTGCGAGTGCGAGGCTCCCCATCCAGCTGGCTTCCTCCCTCCTTGGCTCCCTCCTCCTCTCCCTCACACCCTCCCAGGCTCATCGTCAAAGGAGCTACTTTCAGTCAAATACTTGTCTCAGAATTACTCACCTTGCCTCTGCCTTGGGGAGAGCCTGAACCAAGACGACCTGTGGAGCCCCTGACCTGACCAAGGTGGTCCCTAGAACACCTCCCTGTCTTGCATTGCCACATACTGGTGGCAGTATGTGGTTGACCAGATTCTTACATTTCTTTAAGTACATTTGCAGACCCAAGCTATGCAAATTTGAATGACTTTTCTTCTTAGGATTTGCTGAAAAAAAAAATTCTATAGCAATTTGATAAACAATATTCACTATTGCTACTTGTCCAAATATGAGAAGGTCTCAGTTGCCCAGGCAAGTTCAACACAGTCCCCTAAAACTGACTTTCTAAATTTTGTTTATCTGGGGAGGGAATTTCTAATCTGTGACCCCAACACAGGAACTTGCTTTAAGTCATAGCTTCTCCCCTTAACCGAAAAACACTGCTATTGGCCTTCAAAAAAAAACGAGACTGGGGAAAAGAAAAGACAATTTGGGCCAGAGTGGTTCTGCCACCTGTCCCACTAGCTCATGGGACACTGGATATTCAAACTGCAATAATCGGCAGTTAAATTCTGTTCAGGAAATTATACGGCCCATGCACCACGTATCAGACCCTCTGCTAGAGAGCAGATGAGGAAAACACCGTTTTTCTGATCATTCCCAACAAAGGTATAAAGAGACCATTAAAATGCAAGGTGTCTCTGCTGTGACCAAGTGGACACAGGGCTGTGACCATGATTGGTGCTTTTTTGCTGTCCTGATGCAGGCCTGCACCTGCCTGATGCAGTGCACTGGCTGGGACCGAGGAGGGACCAGCACGCCAGCTGTGGAATGACTGGATGCCATTTTTGCACGTGCTTGAAACCCAGGAAACATTCTACGTCTAAGGAAGACGGATGCTCAGCAGATCACCATCGATCCAGGCGGGTTAAAAACCAACCAGAACTGTGCTAAATGCAACTATTTTACCCCTGAGTATAAATTATCTTTAAAAAGCTCAGAGTTAGGTGCTTTAGAGAGCTTCTTGGTCCAGGGCAATTTATAGAGACATTGGGCCGATGCATATCTTTTTTTTTTTTTTTTTTTATGAGCTGAGTGTATTGGGGTGGCATCTGGGCAGTGATCCAAGAGTCCTTGTTATACCCTGAGTGGAGGGATGGTTTGTGGCCCACGACACTATGTGCTCACAGTACGACACCTCCCCTATTAAATTGTAACTGGGAACCTTTCAGAATTCGAAGTCAGGCGGGTATCTTTGTGGGGCTGTGTGACACCTTGAATGCGTGAGGACGCAGAGATGGGCATTGTCAGCAGCATTTTCTTCCACACGTGCACCTGCTCTTGCAATCTCCGGGACAGCACAAAAAACAGAGGAGTCGAAGCAGTCATTGTTTCTGGGGACAGATGTGGACATTCATCAGATGCTATTATGTTTCTAGAATGTGAAATCATGCATGATGCTTTCTTCAATAAAATCTGGTCATCTGTTTTTTTTTTTTTTTAATGTTTTGGGGATTGTTCTGGGTTTTTCCCCTTGATCTACAAGCATCTGAACACGTGAGGCTTGAAGTTCTTTTTTTTAAATTAGTGAAAAGAAATACAAGCAAGCAGCGAGCAAAACCACCACACAGGCCGACAACTCTACGATACACATGCATGTTGCTAACTTCCACTATCACATAATGTCTTTTTACCTAAGAATATTTTTGCCATGTTCCTATCTTGTTGGATTTCTGAATGATCCACAGTGTCATGTTATTTGATTTTTGTCATCTCTCCAGTCTCCTCAAACGAATGTATTATCGAGGACGTTAGTTCTCCTTCAAAGTCGCCCAGGACGGTGCTTGCTGGTCTTCTTCTGAAAGGAGGTGGGGCAGGGGGGAGCTGGAGATCAGAGAACTTAATTAATTAGCTGAGGACCGCACGTGAGGGAGGTCACTGTCCAAGCGTCAGCACGTCACCACCTCTGCCTCCTTCTGTCCTCCTCGCCTGAAAGACACCCCTCAGCGCTCCTCTTACTGAAGAAACGGAAGGAAAATTGCACAACACAACCAGGCAGTGTGATTCATCATCTTCCCGTAAGGTCCAGTGAACCGTGAACTCCGTAAACTATGAACAACATAACTTCGTTCTAGACCAGGCTTCCTTGGGAACGCGGTGACAGGCACGACAAAGTTTGTGGTCCTAGGGAACTCAAGTCAAATTCCTTCCCAGGGACCAGCATGAATCCCAGAAATTTGCTAGCTTCTCTGAAGTTCAGTGTTGCCGTCATGATTTACAACTTCTGCTTATTGTGAATCATTAAAGGAAAAAAAAAACCCACAAAATTTTAAAATGAATATTTAACATAAAATGGATACTGAAATGTCTGCCTCAAAGTAAAACAAAATAGCACAGAAGTTAAGGGAATGAAATTAGGAAACCCATTGCCATGTCCACATGGACACTATGAGCTCCCAGCTTCGTGACCCTTGAAATGCTTCCTGCCTGGTCTTCTGTTTTCTCATCGGTAAAAGGGGCTCATTCTTCCCTGTCCAGCCGGTGTGTTATAACCTGGAAAGTATAATATGTGAACAGCACAGCACACATGAGGCTCATAGAAGTTTTCATAAAATTCTTATGATTATGATAAAACATTGGTTTGCAGCATTTTGGAATCATTCTTGCTTCCAGAGAAAAGCATCTCTTTTCTAACGTAGACATCCATATCTCAACTTCTGCACAGTAAGTTTTATATAGGTATTGATTTATTTTTATCATGGCCTGGAGGAAGGAGCTGCATCCTGTTGGGTTTAGGACCCTCCCCCTGCCTGCCACGCTGCCCTGCACCTGCTGTGGGGATGCGCGTGCCCTTGTTACTGGCTATATCGTGTCAGACCTGCTGAGTACCCACCTGCAAGGTCTCCCCAACCTCATCGTGTAACTGGGTCTAGCCACCCTCTGGACCACCAGGCCTGGAAGCAGAAGGAAGTTGTGTGAGGCCCCCACAGCAGTGAGCAGGAGTTTAGAATTCAGGAAGAGGCTACGATGTCCGCATATTCTGAGGTTTTGTCCCAACCCTGTCCCCAGCCAAACACCAGGAGAAAAAAAAAATGATTAATCTTTATGAACAGATGGGATTCTTTAAATCGGAAAGTATACATCCCAGCGCGACGACAGGCCCTGGTAGAGACGCCGCGGACACCACATCAAACATCCAGGCAGAACTCTGCTGATGGAAACCCAGCACAAAGAAACAAAGCCCACCGTGTGCTTTCCTGCCTCTTTCACATACAAGGGAGAAAAGGTTGATAGAAAAATAACTTTCAGTGATCTTATTATGCAGGAGTCATCAGCTTTCTGCTGAAACTATGCAACAACGACCAAAAAACCAGCTTTTCTTTAATTGTGTTATGTTAGTCACCATACAGTACCTCCTTAGCTTTTGATGTAGTGTTCCCTGATTCATTGTTTATGCACCACACCCAGTGCTCCATGCAATACGTGCCCTCCTCAATACCCACCACCAGGATCACCCATCCCCCTAACCCCTCCCCTCCAAAACCCTCAGTTAGTTCCTCAGAGTCCACAGTCTCTCATGGTTCGTCTCCCCCTCCGATTTCCCCCAACACCCTTCTCCTCTCCATCTCCCCATGTCCTCCGTGTTATTCCTTATGCTCCACAAGGAAGTGAAACCGTATGATAATTGACTCCTCTGCTTGACTTATTTCACTCAGCATAATCTCTTCCAGTCCTGTCTATGTTGCTACAAAAGTTGGGTATTCATCCTTTCTGATGGAGGCATAATACTCCATAGTGTTAATGGACCATATCTTTATCCATTCATCCATTGAAGAGCGTCTTGGTTCTTTCCACAGTTTGGCGACCGTGGCCATTGCGGCTATGAACGTTGGGGTACAGATGGTCCTTCTTTTCACTACAACTGTATCTTTGGGGTAAATACCCAGTAGTGCTATTGCAGGGTTAAAGGGAAGCTCTCCTGTTAATTTCTTAAGGAATATCCACACCATTTTCCAGAGTGGCTGCACCAGCTTGCATTCTGCTTTCTCTGCATCTTTGCCAACACCTGTTGTTTCCTGACTTGTTAATTTTTGCTGTTCTAACTGGTATAAAGTGGTATCTCAATATGGGAGGGAAGAAAAAAAAACCTTCCTTAAACAAACTCCTACATATATACACGTTGACAGACTGTTAATTACAGTAGAGGCAAATGTATTAAATGTCTGTGACAATTATTTCTTACTCATTAAGAGCTGATGTTCACAAGCCAGAAGGGTTCCAGGCAAGCTGATCCTTGGCAGTGCTCTTGCCAGACTCAGACCCCTCCAAGACCAGCGGTCCCCACACCCAGGCCTTCCCAGAGATGGGCACGAGACTGCTCGAACCCCAATCCCTCCAGAAAGTCTGGCCCCATCTGACTCCTTGAAACAACTTTTCTCCCTAAACATGTTTCTTCTCTGACACATTTTCCATTCCAGCAAGTGGAGAGAGCTGATTTACGGTTACCAATTAGGAACCAAATGGTATTCAGGTTAAAACAAGGCCTCTTGACTTTTGTCTTTAAAAAAAAAAAAAAAATCCCAGGAAAAGGACTAAGCCCCTGGAATGCATTTCACTAAGAATAGTAGCACCTTATTAATGTTGTGCATTTTTCTAACACTATTGATTATATTAGACTTTTTGCAGACACAATTTTTGTCAGCAAGGACATTATTATCTTTCAGGGAAATTTTCCTACCCAAAAGCAATGTAGAAAGTTCTATATGATGAAATTTGAATTAGCAATTGCATTCATATGCAATGTAATTCTTAGAGCAAGTAATTATCCCTGAGATTATGAGACCCGAATGAATGCACATATACACAGAATTACTGGCTATCTGAAGACACCAATGTAAATTTCCTCTTTTGTGTGTGACAATCCCTTTGGCAAGAAAACGAATACATCTCAAAATTATTCAAAGCTAAGGAATCTCAAAATGGTAACTCTATTAAAATCTTCCACCTTAGAAATTATGTGCGGCGCATTTGCAAATCAGGATAATTAAACCTTAGATGGGTCATGTACCTGAAATTAGATGTCTCTACCTGCCAGACTTTAGTAAAATTAAAAGAAGGTTAATTACTGAATCCATAGGCTGTAGATATAGAAACAGCTGTGTATAGAGACATGGACATATATTCTTTAAAATGTATGATGACCCTTCAAGATTCATACAGGTTGCTCATCTTCCAGAAGACGTTTGTAGGGAGAGCTCACGTGAAAACAATCAGGCCTTGAAACACAGGCACTGGGGCACCTGTGGGTTAAAGGCTCTGCCTTCAGCTCAGGTCATGATCCCAGGATCCTGGGATCGAGACCCACATTGGGCTCTCTGCTCGGCATGGAGCCTGCTTCCCTTCCTCTCTCTCTGCCTGTCTCTCTGCCTACTTGTGATCTGTGTTTGTCAAATAAATAAATAAAATCTTTAGAAGAAGAAACACAGGCACTTCCAAATCTGTGCACCCTGTTTGCAAATGTGTCAGCCCCTAAGATGAGCTACACAGCCAAGTTCAGAATAGAAGGCTTGGACACAGTAAGATCGGAACAAATCAGGCTCATTCGTTTCTTCAGTCAAGTGGCCACGGTCAGAGCTCCAGGATGCCGCAGGATGAGGAACTCAGGACACACACATCCCAGAGCATTCACGCAGTCTTTAACACAACAGGTGATTAGTACCTGTTTGTTACCTTGCAGTCGTTTGAATAAATGTCCCCTCTCAAATTTGTGTTCACCTGGGACCTCAGATGTACTTGCTGTCACACTTCACAGTTGTAATTAGTTAAGATGAGGATATACTGGATTAGTGGGTCCTAAATGAAGTGGCTGACATCCCTATAGGAATGGGAGAGGACACACGGGTACAGACACACGAGGGAAACGCCGCGCCACCATGAAGGCAGAGGTTGGACTGATTGTAGCTACAGACCAAGGAACACTGAGGATTTCCAGAACCCACCAGAAGCTAGAAGAGACGAGAAAGAATCCTACCCTAGCGCCTTCAGAGAGATCATGGCATTGTTTAAACCTTCACTTTGGACATCAGTAAGGAACAGAATATCTGGTTTTTTTAAGCCATCTAGTTTGGGGCAACTTGTTACCACAAACCTAGGAAACAAATGCACACACATAACTTTGAAGTGTGGTCTTGCGGGGTGGTTATCAAGGAAGTGTCATTTCAACAATGATTCGTGGCAGGCAAGAATGGTGGCCATGCAGGTGTCTGTGAAAAGAACTTCCAGGGAGAGAAGGCAACGAAGCAAAGTGCCCAAGGTAAGACTATGCCTAGAATAGTAGAACACTGAAGGAAGCCTGTGTGAGCAGGGGAGCAGAGAGCAGGGCAGCAGCGAGCAGGTGGGCAGTGAACAGGTGAGCAGAGAGCAGGTGAGCAGTGAGCAGAGAACAGGTGAGCAGTGAGCAGAGAACAGGTGAGCAGAGAGCAGGTGAGCAGGTGAGTTGTGGGCAGTGAACAGGTGAGTAGAGTGCAGGTGAGCAATTAGCAGGTGAGCAGAGATCAGGTGGCAGGTTAGCAGTGAGAAGGGAGTAGATGAGCAGATAACAGGTGAGTAGTGGGCAGAGAGCAGGTGAGCAGTGAGCAGGTGAGCAGGTTGGCATGGGGCACCCTAGGCAAGGAGATGCCAAGGACAGCAGATATGGCCCTTTTCATTTGTGCACTTTGCTTTCTTCTTCACGTCCTTTTAAGGTACTAATTTAGGAAGAAAATCTTGAGGAAAGGGACCAAGTTAGTGTCAAAACAATCTTGACTTGAGCCACAGCTCTGCTATTTCCATGGTAACACACTGAGTATCATTTTCTTTTCCATTACAACCTCGGTAAAATGGCCACAATGACACCCCCCAGACAGTGTTGTGGGGAAGAATACACCAGGGAAGGCATGGAAAAGGGCAGTCATGGAGCAAGGGCGTGACAAAAGAGAACTTCCATCGTGATCGTTAAGGATGATCAGTGGTGTCTCCCTATGTAGACTCCTGCAGGTGGAATTTGTGCGTGATTCACCTTCACGCTTGCTTCCTTTCTTTCCTTAGCTCTTGTCATCACAGTACAAACATCATTGAAGGCACATGTCATCACAGTACAAACGTCATTGAAGGAAGGAGTGATAGAGCCAGTGAATGAATGAGTGAATGAACAAATCTGTCAATGTGTCTCCTAGTGTACAGTCTGTTTAGGATGTCCTTTCTCTGTGCTCTCCTAGGAACTTCTACTCACCTCTCCAACTAGTTGTCTCTCTTCTGCACCAGAATGTGAACACCTTGAGATGTTCTTTATACTTCATTGTTAATAGTCCCACTAATTGAATTTAATCTAGTAGACAAGAGCCTGAGCTCTGCTAGACTTACTTCAAAGCCTCATGAACTCTCCCTTTCTCAGTTCATGAGATGCTGTAATACTGCTAGACAATTTCTTAAAATTGGTTAAGGTTTAAAAAGAAAAAGGAGTTGGTGTTAGCACAGTACAAACTGGGAATTTCTTAAAAGCAGTCAGGTACATAATTGAAAGCTAATTGAATGTTCTAATCCATATGCATGAAAAACAAATTTGCATTGCTTCATTATTTAAAAGCAGTATAAAGAGGCGGTGGTGGGAATCTACTTGAGGAGTGTTCTTCCAAGAACCTTCCTGCAAAAGGACGCTTAACTCTTTAGATCTTGGAAATATATTTTGGAAATACCTACATACTGCAAATAACCTGTGTTTTGATATTGATTTCAGATTCATAAATATTGTACTGGAGCTAGTTATATCAACATTCTGTTTCATAACAGAATTCTGATCTTAAGACTGTTTCCCCTAGACAAAGAAAAAGACTACTCAGAGCTCAAGTTAAGTATCATTTGAAGTCTCTGTGACTGCATGATTAGCATCTCCAGAACAATTGTTGGTTCAGAAGGACGAACAGAATTCAATGGAAGGAAATATACAGAACTGGAGAATATCACCATTGCCCCCTACCACAATATCAGAGTCATCCATCCAGAGAAAACACTAGCTTGGACACTTGGACATAAGTGGTGCTACTCAGTTAAGAGGTAATTCCAATATTAGTGGCTTACTTCAGATAGTTTTGTTTACTCTGAGATATCCCACTGGAACTACAAAATGGGATTTACTGTACCTCTTAATTTGGAAAGTTCTTACTATCTGGTTTTCACTGTCCTCAGTCAGAATGGTATTTACAGAAAGGCTTTTGTTTCTGATAAGTTGGAATAACCAGGAACCAGATTTGCCTTCCCACTTCAAACAATTAAAGAAATTTGGGGGGCGGAGAAGGAGAACATATGAACTGATGGTTTCTAGACATTAGAGATCCTGAGAGAGGCAAAGCATGTGGTTAGAGTCCCTGCATCCTGCCTGAAGGAGATTCAGGGTCATGGCAACTGGAGGAGGGATGCAGGTGGAGCCCAATGACAGCCTGCCACCAAGACAGGGAGTGGGAGCTCCAAGAGAACAAGATTTGGGAATTGCAGGGAGGGTTCCACGGAGAGGAGAGTGGCATGGGCCTGATCCCCATAGTCTGCAGGGAGACCCCTCAAGCAGCGGTAGAGTACTGGCCCATGTGTGTGCACATGTGAGGAAAATACCCAGAGCCTGGGAGAGAACCACCTGGAAGGAACAGGTGGAAGGATCATCAGAGCTCACACAAGGCTGGGACGGTTTGTGTTTCTGCTGAACAAAGTGGAAAACAATCATAATACACAGAGAATTTGGAAGGGTGAATCTATGGGACAGTTTTGCTTCAATAGTGGGGAAAGTACATCCCCCACTAAATGGTGGTCTGGTTCAGTTTAATAAAGCTTAAAAACAAGTCTCAAAAATATTACTGCTCTGTTGAAAAGTAATTTAACTGAGAGAAAAGAAAGAATTGCCCAAAGTAAAAGGAGATACAAAACCCAAAACAGTAACGTCATAGCATCCTCGGGGACCTAATTAAAAATTTCCGGACAGGGGAGGCCTGGGTAGCTCAGTTGGTTAAGCATCCAGTTCTTGAATTTGGCTCAGGTCATGATCTCAGGGCCATGAGATCGAGCCCTACTTTGGGCTCTGTACTCAGTCCAGAATCTGCCTGAGATTCTCTCTCTCCCTCTGCCTCTGCTGTCCTCCCCCCACTCATGAACTCTCTCAAATAAATAAATAAAATCTTTAAAAAAACAAAAATGAAAAGAAAAGAAAAATCCTGACAGGAAAAGAAGCACACGGAAGAAAATCAATCAGCTCCGATCAGAGCATAGTGCCAATGACAGAATCATAGTGTAAGGGACCTTTGTATGCTTATCACAACTGTATTTGATGTATTCAAGGAAGGAGAGCCCAGTGTGAGTGCAAGACACAGAAGATTAAAAAGAAAAAAGAAAAAAAGCCCCAAATTGCGTTTCTAGAGTTGAAAACTACATCTAAGATGAAAAATATCTGGAGGGGAGTGGCAGCAGATGTAACACAGAGAGAAACAGATTAGTGAACATGAAGACACAGAGGCCAATATCCAGAGCCAAGCCCATGCAGACTGAAAGCAGCTGAGTGCCAGGAGCAGACATGGGCTCTCTGCAGAGCTTAGGTCTTTCCAGTAACATGACTGACGTCAGGGGCATGAAGATGCAAATAATTTAATCTTTCTGGTAGGAAATACACATATGTGCATAATTAACATGCTGATCAGCAAATACAGAGAGGACAGCACTTCTAGGAAGAGAGGAAAGGTTGAAAAATGGCATCCATGACATCCATGTGGGACATAATAATGTAGGAATAATCATAGTGCTTTGGACTGAATGTTTGTGTCAGAGTAAAGTACTGTAAAAGTAAAGTAAGTGGGTGTGTCAAAATTCATGCACTGAAGCCCTAATCCCCAGTGTGACTGTATTTGGAGACAGGACCATCACAGAAGTAATTAAAGTTACATGAGGCCATAGAGTAGGATCCTGGTCTGAAGAGATTCATGCCCTTATGAGAAGAGACACCATCAAACTCCATTCTCTCCCTCTCCCAGAGAATACCCATGAAGAAAGGGCCATGTGAGCACATAGCAAGATGGCGGCCCCCTCGAGGCAGGGGAAGAGGCCCCAGGATCTCCAGCACCTGGACCGCAGACGTCCTGCCTCCGGAACTATGAGGAATAACTGTGTTTTATGTGTTTCATAACACACCTACTTCTTCCTGCTCATGTCTGAGTTAATCTTTTCTAGTCTGAAGACAGTTCAAGCTCCTTTTCACCCTTCCCGAAATTAAAACAGCAGCATCTTCTAGACAGACTGTCTGCCCCTCAAATCTCTCTCTCCTGGCAACCATCCCACCCTTCAGAGACACTAAAGACCCTTGGTTCCTTTAATCCAGCCATCCACAGGCAGGCCACCTTCCCAGTTTAGACACAGTATCCACCTTTCCTCTGAACTTTGGGAAGCCAAAAATGATGAAAATTGTCTTTGTTTCACAGTACCACAATCACTGATTTTGTTCTACAATAAGATCATTGCATTGCCAGTCTTCTGAGTTATGGATATTTAATGAAGGTTACTTCCTTCTCTTTGAACACATGAAAATTTGAGAATATTCAGGAATTTATATGGAGGTCTACACTGATTTAATTTTAAAAATTTATATCTTGTGATAATTGCAAAATTCCATAAAAATTCCAAAAACAGTACAAATAATATTTTCCTGAGCGACTTCGGAATGACCCCTAAATATGTTCGTATATAACCCCAAGATAGCCATCACAGTCGGAGACTTACATTAATACATCAACACCACCAGATCCCCTTCACATTCCACCAACTGTCCCAAAATAGAATGAACAAAGAATCTAGAGAAGAACCACACATGGCTTCAAGTAGTCACAGTTCCTTAGACTTGCCTGGTCTTTTATACTGTTGACCCTTTTGAAAGATAAAAGACAGTTATTTTGTGGAATGTCATTCCATTTGTGTTTTCCTGACATTTCCTAAGGATTAGATACAGGTTCTTCTCATTGCACCTTACCAGGTGACATGCGGTGTCAGTTTGTCCCTTCACTGATGACAAACATTCGCTTTGATAGCTTGACTAAGATGGTGTCAGTCAATCCTGTCCACTAGAAAGTTACTACTGTCCCTTTTATAATTGGTGCTTATTTTACTGGGAAGTACTCTAAAGCTACCTGGATCTCTCCTTCCTCACTTAACTTTGAATTTAATCTTTCTTTTTTTTTTTTTTTTAAGATTTTATTTGTTATTTGAGAGAGAGAGAGTTCTGGCAGGAGGGGCAGGAAGGTAGGGAGAGAGAGAACCACAGGCAGACTCCACGCTCAGTGTGGAACCCTATGTGCGGCTCAATCCCAGAACCCTGAGATCATGACCTGACCTAAAACCAAGGGTCAGATGCTAAACCAACTGTGCCACTCAGGCACCAGTAATTCTGTCATTCTTTTGTTAGATTTCTGTCAGTATAGACTCACATTGTGTTCAGTGGATCATAATTCTCTGTCATTATGATAATGATTGCATGGTCTAATTGTCACATATTTGGCCAGAAAGAGGTCCTTGGACTGCTTATCATGTTTCTTTGTGCTTTTGCTCTTTTTTGGTGGGGAAAAAAAAAAAAAGATTTGTCATGCTCATCTTGTAATTTCTGTTTCTACTCCAGGATCAGCTGATTCTTCAAGGAGCTCCAGTCACTTCCAGAGATGTTAAATGTCATCTGAACACAACACCTGTGTGTCACTGACCCATAGGCTTCTTTGCTGAGCCACACTAGGGAATATAGATGCATATGTATGTATTTATATATAGGAATTTAATCTATATTTATTTTATATATATGATACATATTTCAAAACTTACTTCATATAGATATCTCTAATTCCAACCTAATACAATAAGGTTCATTCCAATTTTTCCCCTTCCAAATACCCTCCTTGAGAAGATGGGTTGTCCATATCCTCATGTGATTTTCTACTTGATCCATCCCCCTGTATGTAATTGACTTCTTGCTACCATTGCATGTCCCTCTTTCCCCTCAAATGTATTGCTTGGCCTAATTGATGGTGCTGTCTTCCCCTCCCTCATATGACCCCTCTAGGTCTCTGATGTCCTAGCCAGACCTCTGCTTCCCATCTATCACTGTGCAGAATTCAATATTGCTCATACCTGCCTTCTGACTTTAGGTCTGAATTGTTAGGAAGAAAGGGAAGAGAGGGGAAGAGAAAAGGCTTTAACGAGGTTTCTTGTTCTCTTGAGTAGGTAAGGAGCTAAATGCCGAGTGTGCACCTGCTGCTGTTGTTTTACTTCCTGCAAGGGATCAGCCACTGCACGGCAACGTAAAACTGGCAATATCACAGACTGGAGGAAGGACAAAGTTTCATGGCTAGCTCAGGTCAACGTGTACTTCTGAATGGGTCTCCTAATGTATCTCAGCTAGAGATTAGCATCTGCTCAGAGAGCTCACCCTCATTTGTCACACTGAGGCTATGCATCTTGGTCTCCACACACAGAAGGATTGTTTGGGAGTTGGCAGTGTACACTTTGAATTGTCTTTTAATGTATTTATGATGGGAGAGTTTGCTGTTGTGTGTCTTAGCAACCAGAAAATCTAGAATTCAACATTCTCCTAATCCTTAATAGCACTCATTCATGCAACCAAGAAAGGTCATAATCTCCCTGGCTAATGGCTTCTCCAGCACAGCCTCTGATGAGACCAATATAATCTTTCTGGGGAAATATTGGAATCTACCAAACTACTGAAAAATGCAGAGATGCTAGCAAATACCCCTGGTGCATTTAGTCTTCTCTTTGATGGAGGACCTAATGAGTTTCCAATACCCAGGAAAACACTGGGTCACCATCCCTTGCTCATCTCTCTAGCATGAATACAGTTAGCAATGATGAGCTTGACATGTTTCCTCCACTATTTCTTCAATTATCCTAACCCCACCTTCTTGAAGTCTTGAAGACTCAACCATCAATGATATATTTGTACTTGATCAATATTTTTATATCCTACTATAAACATAATCTTAGAAATAAAAGATTCCAGTAACTTTTAAGAAGATATTCTATTGTTGGTGGTTGTGGTCATGGTGGTGACATAAATATTGCCTTTGACTATAACTCAAGCTGCCAGGCAAGTTGAAATTTCAGTCATCGCCTTTCACTTTTATAAGTCTATTCTTCTTTAACACTGGCTTGAATGGACTTTCTCAGATTCCTCATCTGAAAAGGGAGCTAGTCTGTGGGAAGAGTAAGGAAGTCTCCTCTTCCTGAGGGTACTGTAATCTCCTAAGTCAGGAATCATCACAGGGTGTTATCACCCACATAGTCTCTCTCTGCTTCCCCAGTAGACTATCAGCACCTTGGGATCTGGGACTTAGAAACCTGGTTCTGAGCATGAACCTGGCATGGGGCAAGTAGCCAATTAATACCTGTTGAAAATAGAAGAAGCTTGGGTGAGTATCAGCCCAGTCACCTGTATTGGGCCAATGCAGCACTGCCCTCGGTGGTGTGTCGGGCTTAGCAGGACTTACGCCTTCTGCTCAGGTTCTACCAGTGGTGTCAGATCCAAGTGCTAGTGATATTCATGAGCTTTGACTGCATCACATTTTCATGTCAGTGGCCAGGAGAAGTATGCCAGAAGTAACAGCCTGAACAAAATCACAATGTCCTCATGCAGCTGCTAGCTGTTATATGCCTCTCACAGCACTGTGGGTAGAACGTGGTTCTGGACTTATGCCAACCACCTTGGCATCAAAAAGAACCTTCCCCAGCTTCGGTGTGCCTTGGAACACGTGCCCAATCTGATCCTGCATGGGGCAAACACAGGCTTCCTTTTGCAGGCATTGCTTTAAACACAATGATGTTTAAACTTCCTGCACCAGCCCTTGCTCGAAACAGTCCCCTCTTGGGTGATGGAGCTGCTGATAAAGCCTCGGGCTTTGAGTATCAGCAGCCCCCTCTTTCTCCAGGCAGCTTGCCTCTCGATCTACTTAACCTCTTTTAGTCCCTCCCCCCATGGCACCTACCACTTATCCCTTAAAACAGTCATGTGCCTACTCCTTAAATGGATACAACCTTATATGTCCATTGTATTTCCTAAAACTGAAAGAGAAAATAGCCAATCTATTACTTACATGCAAAATATGTCTTTTTAATAAGTTACTGCTTTGAGTAAAATCAGAAAATAAAAAAGGTTATCGCAAGATTCTTCTTAATGTCAGAATAATTTCTGTTGGTTTCATATAGTAAACTGTATTAAAAAAAAAAAAAAAACAAAGGACATTTTCCTTTTCTGGACACTAAAGTCCCTGAGGGTAGGGGCTCTATCTGTGTTTCTCCCTATTCTGCTTCAAATCTCTTTCCTGTGTATCTATCTCACTCCAGGGTGAAACCAGATTTTATATTATATACCCCATTGCCTAACACACAGTAGGATTCAAGAAATACTGAATTCTTCAAAGGATCCTCGAAATAGGCCAGGGAGATGGTGATATGAACGTCATTCTTGAAGCTGTAGATTCAGTTTCCATTTCCTGGAAAGAGAATCAGAGGCTCCGTGGACGTGGCTTTGACAGAGTCTTGCATCCAATTTGGAGACTCCCTGGAGGTGTACAAGAGTGAAGGCTGGTGCTCCCTGCACATTCCGTACACATAGCCACAAGGAAGTGTTTGCCGAGGAAGACACCTACGTAGTCACACTTGTGTCAATATACGTGTGGCTGAAGTACAAGCATCCATCGGTGTCAGCATCGAGGAGTCACTTTTTATCATCTGGGCACTGTCTTCAAGCACATCACAATATGTGTTTGCCTTGCAGAGACTCCTAGAGCATAGACAGAGACTACCTCTCCTTATTGAGGGAATGTTGTTCAGGAAAAGTTAAATATCTCACCTGAGGCAGGACCAAGCACAGGTTAATACTTGATGAAGGTCCAAGCCAAGGCTCGGCTGATACCACAGCCCCCGTTATTAACCTCAGCGTTCTGCTGCTTCACCTGCTCCGAGGAAATCACAGAGTACGGCCAGCAGAGCACTTCCCAAGTCATTGCAAGGACTTTCTGGCTCTTTTGCTCTTTAGACATTTTGGCTTTTGACATTGACTCTTGGAAAGAGGTGGATGGAGCACAAGTCAAAATGCAAATGATATCGGGCTAGTGCCACACCCCACATAAAGCCCTTCTGGGCTCCCAGTGCTGGTGGAAAGCAAACAGATCACCCAAGCCTGGGGCCAAGGTCTTCAGTCTTCCCAGCTCCTTCCCTTCAGACGAGCTGTCTTGGCTCAGCACGTCTCCACCCCAGCCCACTTCTGGCACACGGTGCGCTTCCTTCTCTCCTTGCCATCCGACGCACTTCACCCTGAACACAATGCCTTTTTCTGCTGTTACAGAATTTATGGAGACTAACAAAATAGAGATCGCCTTTCTCAAATGTATCAAGAGGATGCATATTTGGATATTCTCCAAAATTTCTGCGAAATTAATCCCTCTGTAAACTCAGGCACTAAACATGAGCTGTGGGAGGAGGGAGTGTAGCAAACAGAGGTGGTGGGGCATTTCAGTTGTGCTTCCGTCTGGCTTCAAACTCTCGTCCCCGGGTAGGAAGTTCTCCTGGTCAGCCCTTCTCTCACAGCATGGATGCAGTTGGCAGAAGAAATTATGTGGATGAGGGGCACCCGGGTGGCTCGGTCCATTAAGCATTCAACTCTTGATTTTGACTCAGGTCATGATCTCAGGGTGATGAGATCAAACCCCACATCAAGCTCCATGCTGGGCGTGGAGCCTGCCTGGGGTTCTCTCTTTCTGTCTCCCTCTGCCCTTCCCCGTTCCCTCAAATAAATAAATAAATCATTAAAAAGAAGAGAAATTATATGAATGACCTCTGTGCCCCTCCATTGTGTAGGCACCGAATCATTTCTGGGGCAACCCCTTCCTCTGCTGATCCAGGCTGTTAGTATTCGGTAAACCAGTTTCAGCCGTGTTCTCCCACCATTCATTCTCCACCACCGCATCCCATCTTGGTCTTTGCCCTGGAGGCTGGTCCTTGCAAACTGCACCATCCAAACACAATCTGACAGCTGGCTTCTGGTTGGATTCAGCTACTGGGAAACCCTACAGAAAGCAGACAGTGGGGTGAAAGAAAGGTCAGGGTACTTCCTTGCTTCTCTCTGCTGTAGCACCACACCTCTGTAAGCATCTGTGCCCCACTGCCCCCCTGACCACGACTGTCCCCGTTTCTTAGACTCTGGGGACCCTGACTCACCAGCCTCACCTCTATTAAGTGTCCTTATTGAAGCCCTATTTGAGCCCTAGGGGGTGAGTTCTCTTTTCTTTATTTGTTTGTTTGTTCACTGAGAGAGAGCATGAGTGGGGGGAAGGGCAGAGGGAGAGAATCCCAAGCAGACTCCCTGCTGGGCGGGAAACCCTTGAGATCACAACCTGAACTGAAATCAAGTGTCGGACACTCAACGGACTGACCCACCCAGTGCCCCATGGGATCCCTTCTCTTTTCTGTAAGGAACCAAATGATACCTCCAGAAACAGAAGGTTATTGTCATCTGATTGTACAAAGCAGAACAAAATATTCTCCAATCCACTGTATACTTCGTGGTGAATATTTTCACCATCTGAACCAAAATCATGTCAATGTAGCCTATGCTTGTATTTTTCCAGAGAGAAAGAAAAATCTCTAGTATGTTTTTTGGTGACAGCCCCATCTCTGACTCATCTTTCAGGATTCAACTTATCACATGGTGCTTTCACGGCTTCCAGACAGGGCTAGGCTAATCTTCCATCCTTCCCTTGGGATTCCTGACATATTAACCAACTGCAATTGCTTTTCTAATTGTTTCCAGGACATGTAAATAGAAGGAATAGGAGGAAAAGCTGTGGGACCTGAATCTCTCCCTTTGCATAGTCACAGATGTCATCTGGCAACACTTCAATGTCAACTCATATAGTCCCCAGCTTGCCTGGCCCACACCTCGCACCCTCATTTCATTAGATTTGACCACCTTTGGCTGCCTATTTCCAGCCATCTCGGTGCTGCTTCCAGTAATTTATGCTTCTGCAATAAGCAGGCCAATCCCAAGCAAGGAGGCATGGAGAGCTCCCAGGTGATGGAAACATGCACACATGTATCTTGATTTGGCACATTATCGAGGCCATTTACCTAAATCCTGCTCTTCCACAATCACTTGCAAACCCTCAAAGCAAGAGATTTTGTTTTACTTGTGTTTATGTTTATATCTGGCACTGTGTAGACACTCAATTAGCATGTGTTAAATATTTATCAAAAAATCATGCGATGAAAAGTAAGTTGCTGGACCAAATCATTCAAGAAAGAAAATGCTTCTAAATAGCGTAAAAATTGTTAGCTTTATGGCCAAATCCTTTTTAATTCTATCCATTATGTTCAAATACATGCACTGAATTCTGCAGTCCCCAATTTTCTGATCGATCTCTTCCACTCTTCTTTCTTATGGCACAGACGATCCTTTCAGCAACGACTGGGAATTCTTTGACAAAATGGAATAACTACTATATACTTAGAGTTTAAATGAAGAGCACTTAAAGCCTTCTCTGAGGCAGCTTCTGGAAAGTTCAAAACTAATGAGAAAAGCAGACAAAGGAACTCTCCCAGATGAGTTGATGTCCCTCACTGATAGATGTTGAATGGTGCAGTGTTCTAATGTGATAATGAACAAGGAATTCTCTGAGAATCATCAAGGACACTTGGACAAATAAACAGCAGGACATACTCTTTAAGGAGTGCTGGACAGTAGTGAGACTCCAAAGAACAATCAGATTTCTTTGATTTATTTACTGGCATCCCTCATACAAAACAAGGTATAATGAGAAGGAATATGGAAAGGGTGAGTGTCTATGGCCCAGAGATCACAAAATCATTACTTGTCTGCTGCTTCCAAAGATACATGAAAATAACAGGGAGAAGAGACTCCTGAACTTTGAAGAAGTCTCCTGGAGAATAATTCAAAGTGATCCAGGAGAAACAGAATACAGACCTGCTGTCCTGACCCGTTGACTGGAGAAACCGCACGATGGGTTTGTTAAGGAAGAAACGAGGGTTGGGATGGTGACAGGCACAGGTTTCCCTGCATAGCACTGAGCTTTCAAAGCAGTGACTCACAATGGAGTTTAGGGAACAGAGAAGCAGTTCCGAAAAGAAAAAGCAGCAGAAACCAGATGTACCCTTTTTAGAAAAGTACAATTTGCTAATTCAGCAGTCAGCAGTGCCTATGCATGTTTTGTGTCTAAACCGAACTTCACACCCTCTCTCATGATGCCCCTGAGCAAACTACTTCTGGACCTCCCATGGTTGCTGGGACAGCCCAGCATCTTCCCGTTCTATCGCCAAGCCAGGTGGTTCTTTCTCCACAAGCATTTCCCTGACCTGGAAAGAACATATCCTACCTCCTGGCTCTCAGAGGATACCAACACTACTTCTTTGGTTTAAGGAAATCCTACACCACACACACACACACACACACACACACACGCACACTTGAATCTAGAAGACCAGGTAGCCCACCAGGCACAAGAGCAAAGCTGATGACCCTGAGCCAACAATCCCACATCATGGGGCCCAGAGGGTGGCAGATCCTTAAGGCAAGGTGACACTGGGAAGGGAGCCCGCGGTCTTGAGTCTAGGGTCTGGTGGCAAGCCAATGAACAGCTCTGAGAGTGGCAGAGGCAGAGGAGAGGTCTGAAACTGTCAGTCCCATTGTGCTTCACAGCACTCTGGGCCAAGTGCTGTATGACCTGCTAGATGGAAGGGCTGCCATCACAAGGGACACCAGAACCCAAAAGAGTCCCCCATAGGAATTTCCTAGGTTCATTCACTGGAAGGCCTGGGGGGCATTCCAGAGAATTCCCGGGGTGGGGGTGGAGCATAGAGTCTCATGATTCTGTTTTCATTGGTCCATCCTGTGGTCTGAATGTTTGTGCCCTCTCCCAAATTCGTACGCTGAAATCCTGGTGCTCAATGCGATGATGGTATTAGGACATGGGATCCTTGGGAGAAACCACATGAATAAGATGAATACCCTTAGAAAAGAGACCCCAGAGAGCCTCTTTCTCTCTTCCACCCTGTGGGAACACAACAAGAAGTCTTTGACCCAGAAGAAGTCCCCCATCCAGCCATGCCGGCACCTGATCTGGGACTTCCAGCCTCCAGAACTGTGAGAAATGAATGTGTGTTGTTTATAAGCCACCAGTCCCGGGTGTTTTGTTGAAATAGCCCAAAGGGACCGAGACAGTCCATCACAGCTCCTATAGCATCAGCTGCTGGAGGTGCTCTGGACTTATCGCTGCCACGCCCTCGCCATCAGAAGCTGTGTTTCCTTCTGGGTGAGGTGTGTTTCAGACACGGAGAATAAATGGCTGAGACCAGACCCCATGAGCATGAGTCGTAAGTGTTCTGAAAACCATAGGTTTGATCCACGCTAGCTCTCGACGGCAAAGTGGAAGGAAGGAGGTGGGATTCGGCGACCCCTGGGAACTGAAATACAGACGCTTACCCAAAACGTTACCCCTGGGAGCGGGTGTGGCCAATCCCACTGGGAAGAACCGAGGTGACAAAGGTTAGAGGCAGAATATTCCACAGAAGAAATCCACGGCAAGAACCAAGAACCCCCAGCCCGAGGGCTTGGAGGGGGAGGGGGGCATAGCTTCGATGGTGGGGGGCTGGCTGCTCCTTCCGGCTCCTCCCAGTGCACCTGCCACTAACATGCTCCCTTCCTTCACTTTTAGGGTTCTTACTGTTGCCTGGTTCCCTTCCCCTCTCCTCCCTCAGTTGTCCAGAGGGGCTCCTTTCCCTTTGTTCTTTTGGCAGACTTTGGCTCCTCTGGGTTTGTGTGTGTGTCCTCCCCTCCCCCGCTTGCTCCTTGTCAGTGTTCACCAGTCGGTGGCTCGGCTCCCATGACTCCCACTCTGCTGAGTACCCAGGGGCAGAAGCAATTGTCTGCCAGGCCTGTTTCAAAGCCGCTTCTGGACTCCCTCCCAGCCAGCCCCAGCCGGCCACGCTTTCCCAGCATTACCACTCAGGCTCCGGCAGCGGCCAAGCCGCTCTGGGCTCATCCTGATTTCCAAACAAACCCGATGGACTCCAGAGCTGTCTCTCCTACGTGCTGCTTCTATCCTCCATTCGTGACCCTCCTCAGTGAGTCCCATGTCCAGCGGTGACTCCGCAACACCGGGGTGTCCCAGAATGTCCCAGAGACATTGTGCAAAATGCACTTGCTCAGGAACCATGAAAGAAACCTCCCAGAGAGGCTCCCATGTGGTTCACTGTTGGAGTCAAGCTCAGACTCTGAAGTCTGGTCCTTCGAGATTCTGCCCACCAGCACACCCAGCTCCAAACCTTCCCCATGCCTGTGCCTCTCTGTGCTCCAGCAACACCGGCACATGTCTGCTGTTCTCAGAACTTACTGGGCAGTGCCCACCTCCACCTTCTCACTCTCTTCCTGTGCCCTGGCTGGCCAACCTGGTCTATCTAGCAAACACCCATCTCCCTGAGGATAGGAAAAAAGATTTTCTTCTGTGACGCATTCCCTGACTTCCTGCTCAAGAGCCACATGCTCCTTCACGAGGGGCCTTCCTGTCACAGCGCAGCCGCTGTGGGCGTGGAGTCCTTAGGCCGTGTACCCACTGGACCGGACGGCGAGCTCCTGGGGCATCTTTATATTTACAAGTGGTGCCTTGCACGTGAGTGATAGCAAAATTTGCAGATGAGTGAATGACTGAGCAGCAGATACAAGTTTGGGTTCAAATGATACGGAACATGAAATAGAACTAACAACAAGGAAACGATTGTGCACATTCAGGTGACAGTGTGGAGTTCACACTCCATTTGACTTGTAACTTTAGTAGGTTAGCAGCCACTGTCTAGAGCAAAGTTCACAGCACTTTTTATTTTTTTTAATTGCTGCGGAAATTATGGCTCTTAGCAGTTCAGGCAGGCTGGGCCAAAGCTCAAACACCCACAAAAATAATCACCCTCCCCTCCCTCCACTTTCCAAGCCTCCTTCCCCGGCCCCGTGGCCTCAGGCTATGGAATGCTGAGTAGGAGCTATCCCCAGTCCCACCTGCCCCACGGGGCCGCACTGATGCTCAGAGCAGTGGTCCAGGCGTGGGAGCTCAGGATCCCAGGGGAGAGTCTGGCTTTCCTGGTCGCTCACCAGGAATACTTTCTGTTTGGCAGATTGCCCCGTGAATCCTGCTGCATGATCTGACCCTGGTCGGAGCACCTCCACAGGGTCCCAAAGCCAAGCCTGCTCATCTCGGCCAGAGGAAGAATATATCCAAAGATGATTGATAGATAGGTAGATGATAGATAGATAGATGATAGAAGTGCCAAACAAATATAGTTATCCTTATTATAATTTTACTTCCTACATTTACCAAGATAAGATTGCATTGTGAATATCATTCTGTGACTCCTTTAATTCGACTTGTGGACAGGACTTCCTCACACCACCAGGGAATAACTTCTCTATGACACTTTATACTTTACTGTTCAGATACTTTTTATTATGAAGCCACAGTGAGATGAATTTAAGCAACTAACCCCTTACTGTTGGATACCGAGGTCATTTTTAACGATCTGCTCCATACGTTTGATGATACATGTGTTTGCAACTACATTTTATCGTGAGTTATTAATTTTTGATTAATTAATTTAATTTGTTCCTTGACGTACATTGGTCGTGTGCAAGAATAAGTGATGTTTCTGACTATTTACGCCAACCTCTTTGGACAGCCTTAACAATGTATGATTTCTCCCCAGAAGCACAGAAAAGTGTAGCCTCCTGCTTCTGGACTGCAGAGATGCCTGGAGTGTGGCCTCTTTTTAAGTCTGACACAAGCACTTGGTGATAATGAGCTGTCAGCCCACTTACTTAAGACAACTCGCATTTTAGCTTCAGCAGTGCCCTGTTTCCACTAGAACCTGCTGGCTCTGTTTACAGAATGGAAAGAAGCAGAAGCACCACTGTGTCAACAACACATGATGATTCCAGGCTGGTGTGTGTTCCCCTCCCCTCCAGGGCAAAGCCCCAGGCTGTCTGTTGGGTTCAAAGGAAGGTGCCCAGAAACCAGTGCCTGGCTTGATTCCTGCAGGCACTGGTGGGTCCCCTCAGGCTGGTTGTCCTCTGCATAAAGTTGAGGTTGTGACTCAGCAAAGTGTCCCATACTACATGCTTCCTCCTTCTCTCATATCTGCCATCCATGGGAGCCCTTCCTCCAGGAAGCCCTCCATCTCCATCATGGTGACTGCTCTTTCTGGTGCCCCTTAGCCTGTAGGCTTGGCTCTAACTCTATATGGGAAGCCTCCCTACCCTAACCAGCACCCCTGACACACCCAAGGCCCAGTAGACCTTTCCTCCTGGGGAGCCCAACTTCTGGAAGGCATGCCCACCGGCTGCCCTCATTCCTGGGTCAGGACTAAGGGGCGTCGTGGGTCCAGGTTCTCCACGGGAGAGCCTTCCACAGGAGGGCCTGAAGCAGGCTTATTATCATAGGAGAAAGCCCTGCCCTGCACACCTGTGAGGCACAAGGATGGGAATTTCTGAGGAGTTGTAAGATCCACGAACCTTTTCAGCAAGCTCCTGTTTTTGAGAAGACAAATCGCTTCGGACCTTCTCTTTCCTCTTCCCCAGTGGCTGATATCTTCTTTGTCTTCTAACTCAGCACAGGGGGAGAGAATTAAGGATTACTTTATGCTGTTACTTGCATCTGATTAGAACTTACTCTGTTCTCTTTGATTCTTTCTGGCTCTGTTTATCTGTCTTAATTTGCTTTTCCTGAGCGGAACATGGCTTCGAGAATGTACGGCTCCAGATAAAAACATAATGAAACACTAACACTCTTGGTTCCTGACTTGAATCGTCAACGATGTCACCTCCTCAAAATGCCTTGGCCACAGAGGTGGCGATCGCTAGGGAAGAGGTCCCTACCTTAACTCAAGATATGACGCTGCACAGCTTGGCACTTTCATCCCGGGAAGGTAGAAATCTCATGGATGTGGAGTCATTTGTAGAGTCTGCTAGGTCACCAGCTGCAGAAGCCATCGTGGTGTGGGAGCAACGTGACCCGCTCAGGCTGGGCATCATTGCTGGGGTCCTCCTGGGCTGCCATTGACCTGCCATTGCAGGTCCAGTCCACACAGCAGAGCCTGCACTGTGCCCGCTGACTCGGATCCTAACGCAGGTGGGCGATGAGAGAACCCGCTCTGTTGCCTCCATCCTTTAAGCCCACCACGCCCCACACAGCCGGAAACCCTGTCCACTGGCCTTGGAGATACCTCTCTCAACCTCCTCTTTATGTCAGTCTCCACCTGTCTCACCTGGCTGCACACCCTCACCTTTCTACCTGGATACCTACAGTCAACAGAATACCGTGTACGTGCCCTATACTCTGGGACCTGGGAATGTGTCCCCTTACGTGGACTTTGTGGATGGAATAGATTGAGGACCTTGAGATGGCGAGATCATCCTGGCTTCTCCAGGCAGACTCAAAACAATCTTTCCCTCTGTATGAGGGAAAGAGGTAAGCCCCCCACGCCGAGAGCAGGTGTGTGGGACTGATGGGCTGGGAAAGCAGAGGGAGGGGCCATGAGCCGGGGATGCTGGTCACGTCCAGAAGCTGGAAGGGATAAGGAAACGGGTTCTCTCCTGGAGCCTCCCCAGGGAGCAGACACGGTGAACAGGGTTTGGCCAAAAAGTTGATTAATTAGATATTGAGACTGAAGACCTTGGGGCCGTTCCGAGGGGATCTCCTGCGGTTACCTGCACTGACCAATCTAAGACTCACAAGGAGTTTGCTCACGAGGTAAGTTTCAGCTGTGGGTTATTCAGCTGCTGTCCGCGGTGCCCTGACAGCAGGAAGGAGAGATGCAGAGGCACCGATGCTCTCTTTGTGGGCTGGGGGTTCTTCCCTAACTGGAAGCCTGTGCCTCCCACTCCCCTTCAGCCATTTTTTAAAAAGATTTATTTATTTATTTTGAGAGACAGAGCAAGCACGGGATGGGGGAGGGGCAGAGGGAGAAGAAGAGACCATCTCAAGCAGATTCCCTGCTGAGTGCAGAGACCCATGTGGGGCTCAATCCCATAGCCCTCAGATCCTGATCTCAACCAACATCAAGGGTGGGGTGGTCACTGACTGTGCCACTCAGGGCCCCTCCCCTCACCCATTTTGTGCATCCCTCTCCCCTCTCCCCCCTTCCCCCGGCACCCATCAGATTGTTCTCTCTGTTTATGGGTCTGTTTCCGCTTTTTGCTCATGTGATTGTCGTGTTTGTTAGATCCCACATGTGAGTGAGGTCCTGTGGTGTTTGTCTCCGTCAGACTGACTTCACTTAACATAACACCATCAAGGTCCACAGGAAATTTCTGTTCTTTTAAACCATTTCATTTGTAGGGACTTTGTTACAGAAGCCCTAAGACCAAGACATATGGCCCTGACCAGCTCTAAAACACTTTTTTTTTTTTCCCTGCTTCAGGGTGAGGCTTACAATGTCAGTCCTCAGGGAAACTTTCACTGACCATGATTAATTTTTAAATTATTTATTTTATTTTATATCATCCTGATACATGTACTCTTTAATCCCCATCACCTGTGTCCCCTAACGCCCTACTTATATCCCCTCTGGTGACCCTCAGTCTGTTCTTTAGAGTTCAGACTCTATTGCTTGGTTTGTCTCTCTTTCCCCATCTTTTCTTCCCCTTATATTTATGTGTTTTTTTCTTAAATTCCACATATGAGTGAAATCATATGGTATTTGTCTTTCTCTGACTTATTTCACTCAGCATAATACCTTGTAGCTCCATGCACGTCATTGTAGATGGCAAGATTTCATTCTTTCCATGGTTGAATAATATCCCAGTGTGTGTGTATCTCACTTCTTTACCCATTCATCAGTCGATGGACACTTGGGCGGCTTCCACATCTTGGCTGAAGTAAATAATGTTATAAACATAGGGCTGCATGTATCCCTTTGAATTAGTGTTTCTGTATTCTTTGGGTGAATACCCAAGAGTAGAATTACCAGATCATATGGTAGTTCTATTTGTAAGTTTTTGATGAACCTCCATACTATTTCTAAGAGCGGCTGCCCCATTGGCATTCCCACCAACACTGTAAGAAATTTCCCCTTTCTCTGCATCCTTGCCAAAACTTGTGTCTTGTGTTGTTGAGTTTAGCCATCTGACAGGTGTGAAGTGGTATCTCATTGTGTTTTGATTTGCCTTTCCCTGATGATGAGTGATGTGGAGCATCTTTTTATGTGTCTGTTGGCCATCTGGATGTCTTCTTCAGAGAAATGTCTTCCGCCCAATTTTTTTTAAGATCTTATTTATTTATTGGACAGACAGATATCACAAGTAGGCAGAGAGGCAAACAGAGAGAGAGGAGAAAGCAAGCTCCCTGGTCAGCAGGGAGCCTGATGCGGGGCTCGATCCCAGGACCCTGAGATCATGACCTGAGCAGAAGGTAGAGGACCTAACCCACTGAGTCACCAAGGAACTCCCCACTCATTTTTTAAATTGAATTGTTTAGTTTGGGGTGTTGACTTCTACAAATTTGTTATAGATTTGGGATACTAACTTTTTTTTTTTAAGATTTTATTTACTTATTGGACAGACAGAGATCACAAGTAGGTAGAGAGGCAGAGAGAGAAAGGGGAGGAAGCAGGCTCCCTGCAGAGCAGAGAGCCCGGTGTGGGGCCCAATCCCAGGACCCTGAGATCATGACCTGAGTTGAAGGCAGAGGCTTTAACCCACTGAGCCACCCAGGTGCTCCTGGGATACTAACTTTTTATCAGATACCTCATTTGCAAAGCTCTTTGCCCATTCTATAGGTTGCCTTTCAGTTTCATTGATTGTTTCCCTTGCAACGCAAGGGAAGATTTATTTATTTTAGAGAGAGAGAGTGGGGAGAGGGGGAGAGGGAGAAAGAGAGAGAGAATCCTCAAGCAGACTCCATACTGAGTGAAGACCCTGACGTGGGGCTCGATCTCACATCCCTGGAATCATGACCTGAGGCAAAATCAAGAGCCAGATTTTTAACCAACTGAGCCCCCCAGGCTCCCCTGTGTGGAAGCTTGTCCCAATAGGTTGTGTTTGCTCTTGTTTCTCTCGCCGCAGGAGACATATCTAGAATGAAATTTCTACAGCCAATGCCAGAGAAATTACTACCTATGCTCTCTTCTGGGACTTTTATGGTTCTGGGTCTCATATTTATTTCCTTAATCCATTTTGAGTTTATTTTTGTGTGTAGTGAAAGAAAGTGACTCAGTTTCATTCTTTTGCATGTCTGTCCAAAGACCCCATTTTTCTACTATGCCTTTCCACTTCTGAGCAAGGTGTTCTGGTGGTATGTTTCTGTACATCGGTTTGGATGGCTGCTACCAGTAAAGGCCTCCTGCCCTCACTAAAGGTCTTTCCAATGCCCAAGGACAACAGGCAAGCTGTCTAGAGGCGGCCTCTGGCCCCTGTTGGGAAGCGGAGGCTGCTCACACCACACTGAGAAGCACTCATTATTTCAGGTCATGGTGCTTCAGTGTTCGCCCGCAGCCTAAAATGAGAACCACAGGGGGAATTGTTAATCGTGTTTTCTATGTTGAAGACCAGAAGGAAGATAAGGGTGAGCTGGAAGACGGGACGGGAGACCTGCCAGCATCTGGAGGGCAATAGAAGGATGGAGAAAAAGTAAAAATTGAGACCTAAGAAGAAAGATCCAGAAACAAAACCTGTCTTAGAAAGGCCCAGCAGGTGCTCAACGCATATGTTTCTGTTCTTCCACTGTCATAAATCCCATGCTCTCGGAGGTTCTCCTGATATCCAGGCCCTGGTTCCTTCCACCCCAGAATGGACACCAGCACCAGCCAGGTGATTCCAGGGTGAGAGGCGAGATGTAGTGGGGCTCTTGTACACCAATGAGTCCCCTGAGGCTGCCAGGGTCCCATCATTGCCCTCATCATCCCCATGTGGACCTCTGGCCATGCAGACAAGGACTGCCCTGCCCCAGCTTCCGCTCTCTAAGCCTGGAGGACACCTCTCCCAGGATGCACTATGCCTGGTCCCAGGTCCATCCACATCTTGTGTGTCTGTGTGATAATCATCCTTAAAATGTTGGCACTGCATGTCTGCTTTCCACAAGCATGAGACATATTATTATCATGGCTAATAGTGGCATTTTCTGTTTGTATCTGATGGACAATGCACTCCCTTTTTCAGACACATCAAATTCCTGTTAAGATCTTTGTTACTAGGCACCTGGGTGGCTCAGTCACTTAAGTGTCTGCCTCTTGATTTCGGCTCAAGTCATGATCTTGGGGTGGTCCTGGGATAGAGACCTAAGTTGGGCTCTGCACGGGGCAAGGAGTCTGTTTAAGGATCTCTCTCTCGGGGCGCCTGGGTGGCTCAGTGGATTCAGCTTCTGCCTTCGGCTTAGGTCATGGTCTCAGGGTCTTGGGATCGAGCCCCGCATCGGGCTCTCTGCTCAGTAGGGGGCCTGCTTCTCCCCTTTACTTTCTGCCTGCTTGTGATCTCTGTCAAATAAATAAAATCTTTAAAAAAAAAAAAGGATCTCTCTCTCTCCCCTTCCTCCCTCCCTTGCTTGCTCTCTCTCTCTCTCTCTCTCTCTTTCTCATTCTTTAAAAGAAGAGGAAGAGGAAGGAGGAGGAGGAGGAGGAGGAGGAGGAGGAGGAAAGGGGGCAGTTATTACCAACTTGCTTGAAGGTGATTCAGTTTAGTTAGTGTGCGGTTAATGTGTCTTGGCCATCCCATTTATAAGCTGCACACCTGGAACCTAGAACCTGGCCATTCTCTTTTCCCTGTGGACATTATGGTTACACG
Organism: Mustela nigripes; assembly: GCF_022355385.1. NCBI lineage: Eukaryota > Metazoa > Chordata > Mammalia > Carnivora > Mustelidae > Mustela > Mustela nigripes. The sequence goes on along the minus strand of NC_081560.1, from coordinate 95,043,057 downwards.
GGGAGGAGGGAGGGTAATTCTACATTTTTCACTTTGAATAACTTGAAAGAAGACGTCTCCACATCTCCTGCCTCTAAGAAGCCAGTGAGTGAGTGAAGGTTTCCCGGGGTAACGCAGGTCTTGCTCACTCTAGAAGACCAAGACACTCCAGAGAGGGACTCTGGCGTCGGGGACGATTGCCGGTTCATGCACAGGTATTTACAACCAGCAAGGGCGCTTCCCGGCGGCCAGGGCAGCAGACACAGCCGAGCACCTGTGGAGCCTAACCTGAGGCTAAGGTGTGCTGGGCTCAGAAAGATCGAGCAGTCACGGCAGGATTTCCTGCGGGGTCCCCTAACAGGAAACATGCGGTTCTAAGGGTAATGTGTGTCCTGCTTACGTCCCCCTCCTTCTCTGTCTGTTCACTCAAATGTGTGCAAGAACATTCATTCTGGATCCAACATCAGGCTCCAGCACTAGGACTACCACAGTTGGAAATGATTTTTTTAAAGACGCCTGGAAGCGTGGGGGGCATGCCGGGTGCCCACCTGCAGAGCAGCTGCCCAGACCCTAGCTCACCACCCTCCCCTCCTGTTGCACCTGCTTCCTCTTGTGCAGGCTGGGTGCCATCAGACCTCTATGCCTTTCTTGGCAGCACGGAGGCCCCTGCTCAGGTTATGGCTGTTGGCCACAATCATCTTCCACGTCAGCTCTGCTCTGCGTGTCCTTCTCTGCCAGCTTCGCGTCCCCACCAGACGTAGCCCTGGAGGTTATCAGGCAGCAGCCTGGTTATCCTGAGAGCAAATCAATGGCCGTTCACTCATTCATGGAATCCTCAGCCCCCCAACCGTCCGGGGATCACCGAACTGGGGCCAGGCATATGGGAATCCGATGGAAAAAGGAAACACACCCATGTACACATACACATGTCACGTCACTGGTCTGGTGGCAACCACAATTGAGTGGGGAAGATAAACTTGGTCAGATAACTGCTCACAGGTGACACTGTCCCCATGGTGCGTGTTGGGAAGGAGATGATGTACACAGTTGCAATGACAGCGATTGTGGAAGGAGGAACCTGGGCAGGGAGCAAAGAAGCATCCAGAAAGGACAGCGCTCAAGCTGACACCTGGAGGGGACAAGTTAGCACAGTGTACTGACTTCTGTGTACACTCCTGTGGCAGCTGGGGATTCCTTCCAACTGTGTAAAGAAGGCTAAGGCAGTTCGAGTGACGGGGGGAGAAGTGTGTGCAGGGCAGCAAGTCGGGGCGTCCAAACCTCACTACTGATCCTCTGGTTTACTCTGACAGCAGTGAGTTTCCACCCTACCAGCCTCCACAGATTAGAAAGCAGGAGGCTGGCAGGCAGGGCGTGGTGGGGCATGTGGTCAGGTAAGAGTACCATAGCATGACTGCAGTCCAGTGGGATGTCCCGTCACCCTTCCTCAGGATGGTGAATGACCAGGTGGGGAAGATGTCAGTCCACCCCTAAATGGAAGCCCTTGCTGGTCTCAGCCAGGTGTTCTGGTGGCATGAATAGCCGTGTCCCAAGCGCAGTAGGTGGGGGCAGAGGGAAAGTGGGCAGCGTAGGTCTGGAGGGCAGCAAAGGCAGCAGAAACTCTGGCCCTTAGGCCAAGAAAGAGGGAGTTGGGGGACTGGAGCCACTGACAGGCTATTTCCTAAAATTAGACAGACATTCAAGGGCCTTTTGAATGTTGAAGAAGAAGACGCAGGGCCAAGAGAGATAAAGAAGAAAGAAAGACTCAGTAGGGAAAAGTCCCCAAGAGAGGAACTGTGTATTTACACAGAGCAACACAGGTCAGCTTGTAACATTTCACGTACAGGATCAGATATATTTTATCAGATTGTGGAAATTCACTTGCAATGTTAATTTTAACAAATATTAGTATCCTAATATAGTTTATTTGTTTCATGAAATATTTGGTCTGCATTTCAGACAATTCACATTCTTACCTTTGAATGCAGTGGATTGCATTAAGTTTCTCATTTAAAAAAAAAAAAGATTTCTATCTATTTATTGGACGAAGAGAGAGAGCGCACAAGCAGGGGGAGTGGCAGGCAGAAGGAGATGCTGCTCCACCGAGCAGGGAGCCCAACTCTGGGCTCGTGATCCTGGGATCATCACCCGAGCTGAAGGCAGATACCTAATGGACTGAGCCACCCAGGCACCTACCTTTGTCATTTTGAACCACTGTTGCAAACCTTAGATAAATCATACTGATTATAAGCCGTATTCCACCCACTGCTGAGGTCCACTTACCAATATTTCTATATCAGTGTTTGAAGTTGCTCTATACTTGCTTTACCTTTATTCTTGGAAAACTTTTTGTGCCAAGTTTATACTGGTTTCAGAAAGTGAGATTGATAGCAATTTTTCCTTATTTCCTAAAATAGCTGTATAGCATAGAGTTTATCTCCTTTGGTATGACTCATAAAACCATCTGGGTCTCCTGTCTTAGGGTAAATTAAAGGCAGGGTGATTACCCATGGCTACCAATTCATGTTCTCGTGTGGCTAGTGTTTTCTTGACATACCTTGATCATTAATGGTTTTCAAAAAAATCTCATCTATTTCATCTGTCTTGAAATAATCTGCATAAAGTTTGCCATATTATTCTCTTATATCCCATTTCTATGAGTAGATCTGCTCCATTCTCTTTGCTAATGGCGTATATTCGTGCACTTCCTGTGGAGGTTTGCTGATTTCACTAGGCTGTTTAGAGATCTCATCCTAATCATAAAAGTGAAGAAAATAGAAAATCAGGGTTTCAGTGGAAAAGATGCCACTCGAGCCGGAAATCAAGCCTGATCTCCTGATGCCCAGCCAGTGGACTCCCCGGACGGCTGTCTTGCCCTCGTCTGAGATCCTAATTCAATTAAATTCATGCTGGGGCAAAAGAAGTCTTCTCATGACTACATTTGGGCAGAACATGCCCCGTGTGCAAGCGAGTGACAAGCATGGTACCCACGGACCCATCACCACTAGGGCGTCTCAGGAAGGTTGATCTGAAGTCTTGTTCCCAGTTTCTCAAGGACAAAACCACAAACCAGGTAACATACCACCACAGTTTGGTAATAGGTGAAATTCACAAGACGAACCACAAGAATGAGATGTAAATGCCATGCCCAACACAGTGGTCACAACATTCCCTTCTGTTTAAAAGGAAGATATACTCCAGGCTTTCTTAGATGTATATTTTAAGCAATGAATCTTGCTCAGTTTCAGATGTAAATTTCACTCAGTGGACCCCATTTTTCCTTAAAACACTCACATGTAAGGACAAATGTGATGGATTCACTGATAAGGTGGTGAAATGTTTCTTTTGCAATGATAAAGAAAAGCAAGTAAGTAAGAAAAAATGCTTCTGAATTCTTTCAGCAACTTGAAACCCTTTCCAGCAGGAGGAAAAATTATCTATTAATACTCTTATAAGGAATTCCCACTGTGAGTAAGTGACAGGGCTATTTATTAAGTCCAAACAGAAAATACCCATAAGCTTCTTTCTCCCCTTAGCTACTACATTCTACTTGACAATATCTTTATAAATACAGATGGCATCTGACCCCTAGATCTTAACATACTACTTTAACTCTGAAAACAGAAATCTTCAGAACATGTAAGTCTCTGCCTTTGGCTCAGGTCATGATCTCAGGGTCCTGGGATCAAGCCCCACATCGGGTTCTTTGCTCAGCGGGGAGCCTGCTTCTCCCCTTTCTCTACCTGCCTCTCTGCCTACTTGTGATCTCTCTCTCTGTCAAATAAATAAATAAAATATTTTTAAAAAGAAGAAGAAATCTTCAGAACATGGACTGACCAAAGATAGTCCTCATTTGCCATTAGTTGGTTTACTCAACATGCCCCCAAATTGATTTTATTCCATTCTCATGCAAATGGCACACCACTTGGTCTGTGTTCCTACAGTAGAGATTGCGGGCTGTCTATCCAGCACCCATTTTGATCTTACATAGAATCAGAACTCTCTTTTCACATTTGGGATTCAACTAAAACTGTATGACAATGTCCCCTACACCTGAGGATGTGGAACAGACCGCCACATTTATTTATTTATTTATTTGACAGACGGAGATCACAAGTAGGCAGAGAGGCAGGCAGAGAGAGAGAGAGAGAGAGAGAAGCAGGCTCCCTGCTGAGCAGAGAGCCCGATGCGGGGCTTGATCCGAGGACCCCAAGATCGTGACCTGAGCTGAAAGCAGAGACTTCACCCACTGAGCCACCCAGGCACCCCCCAGAAAACCTCTAAATAGTGTGTTTTTCCCCCCCTTAATTCAGTTTGTTTTCTGCTTTGAATATTGTGAAAGCTGGTGCTCCAGCAGCCACTTTGGCATATAAGAGGAATTCTAAAGATGGCAGAGCTGGGTTTTTGATGTCTGTGGAGCCACTGTATGAGCTTCTAACAGAATAGCAGGCAAATATCCATTGCCCATCGAGAACTGTTGATTTGCTCTGATATACCCTTTGTTCACGTTTCCCCCTCTGTGACGGTCCACCCAGGAGGTAACTATTCTATGAAGCTGGTTCCTGCACCCTGAGTTAAGAGGAACCACTACATGGCCCCTGAGCAGGCAGGGCTTGTTGCCCGCAAGTCCCACCTGGCCTTCCCCACCTACCTGCCCGCTTCTCAAGGACACAGACAGGGGGTCCTTCCCACCCTCATGTTTACGTACCAACTGCCTACTTGTGTACACAGAATGGGCTCAACAGTATGGACGAAACAGAGGAACATGTGTGTGCATGTGTACAAGTGAGGGCGTTACTCGAGGATGTGAAACTGGGTGGTAAGGCCACCGGCGTACCACACCAAAATCATCACAGACCTGCACTACTCCAACACACCAGAGCAAAGTCAAAGACGGTAACATGCTCAAACCAGTCTGAACATTTTAATGTCTATATCCCACATTTTGGGGGGGGGGTGGAATTTTGTGATTAAGCTCAAGCATTCACATCACACTCACAAACACCAAACAGCAATGGAGGGTGTGGAGGAGGTATATTCCGTGAAAAGGTGTGGAGAGGTCGTGTTGGGCTATTTCTCGGTTCAACATTCAACATTCACTGAACCAAGCTAACTATAACCTTAAGTCCTCCACTGTTTATTGTTCTAAAAATACACTTCGTGTTTGCTTTCTCCAATCCTGCTTTTGCGTGTGGGCTTTCATACATCCTCTGTTTAAATATCCGGGTAAAGATAAACCCTATAATAAAGCTGGGTTCCTGGGACAGGAATAATCATGATGATCTCGGCCTTATGAAGGACTCGACTCCGAGTGCTTTCAGAAGAAGGCTGCTTATTTAAAAGTCTCCATTGTATGGCCATAAGCCCAAAGGTCTTAAGACAAATGTTTAACTCTACAGGCATAAAACATCTGCATGACTTAAAAATGCAATGACATTTTCAACACTAACATAAGATTTGACCTTTCCTGTCCAGTCTTCTGGGGTATGGTGCTTTCACATACTGAGTTTCTTTTTTCTTTCTGTTTATTCTTCAAAGGCTTACCTGAAAGCACAACCTCGAAGACTACAGCGGCTCAAAGGGCGGGAAAGAATCCCTACGAGCAGAACATCACAGTCGGAAGCACAATCAAATTATAACCTTTTCAAACTTTAAAAGATCTTGAGTAGGTATATTGCCTCCCTAGCTTGGTTAAACGGGATCCCTAACGATGCCAGAAAATACACAAGTTTATTCCAAGAATCAGGTTCAATCAAAGCACATCTCGTTTATTCACCGCAGTGAAAACACGTTCCTGGGTCACAGATTTTTATGGATGGATTCAACAACAATCATCACGAAGGAGTACATCTCCCATTTTGACAGTGAGACTGTTAGAACTGGGGGGGGGGGGGGGGGGGGGGCGGGATCCTAAACCTTAAACTGTAAGAAATCCTAAACCCTAAACCTTAAGAAAGCATAATTCATGGGATTTACGTGGATCAAATCATTCAGCAAAAGTCTCTGTGATTGGCTGAATCCTGACAGGTTAAAAAGATCTCCAGTATCGAATGATATCAGGAAAGACAGATTTCGGTGAAATCCTGCGTTAGTAAAGTAATGTGCTGGCAAAGCGGCTCCTTTGGCCACAAGCTACTATCACTCAAAAATTTAACTAGATAAGGTCAAATTTTAAAATGAAATTAACGCAGCGCTCCATGGTGATTTGAGAAAAGCGTTATTCAGAGAAGGTTGAGAAGTATCTCGTGGCTCAGAAATGTCCAGCTAGAAACTGTTTTCAGTGGTGGTCAAAAGGACTTGACACATTTCGCTCTCAGGTGCAGAATGTGAAGTGTCTCTGGCCAATGTCAAGTGCCACAGCATAGCACTTTATCTCTAAAAATGCTAGAAAAGTCATTCTGAGAATGGCAGAATTGTTAGAAAATTTTAAAGTTAATGTTTATTTCCTACATATGGTACTAATTTTGCAGGTACAATTTCAAGTAACTAGACAGTTTACAGCACTGTTCTTTTTTTTTAGAATTATGATGTTAGTCATCATACATCATTGGTTTTGAAACTAGAATATGCCTCAGAATACCAGGAGGCATTAAGGAAACTGAGAAATGAATTAAAAAGAGAAAACACATCCACATTCTTTTTCTTTCCATCCCTGCCTATATTTAAAATCTATGAAAATCTGGCATAAGTTTTATATACAACATAGAGTATCCAGTTCAACTGACTTAATTTTGCTAAAGTGTTTGCTAAAAAGCTCCGCATTCCAATTTTTTAAAGAAACATCTTTTGTGTGAAAGAAGTGGCAATTTTTATATGTCTTCCCATATAATATCCAGTATTACAAAAAACCTCTTGATCTCTTATCTGATGATGAAAGAGGACAGAAACAGGAAACAGTATGTGGTACTATTTCCTAAATAAACCAGTTAGGAAAGTTACCAGCCCTGGCCACCTCGGTTTCCTTAAAAGTACAGTGGAGTGTTCGGGAATGGCCAGCCTTTGACAGCTCCAAATGTCTCAGGTTGGACTCTGGGTTCACTTGCACCCATGTCATGAAGGATCTGTCATGTCTCCCCCACCCCAGTTGTCAGAGGGATTAGCCATGTGGGAGGAACTTTCCAAAAGTCTACAGAAACAATCTTCCAGCCGGCAGGTTATGAGTTAACCAACAGCTTCAAAGAGGAAAGGAAGAGAGAAGGGGTCCGACCACATGGAGCCTGACTCCCAGCTCCTCCGAGGTGATAAATTGGAATAAAAGACAAGGTATTATTCCTCTTAGAAACATCCCCTTAGGTCCTTAGACAGGCAGGTGAGGGGGCTGGTAAGAGCCAGTGGGGGCAGCCGCGCTAGATGGTGAAGATTTCGGTAGCTCAGTAGCAAAATTAATAAATACCTGAAAGAAATGATGAAAATCATTATGAACCTGTGAGGACACCAGACCTTCTCTTCTCAACTGTTGCACAAAGGGACATCTCCTCCAAGTGCTGCCCAACTTTTCAAAAAAAAAAAAAAAAAACAAACCCACAAAGCTTTCATTCATACCACCCATTTGGAAACCTCCATAAACAGGAAAATCCTTTGAGGATGCAGCTCAATGTAGGGATGGTCACTAAGCCACCTGGAAATCAGGATGCCTTGAGCATATGGCTTAAGAATGAAGGTGGCATTTAATTCTATCTTCTGGCACTCAGTTCACTTTGCTTCCCAAAGTGAGCAATGGCTCAGCTATGGTGCAGTCCCCTTAGACATTGGGGCGGGGGAGCCAAACGAAGAAGGGAAGGTTAATGGGGCATGGCTTGCCCAGTGAATGCCCAGTGTAAGTGTGGACAGATGGGAGCCCTGCCGACCACATACCTTGAGTGGACAGCAGACAGGAAACAGACCTCCTCACTCTCACTGTCTTATTCAGTAAAGCCAGTGATTAATTTAAGGAAAAGACAACCTCAAGAAGTCATCTGGCTCATTTTAAAATTGGCTGTGGGAGGCCTCGAGCCCACACTGAAATGCAGACGGCCAAAGCATTCCCAGTACCATACCTGTTCCAAAGTGGTTGGGTTGATGGAGTAGTGTTTGATATGCAGCAAGGTCTTGTTGTTCTCTAGAACGCGAAACAGGTCTGCTAAGCATTCCCACTGTTTCGGAACATGGTATTCCAACAAATTCAGACGCTGCCCCTAAAAACCAAAAACAAATTGTAAATTGCATCACATGATGAGCAATCAGTAAGATGGACCACACTGCACTTAAGTGATAAATAAATTATCATTTCTTCAAACCACACGTCTCCATAGCAGCGGGAGGGTGGGTCGGGTCTGAGGGTCTCCATTGCACACGTGGAGATGGTGACACAGCTGGTACGTGGTCCTCCTCATGCCTGCATGGCTCTGTCATCCCTCGTACATCCCCACCCTGCCACAGCATGTGGAAGCCCTCCCTGGGGGTAAGAAGGTGCCTTGCCCTACTGAGAAAGAAGGAGGAATTTACGGTGGAGGCATGGTCGCACCTGACCCTCACTCGGGTTTTAAGCAGAGCTCCCTGCTGTCCTCCCCGTGAGCTAGCAAGCAGCTCTTGGTAAGAGAGGAAATCTTCCACCCTCTTTTCACATGTGCAAGGGACTCTCAGCAGGGGTGTTACTGGAAGTCTGGAAGAGACCCTGAGCATGAATGCCTGGTCTCGTACAGCATGCTTCTTACCAAGGCGGGGGGTTACTCCGTGACTCTCGTTGGAATTCACAGGTGATAGGTGATAGGTGATACACCCTATGTATGACCCACTGGAATCGCATAGTTATCCAAGATCCTGTGGACGGGTGGTGCTTCTAAAATGTTAATGTGCGTAGGTGTCCCCTGGTCCCCTTCTTAAAGGCAGGTTTGGATTCAGGAGGTTGGGGCCTGAGATCTTGTAGGTTGAAGCAGCTCCCCGGGGAAGGAGATGCTGCTACTCCAGGCATCACACTTTGCATCTAGTAGAGGATTAGGGTCCCAAGCGCAGGGCATTCGTTGTAAAGTAAAGCTGAAATCAGCAAGTCTAGAAACCCAAGAGCCAACACCTGGAAGGCATTACCTTCTGCAATCTTCCTTCCTGAACAAATCAAGCCATGCAAGAGGGCTGTGCCCACAGGTCGTGGGGGTATGTAATCACGGTCCACTCGGGGACTCCCAACAAAGCAGTCAGACAGGCATGGTGTCCAGACTCACGGCAGCCAAGCGATATCCACTGGCCATGCTATTGTGAGTGGGGACGTGTGGCCTGTGCTTTGCAGACAGGCCACACAGCAGGCACTATCTCTTAACCACGCAGAATTAAAACAGGGAAAAGGACAAACACACTCATCTGATTTCTCAGGCTGAAAACAAAGGAGGAATGCAGGATTTTAGTGCTACCTTAAACTGGATCCCTGGAAAATGGAGCTTCAAGCAGTCCGAAATCGCGTTGTGCCGATTTGTTTCCTGACTGAGCCAAATCTTCACTGAATACCCATCACCAAACCTGGAAGTCAGATGAAATTGAAACACGGTCACAGCTGTTCGGACCTAAGAGGGGAAATTCTGAGTCCATGTCCCGTAAGGAAACGGTAAAGGAAAGCAAGTATTCCAAACCGATGGGAGAGTCTGGACTTTCAACAATGCTTAGCGAAATAAGTCAAGCAGAGAAAGACAACTATCATATGATCTCCCTGATATGAGGAAGTGGAGATGCAACATGGGGGCTTAAGTGGGTAGGAGAAGAATCAATGAAACAAGATGGGATTGGGAGGGAGACAAACCATAAATGACTCTTAATCTCACAAAACAAACTGAGGGTTGCTGGGGGGAGGGGGGTTGGGAGAAGGGGGTGGGGTTATGGACATTGGGGAGGGTATGTGCTTTGGTGAGTGCTGTGAAGTCTGTAAACCTGGTGATTCACAGACCTGTACCCCTGGGGATAAAAATATATGTTTATAAAAAAAAAAACTCTACAGAGAAAAAGCAAAAAAAAAAAAAAATGCAATACTCAGACGTCAGAACTCAGTTACGCAGTTTTCTGTAACCCACCGACACAGATACGGATTTATCTTTAAAACACAAAATCAGCAGATCCTGGCTTCAATCTCTGTCAGTAAAAGACGGAGGCTGAATGCACACCAAAAGCAACGCGCTGAGTTCAAGAAGCGGAACCCGGGCCAGGACCGACCCCTGAGAAGCATAGCGGCTCCCAGGTCCCTGAGGATTACGTGTGGCAGCGGAGAGGGGACAGGGGTGCAGAAGGAATGAGCAGCATATAAAGCGGATCTCCCACCTGGACCCAGACCCAGCAGGTGCAGGGACAATGGGGGAAGCTGGTCTGAGGGGTGCGGTCCCCCCCCATTGTGGAGCTGTGGACAAATGACCACATGTGAGGTGACAGTCACACCGCAGAGCGATCTCAGGGCCACCTGCAAGAACTTAAGGGGCTTCCAAAAACTGTTATTCTACTGCCTGTCCCAGGTGCCTAGCTTGGTGCGGAGCACATAATAGCATCTCAGTAAAGACCCGTGAGAATAAAAACAAAGACATAAACACATCATGATGACAGAAGTTTGTGTCAGTTTTGCTCATTAACACATCTACCCCAGGTACCTAGAGCTAATAACTATGAGTCAAATGATCCAGTGAATGAAAAGAACGGATCCCATTCCCAGACCTTTACAAGCACCCTCATTTACTTCAGCATTCCACACATGGACACGGGAATCCATCTGGTGCAGGAGGAGGCCCAAGATAACGTGACTTTGCTCACTGACTCGAAGCACCCCGAGATCCTAGTCCGGGTTCTGATTTTTGCTCCTCCCCCGATTTCAAATTTCCTCCAGATGTGAGTGTGGCCCCAACCTCTCCCGTCATTCAGGGCTGATGGTCTCAAATCCATTCGTGGCCGAGAGGTTGTTGATGAGGTTGACAAAATATGGATGGAAACAGGCAGAGAAGCCTCCTGGGGCTTCTCCTGCACTGCGTGGAGGAGTCTCTGACGGAGGTGTGTGTCTTGGCCACTCCTCTGCTCAGCCGCAGGACCTCCACACTGAGCTGCCCACCAACCTGGCCCATCCAACCCCACCTTCACCACGGCCTCCCACGTCGGTGTGTGTTTCCACGTCTCAGGTGGGGAGGCCCTGAGGTCTGGACGGCTGCAGGCACGTGGGTTTGCAGAGCCGTGGGTTCCGTCTGCCATGTGAAGCTGTATCCTGGGGGCACAGGAGAGCACGGAGCGTATTTCTGGTCTGATGGTCATGACGTCTGACAGCGTGTGCTGCCGGTGCTGGGCCTGGCTGGCCGGCCGGGTTGGAAAGCTTCCCCTCCCTCCACGTACCAGACGTGGGACTCGGGAGTCACTACTGTCTGATAAGGATGCTAGGCGACGGCATGATTTCCTTGGAACTTCTCCGGGGCCACGTCTGGCACTAAGCGAGGCAGTGAACAGATACCCAGGCCAATTTGTTTTCAGCGCAGGCTACGATCCAAATGAAAGAACCCTTTGCTCTGGCGTGAAGCAGCTCACATTTCTTCAGCAAACAGATGAAAGCAGGTGAGCCAACGAGAGCGGGGGTCAGAGCACGCACGACAGGAGGCACCAAGGTGGGAGGGACAGCGTGCACGGACGACCTCACTTCCTACGCATGGGAGGTCCCCACGCACCGCTGCGCAGGGTGCAGCCCCGTCGGCATACTTTGCTTATCCATTTTTAAAAATTCACGCTAAATTCCAATCACTATCTAATGAAGTCTACTATGAGCATATACATACTAATTTTTTAAAATTCTCTCAGAATGAAGTTTCATTGGCACTAAGCGACGTCAGGCTTTGCTCTAGACAACTTGAATTATGAAGCTCTTCGAGGAAAGGAGAACACGTGCAGGAAAACGTTCCTGGGAGAGGCTGGCTTGTGTGTCAGGACGTCTCTGGAGTAGTCAACGAGACCCCTGGACAGAGAGTTACAAAACCAGGTCATGACTGGGAGAATCTCTGCAGGTCAGTGAATTCGTGCATAATGCAGGAATCTAATTTACGGCAGCTTTGCTTTCTCCTTTCTGCCTGTCACCTGTACACTCAAGCCATGATCTAACTTCCGTCAGGGATTTCTTTGATTCGTGCACTTTCCAGTCTAAAAGCTTTCAAAGCAGCCAAAGATCCTTCGTCTATGCGTGCGGTCACTACACTGACACGGCTCACCACCGTGCCCCCGCCATGCGCACAGCCGGCAATCACGGAAAGAGAAATGAATGGCGTTATCTGCTCACAGAAGTGCCTGTAACCTTCATTTGGCCGCTGTCCAGGATAGAGTTTGGTCCACATACACTGAAAGTCATCTGCGTCACTAGTGTTCAAGCAAGGACAAGCAGTGTGTCAGTGGGAGACACACATGAGAATAAAAACAAAGACATAAACACATCATGATGACAGAAGTTTGTGTCAGTTTTGCTCATTAACACATCAGATGTCAGCGAGCGGGGAGCAAGCGAGGAGAGTGGGAGGCAGGCGGCTGGCTGTGAGAGCACCCGACTGAGCCGGACACTGCCGCGTCTCCTCGTCAGGGTCCAAGAGATGATCCTGTCCACAGAAGTCGCGAGCATGGGGCACACGGGTTCCGTCGTGAAGCACTGAGCACAGATGCCCTGTTCTGTCCCCAAGGACCTCGAGGCTGCTATGTCGGTCCCTCTTTTACAAAAGTGAAATGAGATAGCCTGGAGGTTGGGTGACATGCTCAATTGACACAGCGGCCAAGGAACAGAGGACAGCATGGCCCAACTGTGGTCAGCGGAGTGCCAACACGGCACAGGGCGGGGTCCTGTGTCATGGTCCACACACTTGCCTTCTTCCGACCTCCACCTTCTCGCCAAGTATCCTGTGTCCACAGAACATGACAGATGGCACTGCCTCTTCATAAAAGGTGGAACTGGGAGACGCAAAGAGTCTGGAGACTGGTCACTGTCACGCCGCTCCTTCTGGCAGAGGTGCAACACAGCAGGCTGCCTTACTCCAAAACCAGTCCCTTCATCACGGCTGCCTTTCTTACTTCAGCCCCAGTCAAGTTTGGTCCAGAAAACATTCTCATCCCTGCCTGCACTGATCAGAATGGTTGCAAGGAGAGCGGGTCGAAGTTATCTCAGCAGCTGGTGCCCGAGCTTCTCCTGGGGGACAAATGGTCCTGGCAAAGACCCTCCACAGCCTTCTGAGTTTACAAGCAGCATCTCAGTGGGTCAGAGACACAGCCTCACAGTAAAGAGAAGCTTGGCCCGCGTTGACACACCTCTGTCCATGAAGCTCTCCTCTACGGCCAGAGTGTCACTTTCCAAATTGATTCTGCCGGGTGAAGACCCCACTGAGCTCCTGGGGATCAGGGTGCCCTTCCCTTGTGCACGCAGGGGTACAGAGCAGCCCTCTCGCCCACTGGATGTCACAGCAGAGCCCCCATTTGATGAATCACCGGTGCATTAAGTCCCTTGTTAGAATCTGATGACCTAACAACAGGATTGCTCTCTTCTCCCATTAGCAAAAATGGACTTACATTTCTATCGCTTTTTCCTTTCTTCTTAGAATAATGAAAGGGACCATTGGAGGCGTGCAGCAACAGCCACATTGGCAGGAGGGAGAGAAGTGGCCTCATCTCTGACACGATAGCATTTTACCCGACAATCAAGAACCATGCAACGTTTTGTTTTCAGCGGGTGGGGGTGGGTAGTGTGCAGTGAGGTCACAGCTGTAAGACTGACTCTCTCATTCGGTCTCCCATGTGTTTTCATGATCTCTGAATGCCTTCCTTCATTTCAGAAAGACTCCAGAATCTAGGTAGATAAACCATGCCTTTTGTCAAGCTGACAATGGTATGAGAGATTGTCTACATTTCTCCATTCTGACAAATAGGCATTTCTTCCTTATTTCCCTTATCATTTCTAAAGAGAAAGTTGGACTGTAAATGGAGCCATTATCCACCAAGCTGAAATCCCCACACCATGGTTTCCATGTTGAGTAATGGAAGACGATGTCTGCTTGAAGCAGAAGGATCTGAAAAATGTCTTCATTGTTGAAATGAGTTATGTGTGTGATTCTGATCAACAGAGTTACAGAAATCCTCCAACAGGCAAGAAAAGCAAGCGTCTCTAAGACAGCCACCAACATTATTTCAGTGAGCAGGGTGGGTCAGTTTCCAATTAGTATTTTCTTTCTGTGGTTCCAAAAGCCACAAACAAACAGAGAATAGACAGAAAGGAATTCATGTGGTCTTACCGCTCTTCAAGGCTCCAAGCACGGCCCCATTAAATCTCCATAAGAGAACAAAGATCCTAAAATGAAAATCCTATTGGGGCACCTAGGGGTCTCAGTAATCAAGTGTCTGCCTTTGGCTCAGCTCATGGTCCCAGGGTCCTGGGATCAAGTCCTGAATCGGGCTCCTTACTCAGCGGGGAGTCTGCTTCTCCCTCTCCCTCTGCTGTTCCCCTTCCTTGTGCTTTCTCTCTCTCAAGCCAATTGATAAAATCCTCAAATTAAAAAAAAAAAGAAAGAGGAAAGAAAGAAAGAAAGAAAGAAGAAAATCTTACGAAGTGGCACATTGTCCTAAAGGAAATAAAATCCAATGCTGATTATCAAAGAGAATGAAATTTCTGTGGGTCGGGTGTCCGTCCATCTGGGGTGACATAAATACTGGAAGGGTAAGGGAGGTTTCTAGCAGATAAACCGATGTCCTGCCACATCCAGTGTCGTACTGTGGCCACCACTGGAGCTCTCGCTGCTGTAAGAGGCCACCCAGCTGGTGTCACAGCCACAGGCACCTGGAAAGGCAGTGGGGACAGATGCAGCCATGTTCCTCCCGGTTTGTCTTCGTGAGCTCAGCAACGGAATTAAGCAAACGCTCCAGGGAAACAACCGGGCTGGTTTGGGCCCCGAGGCCATGCCAGGTGAGACGTGGGGGAGGAGGACCACACCACCATTAGCAGGGGAGCCTTCCCAGCCAGACCCCTGCCCTGCTGGCCCCCATACAGAGAGCACGGCCGAGGAGGGGATGGTTCCACTGCAGACACACCAGCAAACGCACTTCTCTGTGGGGCTGTGATTTTGGGGGGCGGGGGAGCGGCCTTCTGGGAATGCTTCTCCACATTCAGTTTCAGAGGATTCCCAAATAGTCCCTAATGATTCCAGCTACCCCATGTAGCACAGCCTCTAAAACAATAACAGAAGGATCAGAAAGATGAATGTCTTTCTTAGCAGAGAGGAACGGCTCTCAGGAGCAGCCTCCCTCTCTTTGCTGAGAAGACCTCTCAGGCGGACAGATTCTGGGCAAAAGTCCCTGGTGCCAAAATATGGCTGGGACTTCCGCGTGGGACCCCAGGGCGGGCCCATGTCAGTAGCCTGGAGAGGCAGGAGAGCCAGCAGTCGATGGTACAGGGTGGGCTAGGTGGACTGAAAGTTCTGCGGCACCCCCCCTCCCAGCTTCACATTCCACGGACATCAGGAAAGTGACTGAGGTCAGAGAATACTTCCGAGAACGATGCCGGGGGTGCTGCGGACAATAGAGGGGCCACCGCAGGACTGACCTGGCTTCCACACCAGGCAGCAGGTGCTTGGGTAGGACTCTCCAGGGGCAAAGGGCACAGGGATGACCTAATGTGCCAGGAATCGACAGAACCCCCGAGGGCATCAAAGCAGACAAATCTTCCTAAGTCTATCATGAGCAGGGAAGACTCCAGGGAGGAAGCATCAAAACACTATTTTCCTAGTATTTCTCTGGATCCCTAGAATAACAGATCGAAACCCAGATGGTCTATAACAAAGCGCGTGCCAGCGGGGGCCGGCTTCTCATGACGCAGCTCGAGGAGGTCGGTACGCAAGGCAACTCCCCGGATACCCTGTAAACAACCTGTTGCAGGGATTTCCTAGACGGACCCTCATCCAAACACTGGTACCTCCCCTCAGGGAGTGTCATTTAATCACTCAAATGTGCTTTTATAAGCAAGTACATTAAACTATAAACAGGTACGCGAGCGGGAGGGAAGCAGGGGCATTAGGAAACCAGATGTTCACGAAAGCCTCAGAACAATTAGCGTGAACACTCCATTGTAAGGTGACAGTCATTCTGGGTATCGGTGTAAGACCAGCAGGAAGTGGATGTAAGCAGATGCTTCTGAAAACGGATGGCCAGACTTCAGGCAGGATGGTGTGAAAAGTTCCACAAACCTGTTGCCTAGCAAAAACGATAATAACTATCAAAGGCAGCATTTAAAATCTCTGGAAATGGTCATTAGGGCATACAGGAAGTCAAAGAAGATACATTTAAAAAGACGAGGGGACGCCTGGGTGGCTCCATCAGTCAAACATCTGACACTTGGTTTCAGCTCAGTTCATGATCTCAGGTCATGCACTCAGCACAGAAACTGCTTGAGATTCTCTCTCTCTCTCTCTCTCCCTCTGCCCCTCCCCCTGATCACCCTTTTTCTCCAAAATAAATAAATAGGATCCAAAAAAAAGCCCTTATTTGATTGGATTAGACTGTGGACCAATCTGTGTCCTAAGACATAGTCGAAACCAATAGAACAGTCGGTCCACAATCAGTGATGCTAACAGCTGACTGTGGGCATGTGGGCAAGGGGTGAGGTGGAGAGCTCTGCCCAAGGCGCCACCACCCACACTCCGGGGGACCGTGGGCACACCCCAGGCTGCCCGCTGAGGAGCAGAGTGGAAAATTCACCTTGTAGTGCGGCAGAAACAGGTCCACTAAAACTATCCAAGCAGTCACTAAACACAGAATCAAGCAGAAAACCACAACAAGCCCCAGTGGCGGGAGGCCCGAGTCCAGAATTGCAGCAATACATCCTCAAAACTCCCAGTTTCCAATAAAAAATGATGACACATATACGGAAACAGGAAAGAATGACCCATATGCCAGGAAAGAAAGTAAAACAGGAACTGCTTGTGAAAGCAGCCAGATGTTGGATTAACAAAGACGACAAAGTAGCAATGATAAATGTATCCAAAGAATCCAAAGAAACCATGATTAAAGAAGCCCAAAGAAGGTATGATGCTAGTGTCCCATGGACCAGAGGCAGAAATGATGAAAAAGGCCCACATGGAGATTCTTGGTTAAATAATAGAACTGAAATAAAGAAGCTCAAGAGTTTGACTCTGCAAAGGGAAGAATTAGTAAGCTTGAAGATAGATTGATGGAGATGATGTGACCCAACAAGAAAAATGAGCAGAGCCTCACAGAAGTGTAGGACGCCATAAACAAGATTAACAGTTGACTTCTCATCAGAAATACTGGGGACCAGAATCCATTTAACTGTTACCATTTAGTAATATTTAAGCATCTAAACTTCTAAAACACACACACACACACACACACACCCCAAAACATTGCCAACCAAGAATCTTATGTCCAGAAATGTTATTTTTCAAAATGAAGGCAAAATGAAAATATTTTGTGATAAAAACAGAGAGAACTGGAAGACCCACCATCCAAGAAATACCAAACACTCATTTCAGCCTGTAAGTAGGTGACCTCCAGACAGTAATTCAAACCCACATGAGAAAACAGACAGTATGAGTAAAGGTAACGATCCAATTACAACAGACAGTACAAATGCACATCTTTTCTCCTTTCCGCTCTTAGGTGAGTGTAGAAGCAAGCATAGTAATGATACACAGCTGTATTATTGGGCCTATGACATACAGAAATGTAATAAACTTGCCAGTAACAGCCCAAAGGAGGTGAGAGAAGGCAAAGCTGTGTCCGAGGAAGAAAAGGGCTCCAGATGGTAACTTCGATCCACAGGAAAAAAGGACGAGAACCAGAAATGTTACATAAGGAAGTTAATAAAACAAAGGCTGTAAATATATACTTGCTCTCCTTTAAAAGACATAAAAATTAAATGAGTCATAATGACAGCAACCTATTCTTAGTTGGTAACACTGATAAATGCTACGTCTCTCACATAATACCGAAAGGCAGGCAAGTGATCTTGAACATTTTCACATCTCACTGGAACTAGGTTATCTTAAACATGAAGTTTATTGTGACGAGTCAGGATGTATCTGGCAAGCCCTGGGGCATCCATTAAGGATATAACAAAAAATATAACTATACGGGAAAAATCATTAAGAAATTAAGACTCTGTTAGAAAATACCAGGAAATACTCACTTCATGCAAAAAAAAAAAAAAAAAGCAATAAAGGAGAAACAGCTAAAGGAAAGCAACATAAGACTTACAGAAAGCAAAGGTGAAAGTGCAAACCTAGCTAATGACAGTATTCCAATTCTATCTATAATCCATAACCAATAATAATATTAAATGTGAATGGATTAAATGATCCAAATAAAAAGCAGAGATCGTGAGACCAGAAAAGACCCCAAAATATGCCACATATGACATATGGGAGATACACTTCGAATTCTTAGATGCAGAGAGACTGGAAGTAAAAGAACAGAAAAAGATGTATCATACGAACGGGTAAATAAATCTCCCAAATCC
This sequence comes from Mustela nigripes, assembly GCF_022355385.1. Taxonomy (NCBI): domain Eukaryota; kingdom Metazoa; phylum Chordata; class Mammalia; order Carnivora; family Mustelidae; genus Mustela; species Mustela nigripes. The sequence continues at coordinate 95,024,606 of NC_081560.1, read as the reverse complement.
TGGCCCACCTCTGGCAACCACCAGTTTATTTTCTGTATCCACAGAAAATAAAATAAGGAAATTAGGAAAGGAATTTTCTTTCCTTCTTTCCTCCCTTTCTTCCTTTAAGATTCCACATATTAGTGATATCATATAGTTTTTATCTTTCTCTGTGTGACTTAATTCTTAAAAAAAAGAAAAAATGTTTTAATTATTTATTTAGAAAGAGCAAAAGCAAGAGAGATCACAGAGGGAGAAGGAGAAGCAGATTCACCACCAAGTGGAGAACCCGCCAAGTCCTTTACCCCAGGACCCTGAGATCATGACCTGAGCCAAGGGCAGATGCTGAACCGACTGAGCCAAGTAGGCACCACTCCTGTCTGACTTATTTCACTCAGCATAATGCTCTTGTGGTCCATCTCTGTTGTCACAAATGAAAGATTTTGTTCTTTTTATGGCTGAGTAATATTCTAGTGTGGTTTTGTGTATGTGCATGAGTGTGTGCATGCAGACCACATCTTCATCATCCACTCATACACCAGTGGACAGCTGGGCTGCTTCCATGCCTCGGCTGCTATAAACAGTGCTGCAGTGAACATGGGTGCAGGTATGTTCAAGTAGTGATTTTATTTCCTTTGGGGAGATACCCAGCAGTGAGACTGCCGGATCATAACTTTTTGAGGAACCTCCATACTATTTTCCAGAGTGGCCACCCCAGCTTGCATTCCCACCAATGGTGCACGAAGGCCCCCTTTCTCCTCCTCACCAACACCTGCTGTTTCCTGTGCTGTTGATTTCAGCCCTTCTGACAGGTGTGAGGTGGTATCTCATTGCGCATTTGAGTTGCATTTCCCTGATGATGATGATGTGGATCATTTTCTCATGTGTCTGTCGGCCACCCGGATACCTTCTTTGGAGAAATATTCCAAATATGGTTCCGACCTAACAGGAGTCCATCCCCTGGTGAGGCTGTCTTCTCAACCCCAGGCTGCATTTGCGATCAGAATTCATGATCCCGTTGTTTATGGTGGAGCATTAGAAAGGCACGTTTTTTGCTTTCTGGGTTGCACATTAATTGTCAGCAGACCAGCAGGCATTGGTGCTGAATGTAGCCATCCAGCAGAGAAGGTGACAGGGACTATTACCAGGGCCATGGCTGCAATTAGGTCCAAATCACACACCTGGAAGTTCCTGCTAGTAGAGAGATGCTGAGTACAGACAGAGCCCAATCTCTAAGGCAGCAAACCAAGTGTGGTTGATGCAGAGTGTTTTTAGAAAAAGCAGGCTTCACCCTGTCTGGAGTTAAGTGGGAACTGAATGAAAGTCAACCAAAAGTGTTGATTATTATTGTTAGTACTGGTTGTTTGTTCAGTTAGACAGAACCCAAGGGCTGTCATAGTCAGATTCCTTTTTCACGTCCAGCTGTGCCCACCTGATGGGACAGACTGCCATGTGCAGAAACTCGACCTTCATTCACTCGTTCCCTTACTCTTTGTTCAACAAACACGTTGAGCGTGTATCACAGACCAGGCACTGTCCCAAATATCAGGCACCCAGAAATAAACAAACAGAAAGGCCTCCTCCCAAGAGAGCTTCCATTCCACTGGGAAGAGGCTGAAAACAATCCGGTAAACAAATTAACACTGCAATATGTGCCAAGGTGTATCCATCTGTTCAGATTCGTGTATGAGTGACAGAAAACTCTGAGGAGGAGGGACATTAGCAGGCTGAAAGTCTGATGTCAGACAGCTCAGAAAGGGTAAGTCACTCATCTGGCTCCTTCTGTCCCTACTCCTCTGCTCACTGGCCTCCATCATGGAGGCTACCTCATGCTCCAAGATGGCTGCTTCGTCTCTAACCATCACAAGGGAGGGAGGGAGGAAGGGGCACAGAAAGTGATGTCCCTCCCTATGAATCCATACCCTTGAAGCTGCAGGCCCCTCTCCTGTTTTATCTCTTTGGCCCCTCTGCAGCAGGTCCTCACAGCTGGGAAATGCATGGCCAAATGCCCAGCTAATATCTGGGGTGACTTACACTTCTACAAATGGGCATGGTCTCTCTCTTGGTGCACTCGGTCAGGGCCAGTGACCCACACACATAAAGGTCAATGCAGCCCACTATGGAAATTGTCCTAAGCCTGGGGAAAAAGATATTGGCGGCACAGTTGAATGAAGTCATCTAACACTACCGGGTTTTTCTGGAGCACGAGGGTCTTGACATCTGGTGGGGAAGAGACCATGCCATTGTTGTCTCTCGTAAGACCAGCATTCACCCCATGTGTACCCACGAGCAGAATCACAATATGAACCTGAACCTGAACCCGTGAAACAATGTCTCAAACACTTCTACTTCCCACCTTCTCTACCTGAGTGTTCTTATCAGATTGTATTAGAAAGGGAAAGTGGAGTGTCCCCTTTGGTGAAGTGACCACTCTGGATGACATTGGTCATGACCCGAATTTCCAAGACCAGAGGCATCCAGCTGAGATGTCCAGCACAAGAACGTCAGGTGGCCCAGAAACCCTTCCTGGGGAACCACATCAGAGCAATGTGGATTGTATTCTTGTGACGTGATGCTATGAAAGCAAATGGAAAGACAATGCTGTGCATCATCGTGAGGACACATGCCGAGGGAGTAAAAGCCAGCAATCGCCTTTCTCTGAAAAGAGCCCTGTATGGTAAAGGCAGTTAATTCAGGGGTGGGCAAAAGCAGCTGAATTCAATGATGCCTGAACACAAAGCAAAATGCAGGATAGAATTCAGCGGCCCGTCATCCCACAGCTGCACGCCATGGCAGAAATCATCACACGGGAGTGTGTGCAAACTTCCCTCCCCATTTATGACAGTGACATAAGCGTATTCAATTATCTGTTTCATTTTTAAATTTTTAAACCAGTTTATTATTGGGTGGTGTCATCTTAATCTAAGCTTTGATAGTGGTAGCAATGTTTTCTAGAAGCATTAAGTCAAAGCTGCCACACTGAGCATACGGTGTCATTGAAGGTGACGTGTTAATTTTCAGCCAGCCAGATGGCGGTAGCTTCAGACCTCCACCATCACAATGCCTTCTTCCATTTCTTAGAGAAAAACCTACAAACAAAATTTCCGGAGTACCCTCTACATTCTGAGTAAAACGGCTATATACCTTATTGATGGCAGCCTCCTTCAAAATTGATTCCCTTATTACTTTTGATTCCTGAAGTCTTCAACTTGGATGACTCAAGAAAATAAAAGATCTCAGGGTGACTGAGTGGTTCAGTTGGTTAAGCCTCTGCCTTTAGCTCAGATCACGATCTCAGGATCCTGGGCTCGAGCCCCACATCGGGCTCCCTGCTCAGTGGGGAGCCTGCTTCTCCCTCTGCCCCTCACCCCACTCATGCTCTCTCTTTTGCTCACTGTCCCTCTCAAATAAAGTCTCAAAAAATACAAAGAAAAGTTCCCATAATCTTGAGGATTTTATTTCTAAAGCTTTTGTTTTGTTTTGTTTTGAATACATCAATAGCCTCATCCTCCTTCCCCACTAAGAAATCGGCCTGGCAAACTTCCAACCTCAAGGCTTCAGAAGCATGATTGATTTCCCCCACACTAGGGAGGACTTCTTTTACACTCAGACCTAATTTTCTGCTTTAGTCAGTCCCAGGGTAGGGGAAAGCAAACAGGTGCCATAGGCCGATGTGGCTGGTTCCCGCCAGGTGGGTCGTGAACATGCTCACAGCCCGCTGGGTCTCAGGACGCCCTCCGGGTAGCCCTGGAGAGAATCTGGGGATGCATCCCCAGTTCCTGGGGACCGAAGTGTCAGTGCCCCAGAGCATGGGGCATCCCCAGAGCCATTCCTGGCCATCAGGAGGCCTCCCCTGCATTCCAGCTCCTCTTTGTACACACACACATACACACACACACACACACACACACACACGTCCATCCATGCGTGCACACACACAGTAATGGCTCCCATAAGAGCATACACTTTTCAACCTAATGAGCTATGCCCATCTGAGGAAAGAATCCAATCAGGAGCATGATAGACTGTAGACAGCCCCCCAACATCTTGTCCCTTGCCTTATCCCTCAGCAGAAACTTTATTTAAGTGGCAAAATGCCCAGCTAAATTCTACATTTCTTGGGCTTCCTAGTAACCAGGGCAACTGACAAAACAAAAGCACAAGTGGGTGGGTAGGGCTTACAGACAGCTTGTCTTTCCCGCTCCCTCTTGTTTGTTGCCTAGAACGAGGATGTGATGGGTGGAGCTTCAGCAGCCATTCTGGGACCAAGAAGACTGTAAAGACTTAAGCCACTGAACCAGTGCCAAAACCAGGTACTTCTGGACTTTTATTGCATGTAAAAAGTGAACATGCCTCAGTCAATGGATATACTTACATCAGCGTGTCTGATGTTCTGTTACTAAGAGATGGACATAGTTCATAACTGAAACAGAATATCAAAGATAGGAGAGAAGAGAAAATCCCCCAGATGAAGGTCTCAAAAGGAAAGGAGATCGTGGGATGGTCACACAGGAAGAAGACAAACAGTTGATAAAGAGGCAAATATCCTTCTCAGAAATAGAAACAAAGGCAGAGAAGGGTGAATGGCAGTTAGTGAGCCCACCCTGAGGGGTGGACGGACAAGCGGCTTCTACCATCTCAGGATATTAGAGAGCACTTGTTAAATGAATGGGCATCAGGGCCTTGGCCAGAATGGGGGCGTGGGAACACCGTCCAGAGTTGGGTTGCAGGAGAGATCGGAGCCCCAGCCCCACCACAGCCCCTCTCTGTGGTTACCTAGTGGGGGTTGTCCTGAGAACATACACCACAGAACAAAGCGCATTCAGAAGCCCAAGTTCCAATCCCAGCTCCTCCGCCCACCAGCCAGGAACAGGCTCCACGTTTCTCTGACTCATGTTCTGTACTTGCAGAGGCAGGTAATACCGAGAGCCAGCTCACAGGGGTGCGAGGAGGAGCCAACTAGTTCGTGCACAGAGCACCGAGAACAGGCGCAGATTAAGGCCCGCAGCTGCCATGGCTCCTGACATCACCTCCGGACGCCAGAAGAGCTGTGCCCAGAGCTCTGGCCGGTATGGAAGGGATCACATGTACTGAACGGCCACCAGACGGAAGGAGAGAACTGGGACAGTAGGAGAGGGGGATGGCCGGACACCGGAGAACAGAAAACAAAGGTGGTCCCCGAGAAGGGGCCAGACCTCATGGAGAGCTGCTCCAGCACTGCAGCTCATGGATGCTAATGTCAGAAATGATGACTGTCCGTGGCCAGAGAGCAAAGGGAAGAGGCCAAAAGGGGAGAAGGGCATGTGGCCCGGTTTCCTGAGCCTGAAAGGAGACCGTCCAGAGCACTGGAACAGGGCAGAGGAAAGCCAGAGGTCTCGTCCAGGCTCTGTGGCCACTGAGGACAAACTGGTGTGGGGGGGATGTTTACTGGGGGGGGGGGGGGGCCCCCCAGGAAGAGTGAAGACATCCAGGGTGGGTGTGGTGAAGGCGCTGGGGAAGGAGGGAGGCTGAGGCAGCATCTGAGCCGTCTTTGAGGACCTCATGGCCAGCAAGAGGCACGCGGCTGACACGGGGTAGGGACACAACTTCTCAAGTCTAAGAGGCCGGAGGTCACAGTGGTGGGAGGGAGGCAGGGAGGCATAGGGACGAGGTCAGGGTGTGTGATGGGGTTGGGGAGAAGGCCACTTTACCCAGAGAGGCCTAGGTCCTGACCTCCTGTTCTCTGGACCCCACCTGTCCTTCGGGCCAAGCAGCTCCCAATGTCAGATAAACTTCCCACCTGGCCTCGAAGTGAGATAGGAGGTTGCTAGCTCAGGAGAAGCTGCAGGGAACAGGAAAACCCAGGCCAGAGTCAGGAGAACCCCATAGGTTGTCCAACTAGAAGTCTGTGATTGGCTTCTTCATAGAAATACCAGAGGATGACCACGGTCGCTAACCTTGGACTTGGTTCTTATGAGCAAACAGCATTTTAGTGGTATGTTGGAATTGTACAGTTAGATACAGTGTGTACTGCTGCAGAAATAATGCACAAGATGCTCTAAGAAGTTCTAACAAGGTCCAGAACTTGGGACACCAAGTCAGTAAAGGAGTGAATTAGAGCCTGGCAATGTTCCTCCTCCAGGGAGTGAAAGCCTAGACATCTCAGGACTGTGACTGTCTTCTGCAGGGTGGCTCTCCTGCATTTCCCCGGACAAGGCCTCCAGCACCGGCTCTCAGTGCTCTCAGAGGGCATCTCTGAAAGAGTGAGGAGGTCCCAACGATGCTGGACGATGGGAGACCGTGGTTGTGCTATCCCAGGGCGCAGTGTCCAGCTGGAATGAAGCAGGTTTGAGGAAATGGAGCTGTGCACAGACCGACCCCAGGGCAGGGAGAACACACTTAGATGCCGCAGAAGAGAAGCTGCTCGTGGCTGGGAATGGGAGCGCAGAGGGACGAAAATGCTGAGCACCGGGAAGCCAGGGGAGGGGAGTGTGGAAGAAGGAAGCCTCCAGGTGGGGGGCAGGGCAGCAGGGTGAGGATGGTCAGGGCCAGGGGCGCAGCAGGAAGGAGTGCCTGTGGGAGGCTGGGGCGGGTGTCTCCAGCCCAGAGAGCCCCTTCCCTGCCCTGCCCTACCCTCCACTTGGCTCTGTGAGTCCTCTCCATCCAGCTCCTACAGCTCCTGGCATCAGCTACCCCATGAGGCAGATGCCTCGGAGCCAAAGACAGGCCCAGCGCACCCACCCCTGCATCTCCACAGGGAAACCCCTCATCTGAGCTCAGGAGGGTCTCTTCCAAACGCTGTGTCAGCACGCCTCCCTCACCCCTGCTCCACCCTCACTGTCTCCTCCCTCTTCATGTGAGTCCCAGGTTGATCTTGACCCCTCCTGTCCATAGTGGGGGCCAGCTTTGCGGCTGCTCTGAGACTCAGACTTGCCGGGGCTGAGCTGTGACTTTCAGGCTTCTCCAGGGCAACTGCCACAGAAGCTCCTCCCACCTCCCCCCCCCCCCCCCCCCCAGCGCCTCTAAAGCATCAGCCTCTCTGCATATCGCATGTGGCCTGAGCTAGGTCCTCCTCTACATGTTGCACACTCGCCTGGCCTCACGGTGACCCGTCCCCAGCCAGGGACGCTGGACAGACAGGCTGTGTGATGCCTACAGGGGCAGTAGACAGGGCCCCCCTGCAGGTGCCCAATGGCCCCTCTCACACAGCCCTGGGGCTCAGCACAACATAAGCATAGACCAAAATTCTAGGGTAACCACCTCTCCGGGTCACAACACATGGAGATGCCATCAGACAGCAGGACACCCATGTGGGGGACAGCAGGGCTGAAAGCCAATGTGGGCGTGTCACATCTGCTTAAAGCCCACCGAGGAGGGTGACGTGCCCATGGGCTATGAGCGCAGAGGAGTGGGGAAGGAGCCCACACTCCCCATGCAGGAAGCCCCTCAGCCACAGGGACCTCAGCAGGCACAGATGCTGGGGACTCCTGGGTCCACATCAGGATTAACCCTTCATCTTCCATCTCATATTACAAAAACAGATGTCATCAGTTTATTTGCTGCAGGAAAATACTAGTTTCACAAATCACGTTTTGCAATGAGTTAGGGCAAATCCCCCACGAGCCAGTTCCTGCTTGGTCACTGTAGGGCTCACACATTACTAACATTCCACCTTCAGCCACAGGACGCATTATCAGAACTAAAACCAGGAGCAGGTGAGACACAAACCACCCCGCTGGAGGAGTTCGGTTCCCCTATGCTTCCCCGGGCTGCCTCCTCCAGCCAACTTGCAAAAAGCTGGAGAGAGGAAGGTAGCTAAGCTAAGACATAAATCAGCTAACAATCAGGCATGGGCTATAAAACTTTATGTAAGCATTCATAAAGGTTAGGGAGTGTGAAATATTATTTTTCTTTTGATGACACTTATTAAAGGTGAGCGGAGTACATATTGAGAACAGTTTCCAGCAGGTTGATCTGATAAGTGACCGACCCCACATGGAAGCAGGAGCAGGGTCGGCTGTCCAGGCAGCACCCAGCTCCGAGCCACTGGAAAGTGGATACTCGCTCCCCGGGACAGGACAACAAGCATCCCGTGATATTTGCTCTGTGAAATAAACACATTTCAACTTAATATATAGATATGTTTAACAAACCTCTGCCTGCAAATTCCGACTTCAAAAACACTGGTTAAATGAAAAAAATTCATCAACGTATATTAATAAATTATTCTGTATCAGAAACAAGAGTTAAACAGCAAGTTAAAAGGAAACCAGAAACTGTGAAAATAGTTTAGGTGACCCGAAGTTTCGAAGACTTTAATACTGGTACAGAAACATGCTTGTAGAGATTGACAGCAAAATCATGACGATCCCAAAAAGTCAACAGAAAAGACATGAAAAGACAATCGGCAAGGAAGAAATCTAAGGGGCACACAGGAAAAATCTTCAGTCCTTACGAGTCCAAATGAAAATCAACCACAACAGCCCCGTGTTCCCTCCTGACTCAGAGCAGACCTGTTCCACGGCACGGCAGCGGCAGATAACACAGGCCCCCGATCTACCCTGGACGAGGCCTACAGGGTTGGACAACGGTGTGGAAGGTATTCTGTATCAGCAAGGATGTTTTTGTCCTCTCTCCATCTTGACTGTCACAAAAAGAGTGCCTGTCCTCCCGGAGGAAGCCATGAACGTGGCGGGGAATGGCTGGGTCCGTGTGCATCCCGCCCACCCTCACCTCCTCAGCCCTTGTCTCCCTTCCCAGGCGGCAAGGGGGTTGGATCGTGCCGGCTCCAGAGCATCATCGGCAACAGGTGCATCACGCTGCTGACTTAGGGCAAACAGTTCAATGGGACGAGAAATACATGTGCAGCACATGCACAGCAAACATGTATACAAACAACACACAGCGTTCATGCAACATACCTGTCCTTAATGTGCTGTGGGGAGCCGAGGCACCTGAAGCTGCCCTTGACCATTATGGCAAGTCTCGTGCAAAGAGCCTCACACTCCTCCATGCTGCGGGGAAAGACAAGAAGCCCATGAGTAAGCCCTGTCCTAGAGACGCCAGGCTTGGACCACACAGTCAAACCAACACGTAGATAAAGACACTATTATTGTTGGGGCAGCTGGGGGGCTCAGTCGGTGAAGCATCTGCTTTCGGCTCAGGTCATGATCTCAGGGTCCTGAGACTGAGCCCCCTGCATCGAGCTCTCTGCTCAGTGGGGAGTCTGTTTCTCCCTCTGCCCCTCCCCTAACCCCTCCCGCTGCTCATGCTCTGTGTCTGGCATTCTCTATCACATAAAAAAACAAAATATTAAAAAAAAAAAAACCCTACTGTGGTAAATTCAACAACTTTCTCTATGCAAATCTTACAGAACCCCCCAAAACACTTTTTAAGTGGATCTTTTATTTAGACAGCCCATGACACACGTGTCCAAAGACTTAGCAGCATTTCAATATCTGAGGAGCAACAGCTACAAGGACAGAACCTTTTAGCGACAGTACAAAAACATGAACGAGAGATGAGTGACCTTCACGGAAAATGTGGATGTGTTATGAGAAATAAAAGCAATAAGATCTACTATGAACCTAAATGAAATCCTAAATCAATAAAAAGACATGTCAAGAAAAGGAAAACAGAGAATATATTTCAGAAAAAGGAAATTATCATATGAAAATTACTTTTAAGAAAATTATTTTATGAAATATGTACATACAAATATAAAATGTAATAAGTGAATTTTATATAAAATACAAATATGAATTCTATTTTATTATCATACATAATATAAAATACAACAAATGACATTTTAATTTGCAACTATAATTTAGTTTGTAATATTGTATAATATCTTCATATAAAATATGTAATAAAGGCTTGTAACTTGTAAAAGTATTATTATAATTATATAGAAAATAACAAGTTATAACAAGGATATAGTATAATGCCAGTCAGTTACAAAGCCTATCTTCAAAGTTATTTAGTGAGAGGCAGAAAAACTGTCAGTAGGAAGAGAAATAAGCCCCAGAAACTATTAATATTTGCTTTAAGGCTCAAATAATTTATTTTTTTAAGATTTTTATTTAGTTGAGAGAGAGAGAGAATATGACCAGGGGGGAGGCAGAGGAAGAGAGGAAGCAGACTTCCTGCTGAGTAGTGATAAAGTTCAAATAATTTAAATAAAGCAATACGCTAAAGAATTAGAAGGCAGGTCCCTGGAACCAGTAGAGACAGTGCAGAAGGAGACCTTCACACCTTAAACATCAGAGGATGGAACACCGCATCTAAGCATAACAACAACAAAAGAAACTCTGAAAGAAATGTTTGGCAGTTGACAATGCAAAACTACAAACTTCTAATAAATGTGTCAACACAGAAAACTAACATTAAAAATAATGACAACGAATGCAATACGTAAGGGTTGATACATTCAGTATAAAGAATCGATACATGTTAGGGTAAAAACAGAAAAGTGAAAATGCAATCCAGGGAAAAGGGCAAACCTATAGCCTTTTCAAAGAACTGCTCGCTGGTAATACACATACCCACAAATCAGAAACTCAGCTACCAGATGTGGGATCTTAACATCATTTTCCAGCCGGAAGGCATTTGCCATGTATACTTTTGTACGTTAAACAGGAAAACACATTTCCCCCCATCTCCAGGGCAAATAAAAACAATGATTTCTCAGAAAAAAAAAAATCTCAAAAAAGCTAAAAACATCTTCTCTATGATCCTAAGCAGCACCCCCCCATACTACTGGTGGGAGTGAAAAACTGGTATAAGTTTCCAAAACCCACATCTGGCAATAATCCCTTCTCTAGGAATTCACCTTAGGAAACTCAGAAAATATGAATGCAACCAAGTTGTTTCCCAGAGTAAATATCCAGAAATCAGTTCTACAATAGAATAATATAGCACTCACACAAATGCGAGTGCACCCACGCGTTAATCAGCCATTAAAGTGAGGTTTTCTACACTCAATTAATTGCACAGGGAAAAAGTAATGATAAAGTAATGATAAAATGACAATGCATGTTAGGAACATTGTACCTGTATGTGGAAAAAAAAAAAACTGGAAAGGAAAAACACAAAAAGGTATGATTGGGATTGCACTTTAAAAGGTTAATGGTGGAATGTCTTTCCTTCTTAGAACTCAGTGCACCATCCAAGCCACCTATGGGAACATGTATTGTTTTTACTGTTAGGAAATGGACATTAAGCAGTCTGCTCATTAGGACATGGCACGTTCAGATCAAGGCCATACTGGGCCAGCCTTCTGTGCAGCTAGAGGCGGACATCAATGTGAAGTATGATATCTGGGTCGTGTCAAAATAAGACAAGCCACTTGTCCTGGATATTGGTTCTTTCCACTTTCCATGAGGGGAACTAGAAAGCTGATTTCAAACATGAAGATGAGGACAAATTTACAGGTGACCAAGTGGCATGGTGGCAAGACCCTGAGTCCTTGGATGACCTTGGACTCCAGCACAACCCACCAACATGACCTGTCAATGGGGAAAAGGAACACAGGTCTACTCGGAGCCACTGTGACTTGGGGTCTTTGTTATAGTAGCTTAACATGAAGTCTGCGGGATATATGCTATCCACCTTCTACATGTGCTTTATCTATCTTTCTATGCAAACATATCTTTCTCTGTTTCTTTAATCCCAATTTGAAACAATCTAATTCCATTTTTATGAGCATGTAGTAGGTGCTGTAATTAAATGGGCAGAATAGGAAGCCATTTCTGTATTCGTTCAGATGAGTAGAGATCCACGTAACAACAGATGTCGGAGGAATGACTTGGTTGTTTCAAGTGAACTGTCATTAGCGGTCAGACAGATAAGGTCCAAACAACAGGTGGGAAATCACAGCATCTCGGCTTAGGGGGAACAGCGGGATTTGGGTGATTTTCAGCATCAATCAGCATATACAATGCTAGGGGTTCAACATCAATGAAAGCAATCTCTGACCATTTACTCAGAAAATGAACACTGTATTTCCTCAGGGTGGCTAAGCTGACTGGAACAGAACTCTGGTCAGGGCAGGGGGTGGGGGAAGGGGACAGGCACAAAGATTTAAGGGTTTATAATGGAATGTATAAGTCAGGGTTTGATGGGCAAGCAAAAAACACTCCGGGTCATTCTTGGATAGACTCTTTTTTTTTTTTTTTTTTAAGATTTTATTTATTCGAGAGAGAAAGAGAGAGAAGCAGGAGAAAGGGCAGAGGGATAGGGACTAGCAGACTCCAGGCTGAACACGGACCCTGATGCCAGGCTCGATCCTACCACCCTGAGCTCATGACCTGAGCCAAAATCAAGAGTCAAATGCTTGAACAACCACCCAGGGTGCCGTGAATGGATTCATTTTAATTCCTCTTCCCACCTCATGTTTCTATCATGGTCCTCTAGGTAAAGAATTAAAAAAAAAGAAAAGAAAAGAAAGAAACAGAGACAAGAACTCTAAATTAAGAGGAAACTGTGTGATTTGGAAACTTTTCAGCTGAAGACAGCTGTTTTAGAATCACAGAATCAATCACCAGCTGCCCAACTCTTCATTAATCGTGAGTCATTTAGACCTTTGTATTGCATGAAAACGGACAGATTTATAGAAATGAAGATACATCGTTAACGTGAAGCTGTATGAACAGGAGGACATAAAACAGAAATTACAGTGACGTGTGGTCTTTCTGAGAACTGTCGGCAATAATTACCTGCTCTACGGAATTTAAGAGGCATTTTTAATGTGACACCAGTTTATCCAATCCTAGAACCTACCTATGAACGTGAGGACTTACCAAATGCCAACATAAGGAGCAGAGCTTCTGAACTTGGCATGGCCAAAAGATTGTTTTCAGGTAAAATGTGTATATAGTATCAGGTAGAGGCTGTACCCAATTTACTTGGATGTAAAATTTTATTTTCCGAAGAAAAACAGAACCAAGACAAAAAAGCTGGAGGACGGCTTTTGGCTGTGGCCAAGTAAAAAAATTGGCAAGCCTTTTCCCCCAGAAATAGCTATAAAGCTGGACCAAATCAACCCAAACACCCATTTCAGAATTCTGGAAATTGACCGAAGGTGTGCAACCATCTGAGAAACACAGGTGACAAACAGATGAATGAGGGTAAGAAGACAGGTAATCCAGGATTGGCTTCACAAACATGTACCTGCTAGCAGGCAGGGCAGACCTCGGGGATTAGCAGAGTATTGGCTCTCAGTGTGGACCGCTGGGAAATGCTTGTACCCAGTGACATCATCAGTGTAAGTGAGTTCTGTAGAGTCCGGCAAACAGGAAGGGGCAATAGCTCTGGCATCTGGCCCAAGGTGGGCTCCACTAGGCTAATACTGTATGGATATAGCTCACTGGGGCTGCATGTATATGTAGGAGAGGTCAGAGCAGGGCCATGCCAACTGCAAGCTGCACCTGAATCCAGGGGCCACCCACGTGCACAGCCCAGAGACCAGCAGAACCCAGGAGAAAGCAAAACTGGGCTATAGATAAGAGGCCTGAGCTTGGAATATTCTCTCCTGTGCACACACAGATCCGTTGGCAGAGGACAGAATCTTTGGTGCCTTGAGATGGCTGAGGGCTGCCTCTGCCCATGTACCATCAGTGTGGCTCCAAGGAAGCCGGGCATTAAAACACGAGCACAAAATTTAAAACACAAACTGAAGGCAGGCATCGGGAGTACTCGCTGCAGGAGAGAGAGATCTCATAGATGCATCCCTGGCGAAGAAACACTAACACGCAGACACAGAAAAGGAATAAACCAGAAACAAAACAAAACAAAACAAAAACAATAAAACCCGAAAAAAACCTGGCAATAACAGCAACTTTGGGGCATGCAGAGAAATCAAACCAGAGATACTACAGTTTATTAAGTATTGTGAAACATCCATCTTTTGACAAAAAATTAAAACCTGCAGAAGAAACCAGAAACTGTCACTCATCCTTAGGGGAAAACAGTCAGCAGAAACTGTTCCTAAGTGTCCCTTAATGCTATAGTTAGTAGAAAAGAATCTTCAGTGAAACTATTCTATGTATGTTTAAAGCACTAAAGGAAACAATGTTTCAAGATTTTTTTTTTTTTTTAGTGACAATAGTGATCAATAAATAGAGGTTCTGAAGGTAGATTGGAATTTTTTTTTTTTAAAGGACCAAATGGGACACTTGGGTGGCTCAGCCAGTTGGTCCTCCAACTGTTGGTTTCAGCTCAGGTGATGGTCTCCAATTCATGAGATGGAAGCCTGCACTGGGGTCCATGCTCAGTGGGAGGTCTGCTTGTGAGTTCTCTCCTTCTCTCTCTGCCCTTCCCACCCGTGCTCTCTCTCTCTCCAAAAATAAACAAACATAAAAAAAAAAAAAAGACCAAATGGAATTTTTTTGGTTGAAGAGTATGATAAAAAGAACGAAAATTTCATCATGGGGCCAAGAGTAAAGTTTGAGTAGCAGAAGAAAACATCAGTGAACTTGAAGAAAGATCAATAAAGCTTATTCAATCTGAAAGAGAAAAAAATGCTAAAAAGAAATGGACAGAAACCCAAAGATCCATGGGACATCATCATACATACACAGAAAGTACCAATGCATCAAAAAAATACAAAGAAATAGCCAGAAAAAAAACACTGGAGTAAGTAACGCCCAAAATATCCCCACATTTACTGAAAAACATTATTAACCCATGCGTTCAAGAAGCACAATGAACCCAAGGTAGGATAATCAAAGAGATCCACCTCTGGACACACTGAAGTTTAACTGTGAAACGTGAAAGTCCAAGGGAAACCCTATGAGCTGAAAAGCAGAAATGACCCATGATGTTCTGGGCAACATGAGAATTAGCACTGGCCGGCTTCCTATAGGAAACAATGCAGCTGAGAAGAAAGAGAGAGCACACTCATCTGGACAACGTGAATTAAAATCACACTTCGCCAGGATGGCTGCAATCAGAAAGACAGAGTGTTGACAACAGTCTGCGGAAACCGGGAACTTCATCTTTGGTCCTGGGAACATGAAATGATGAAGCTGTGTCAGAAAGCAAAAGCCCTACTCTGGCTTAAAGGATTAAACACAAGTTTACCACACCATCCAGCAATTCGGCTCCTAAAAACCATCCCAGACAAATAAAAAGATATACCTACACAAAGACAGTCATAGACCGTTCACAGCACCTCATATTGGAATCAGTCCCAAGGGCCATGGATTAGGGAAGAATGCATGAAACCGGTCTCAGGGAGCACCGTTCCGCACCAAAAACCAGTCCATGGCTGACACACACCACCACACAGATGAGAAGTCAGACACAAAAGACCACACTTCTGGGGCCCCTGGGTGACTCAGTCCGTTGGGAGACTGACTTTGGCTCAGGTCAAGATCTCAGGATGCTTTGCCCAGCAGGGAGTCAGCTTCTGTCCCTCTGCCCCTCCCCCAACCCATGTGCTTGTGCTCTCTCTTAAATAAAATAAATAAATCTCTTTTTTTAAAGATTATTTTTATTTATTTGACACAGAGAGAGAGATCACAAGGAGGCAGAGAGGCAGGCAGAGAGAGAGAAGCAGGCTCCCTGCTGAGCAGAGAGCCCCACTCGGGGCTCAATCCCAGGACGCTGAGATCATCACCTGAGCTGAAGGCAGAGGCTTAACTCACTGAGCTTTCCAGGCACCCCTATAATAAATAAATCCTTAAAATATATATATATATATATATATATATATATATATATATATATATATATGTTGGGCAGAAAGACACTGACACCTAGCATCAGGAGGACTGGGGGAGGAATCCAGCCCCACAGGAATGACAGATGGGCAAGTGTGTGCCTGTGACAGACTGCTGGGCTCAGACTCTAGCTCTAGGCCACTTGCCGCCTATGTGGCCTTAGTTCTGTTGCCTGACCCATCTCCACTTCAGAGCCCTAACCTGTGTGGGGGGACTCACGGCTACGTCCCCATGGCAGCAAGGCTGTCTGGACACAGGAGCACAGGGGCCGTATGGGCCTGACCCCGGCCGCTCCACGGCTCTTGCCAGCACCCCCAGCCTGGCCCCCAGACTGGCCGCGAGGTCAGGGGCTCACCTGTGGGAGGTCAGCACCACCGCACAGCCTCCCCGGGCCTCCTGCAGTATCGTACTCCACAGGTGCCGCTTGGAGCAGGGATCCATCCCGGAGCTGGGCTCGTCCTGAAGGAGAGAGCACACGATGGTGGCTGTTGCGGGTGCACACTGGGACACACAGGCTGGGTGAGGCCGAGCCCAGTGCGGGGCGGGGAGCGACCCCACGCTGGTTCTACGGACAAGCACGGCTTCACAACAGCTGGGGGTCCAAGAGGACGGCCCACCTTGCTGCACCGTCCACCTCCACAGAACTTCCAAAGAAAGACAGGCAAAAGGAAGCCGCCTCAAGGAGCACCACCAGGTAGTGTGGGCTCTCTTGGAACCCGGAGCCTTCCCCTTCAGTAAACACCAGAGCACTTACTGAACCACTTTTGAGAGAAATGGTCCGGGACCGCGTGATACATTTCTGGGCTTTTTGCAGTCAGGGAGGACTAAACACATTTTACTTAAGAGCTTAGGGTCATCAACTTCTCCAAAAGAAAAACAGATGGAAAGTAGACCAAAAAAACGGCACCGCGCAGAAAAACCAACACCTGCACTTTTCTGCAAACTGGATGACATATGTGTGTAGTTAGAAGAGTAAGCAAATAGCAGCGGTGGTCACGCACTGCTCGGCAAGAAAGCTGACGGGGAGCTCTGCATTTTCCTGACCCCACGCCGCTGTCAGACACAGGAACCATTTGTCTTTCCTTGGGGGAGAATGTGGAAGGTCCTGCAAGGCATGTCTTGAACAAAAATTCCAAAACAAGTCCCCTTCCCCACGGTCACTAAAGCCCATAGGGCACCATGTGCCATGGCGATCATTCCCTGGCCTGCTTTCAGCATCCCCAATACACAGGAGTGGATCCCGGCCACTTGCCGATGACAAGAAGGAGGAAACCTGTGTTCTATTAGCCAGGCCGCATGTGTGCAGGGAGGTGCTTCTAGAAGCAGAACCTGGACCCTGGCAGCTGACTCAAGTCTGACCTCTAAGCCCAAGTCTAGGGCCACCAAGGGAGCCGAGAGTAAGGCTGCAAGAAGCAGGCGAGGGATGCACTCCTGTTTGGTGTCTCTGTCCTGATTCGGGACACATGCTGGGTGAGACTGAGCCTGGGGAAAGTTCTAAGAAGGTAACAGACACCATGCCCCATGAGCCCTTCGATGTCGGCCTCCTCTTGTACGGAAAACCTAGTTTAAAACCTGCAGAACGGGACAAGTGTTTGCATTCACTCCCGAATGTCAGGAGATGGCATGCTGCCGCTGTCCTTGCCTTGGGACCGTGCAAAGAAACACGCTTAGAGCAAATAAGGAAACTCCCCTGCGAGTCCAGAAGATACCCCACTAAATAATGAGAGGTCCCTCTTCCAACACAGGCCTCTTGTGTCCCCTTTAAAATCGTTTCCATTGAATGAACGAGAACAGAAAAGAATCTGTTTCCCACCCATTCTGCAGCCCCTCTGACTTCATACACGTGGGAAGCCATGGGATGCCCTCCAAGGACTCGTATCTTGTCCATGGCACCCAAATTGTGCCTGTTGTATATTGTTTGCAGGATAGGACTTTGAGCTCTTTGGAAATGCAAGACCATTGGCTCTGTTTCTTGATGCCCCACCACCGGTTCATGCTTTCATCAGGCTGAACTGGACTCATTCCAATTCCCAGACAGACTACGGACAGTCTCATCTCAAAGCCATAGGTTCACACCCCCCTTCCTGCCGAACGACCCGCTCTCCCTGCCATATCTGTCCTGCACCTGATAGCCACTGACAGGACTCCCCACGGACTCATGTCACAGCTGCTGTGACAACACTTACCTGTACATAGAAAAGACTCAAAAACAACATGCTAGATGTCAAGCGCATGGTTTTCAAATTGTACTCAGGTTCTGGTGTTATTCTACAATACTGCTATTAATGGTAAATTTTCACTGCATCCTCAATGAAATAGATAACAGGGACTCTCAGTTTGGGAAAAGTTGTCTTAGGGCAAAATGTTTATTTGTTCGGAGAACTCACACTGCAGGTGTGACTTTCCTCCCTGGAGGGGCATCCTGGTTGAAGACACCCAGAGACCACGGATCTGTCCACGACTCACCAGCAGCAGCAGGTCAGGTTTGCCCAGCAGGGCCAAGGCTGTAGAGAGCTTCCGCTTGGTTCCCCCACTGTAGGTGGCCACCAGTTTGTCCACATGGGCCTCCAAGTGTAGACGCCTCACAAGGTCCCTGGCCACCTGCAAGACAGGCGCAGACCCTGAGTGCATCGCCATGCAGCGAAGGCCCCCAGACCGCGCGCTCGGCCCTTCGTGCCTTCCTCCCTCTCGTTGCCCCTGCTCACCCCACACGCACAGCCCCATCCAGGCTGGCAGAGGATGAGCAGGTGGGAACTCGGGACCACTCAGCGCTGGAGCTCCGAAACCCCGTCCAGCCAGGGCGCAGACGCACAGCCACATGGGGGCCGAGACCCAGGAGGAAGTAAGGGAATCAGCCAGGGAGGGGGAGGGCAGGACGGAGCTTCAGAGAGCAGAGTACGGAGAAGAGAACTTTTAATTTCCCCCAGGCCAAAAATGCTCCCTTTCTACCAAGGAGCTGCTACCAGAGATGAGCACTCAGGGAGATGGGGAGCAAAGATGGAGCATTTTTCACCGGCGACTGCTGGGACACGCTGCACGAAGCCGGGAGGACGGTGACTGTGCATGACGCCACAGGACAGGGGTCTCTACCTTGAGCACACACAGCACGTCGGGCCCCCTCTACTCCTCTCCCCGCTCCCACCTCCACCTGCCCTCCTTCATACACCCCGGGACCCCACTCCTGTCCTCTCTCCCCATCCCCAGCGGGCAGCAAGTGTCCGTACAGTCCTTCTGCTCCAGTGCCCAGCACAATTCCCACCATCCCGCATCTCGTCTGCTTTCCGTGCCGGCGCAGTGTAGCTTCCTCTGGGGCTGACACCGAGTGACAGACACAACTTAAAACTTTGACAAAAGCATTCTACGTGACTCTCATGACCACAGAGGCATTGCTGTGTTCTGTTCTGTGGGTTGGTTTAGACATCATCACATGATCAAACTGGCTGCGATCGTGTCTTAATTCAGATTTAGGAGAGGTGGGGAAGGCTCTGTGTCCTGAGTAATGAAGAAAATCTAAGATAAACAAGAAAATTTAAAAGTAAAATAACTGATTAAAATACATATTTAAATAAGATACAGGGACTCATGTTCGTGATTTTTTGGATAAATGCATACCAGTTGGGATAATCCTAATAGTAATGATGACATCCCAAGAACGTCGGAAAATACCAGCATGATATCTATGCCTCCCGAGAAAACCCCCCGACAGAAGCACTCAAAGCATTTTTTGCGCCTCCTCAAAATAACACAGAAGAATTAAGAATCTTGAGGACAGGCCTAGATATCAGAGAGTGTAAGTCAAGGGGACACAGAGAACTTTGGAATAAACTCGCCAAACTATGACTGCTGATGTTTATAGGTCCTGTTTTCCCAGTTCCACAAAAGGTCAATGTTAGATGCCCAGAAGGGTTCAGTCGTTTAAGCATCTGCTTTAAACTCAGGTCATGATCTCAGGGTCCGGGGATGGAGCCCACACTGTGCTCCTGGCTCAGCGGGGAGGCCGCTTCTCCCTCTGCTTTTCTCCCTGCTTGTGCTCTCTCTCTCAAATAAATAAATAAAATATTTAATTTAAAAAAAAGTCAGTGTGGCAGCCTACCCATCCTGGGTTGGATGGCCATAGGGAAGAGTCCAGAACACAGAGAAACAAATGCATTGGTTCAATCCCACGTTTCCTAAAAGTCGCTATTTTCAGAAAATCACAGAAAACAGCCTGATAAGCTCTTTCGGCTGCATTTCTGCACTTGGGACTCCTGTCAAGATTACAGCAAATGTGCGGCCCTAGCAATGGTCGGCAGAACACCATGCCAACTCCCAACTGTGTTCTGCTTAAGGAACCTCTCTCTGCTATTGGGTGTTTTACTCCCGTAAAGTTCCCAGTCTTTCTACACTCAAGGCAAGAGTTTAGGATTCACTCCTCCTTCCATCCCCCCTGCGTAATCATGACCCACACTTAGTAGGACTTCTGTAAGCCTCGCCTGAAACAGTATAACCCTCCCAGAGGTCCACACATGGATTAGTTTGCTTACAAAGCCAAATTCCGGCCACACCATGCTGACAGCCATGTCCAAGCTCCCCAGGAGATTAAAGATCAAAATGAGAAGGATAAAGGGGGCCCAGGATTTAATACAGAAAGCCTTTCTTCCAGCCCCCTCCCCTGATTTTCCTTCTGCCCCCCATTCCTTTTGCCATCACTTTGAGCTCCTTCTAGCAAAACCGTCTGTGAACCGAAAAAACTTGCAGGGTAAGAGGCATGTCTGTGGAGAAAGCAGGAGGTAGTGAGACATGGGGTGGGGAGTGGGGAGAGGGGGGCTCTCCCTGGTAGGTGAACACGGGGCGGAATGGCTTCTTCTATCCCAGCAAGACCACACTCTAGAAACCCCAGTCCTCATCCCCAGCAGCACGGTGGGTCGGTGATTCCAGCATGACACAAACCCTTAAATTACTCTACCCATTTCTCCAGCATCACAGACCATGCCACCCCTGCCTCCTGAATCATTTTGGTATAACTTGATGTAACTTCAGAAAAAAAAAAAAAAAATAAGGTTTACTGAATTCAAGCTCAAATATGGACACCACAAAACTATCTAGTGTGGACAACAGGGGATAATTGAAAACCATTATATCAGCCTGCCAAGCCTGAATTCAGGCCAAATGAACACAGCCTCTCTTTCCCACCTTACTGGGCCTTCAGAGGGCTAGGGGCTGGGGCCGGGGCAGGGGGGTGGTGGTGGTGTGTGGCTGTGAGGAGGAAGAAAACTATACGCAAAATACCAGAGACTGGGCTGTGCATGAGCTGGGACCCTGGGACGCAGAGAAGCCTGGGTGCTGAGGGAGGGAGGGAAGGAAGAAGGGAGAGAGGGGTGCAGAGGGGCTGTCAGGAGGGGCTACCTGCTGGAACAAGGGGGGGCTTCCTCTAGAACCATGGAGGACACAACTGGGGCTGCCCAGGTGAGTAGAGGCAGAGGTCAGCTGGAGGAGAGAACCGGGGTGAGCAGAAGATAAGCCAGGAAAAGACCCCAGCTCCAAGTCCTGGGAGAACGCAGGTGCGGGGCTCAGCTGGGACAGTTCCAGCCCTGAGGAAGATGTGGAATGGGACACCCCAGCCCAGGGGCCACAAGACAACTCCACATAGCTTCTATTCCCGTAGCCACCAAAGGGGCACAGAGAGGAAGATCAAGCCCCTTGGGGCACTAGAAATTGAACAGTACTCGAGGAGCGGCACACATCCAGATTCTGCCTTCATCAAGAACAGCTACTCGGATCTCCAAGGAACCCCTGCCACCTTCTGACCCTGGGGCTTAGGTAGTTTTCCCAGCCCAACTGTGTCTCAGCTTCCCCACTGGCAAAGTAGGGAACGAGCATCTTATCAACCTCTTGTGGTTCTGTAAAATACTTAGAATAGCGTCTAGCCCAGAGCAAATACTGACATGTTGGCCAAAAGGATTTTTTCCTGTTAGCCTGTCATAATCCCTTCTGGGCTGCCAGTGATAAGCACGTTCGAACAGACACACCTGCTCTCTATTTCCCTAAAAGGGATGGGCATCTCCTGGCCGTCAAGGGAGCTACCCCACCTGGGGACACATGTGTGGCCATCAGAAGGCTCCCAGCATGTAGCAGTTTCATCTGCAGAATGGTTGTGGCTCTATGCAAGAAGCGAGGCCAGCTCCGAATCTGGCACCAGGAAAACAACGTTCCTTCACGGAGGAGCTCTGAGAAATGAGCCGGTGAGTGCGCCAAGAATCAGGAGGTGATCGCCCCGGTGACAGAGTGTGCAGCCCTACTCTATTAAGCAGAACTTCTCCCCCGGGGGCTGGCGAAGGGGCCAGCAGAAGGTGGACGCCAAGCATCTGCCTCTTTCATCAGAAACGAGCCGGGGGAGCTGACAGAAATAAACATCTTTTGAAGACAGAGCTCCTGATCAGTCCTGGGTTTCAACGGCTGCTTCACCACGATGAGCAGACCTCTAGAGGTGGACAGTTGTCTTGGCTTGATGAAGACGGGAGGTCAGGGAAGGAAGTGGGGCCCTCCGAGGATGAGGAGGGTTTCGGTTTTACTTGTGCTTAAGTTACAGAGCATCAATAAGAAATGAAGGCTGAAGAAACATTACACACCAGCTCATGGAATGAATTTTCATGGGCCAGTGAAAGTGAGGCTGTTAGTTTTGTCTCCCGTGAATTCTGAGATGCTCCCTTTCCTGCAGAATCTCATTGAAAATGCACCACATAAGCCACTTTTCCTGTTCCTTGTACAGAATCCAGAAATGCAAAGAGCATTCCAGAATCTCTACAAGAGGCATAAAAGGTAAAGCTGTGCCCCCAGCACCTGCCCTTCCAGTGGCTAGCCCTTGGCATGTCCTCTGAGCTGTCGGTCAAGGCTGTCAGCTCTGCTTGGCTGACCCCCGCTCATAGCAGGCGGATGGCAGCTGCCTCTGGCTTTTTCATGACTGTGCCCACCCCCAGCCCCACAGAGACAGAGGAGGGGCGCAGTCTGCCACCTCTCCATCCTCCAGAGGCCACCCGGGGAAGGAGCTGGGTGGGCAGGGGTCAGCCCACTCACCGGGAAATCCTTCCAGCAACCCACCCCATTCCGCAGGCAGCCTGAGCCCTTCTCTGAAAACCACAGGGAGGGTCTAGGATGTTCTCTCCTAAATAAAAGTAACAGCCTGGGAAATGCAAAACGGGCTTGGAGAGGAGACAAAGTTGCAAACAATGTTAGCTTTAACCCCAAGCGACTTCCCCTCTCACATCTATTTTAAATAAGGGACTAAATGCCACATTAACACCGTTACTGTGTTTCCTTCCGTGTAATCAGATTGGAAACATCTTTCGGGTACATTATGTGGTTTATCGTGGTTCCTTCCCAAGGGGTCAGAGAGCTCTGTTGGGACTGGAGGAGTTGACCAAGGGTTCCTTAGCGGGACCCTCTTCTGGAAGAGTCCAGGGAGTCTTACGTGAGGGATGCTTGGCTTGGGAATCCCCCGGAGGCAGCAGTAATACTGAAGGTGTTCCCAGCCGGTGAGGAGCTCGTCCAGGGCGTCCTGCTGCGGACAGTAGCCAATGCGAACGCCGGCGGCACCCGCTGAAGCCAGATCCACAACCTCTCTGCAAAGAGAAACAACAGTACAGCCCAGAAAATCCGGTTCCCCAGACAAACACCCATTTCTTCGACCCGGTTCATCCATGCGAAGTTCACCATTGGTTTTTATGTTAAAGGAAAACATATGCAGGGGCATCTTGGTTAAGATTCTGACCCTTGAACAACACAGGGAGTTGGGGGCACTGACCGCCAGGCTGGAGAAAATCCACGTATAACTTGTGACTCCCCAAAACCGAACTACTGACAGCCTATATTGGCAGAAAGTGTTATCAATAACAAACACACATTTTGTATGTTATAGGTAGTATATGCTGTATCCTTAAAATAAAGTGAACTGGGGCGCCTGGGGGGCTCAGCTGGTGAAGCCTCTGCCTTTGGCTCAGGTCATGACACAGATCGAGTCCTGTGCCAGGCTCCCTGCTCAGTGGGGAATCTGCTTCTCCCTCAGTCCCTCCCCTGACTCGTGCTCGCTTTCTCTCTAAAATAAATAAATAAAATCTGAAAATAAAATAAAGAAAAGAAAAGGCTGCTAAGAAAATCATAAGGAAGAGAAAATACATTCACAGTCCTGGATTTACCGAAAAGCAAGCATCTCTATCTACGGGAACCCGCAACCATCAGACCCTAGCTGTTCAAGGATGGCCTGTACAAGCGTCAGGCTTTGTTTTGAACCACTGCCTCTGGAAAAATTTTACTCCATTAGTTTTTTGTTTTGTTTTCTTTTTTCTATACCATCTTTTATCTTCCATCGTGCTAAAATATACATCATATAAAATTTATCATTTTAGCAATCATAAGGTATAAAAGTCAGCAGTACAAAGGGCATTCAGGATGTTGGGGCCCATCACCACCATCCAGGTCCGTGACACTTTTGACCCCACAAAAGGAAACCCCACACCCAGAAAATGGCCACCGTCCCCCCAGCCTCTGGCAACCACTCAATGGCTTCTGTGTCTGTGGATTTTTCTATTCTGGGCAGTTTGCAGAAACTGAACAACATAGGGCCTGACTGCTACGAGCGGCTTCTGTCACTCAGCATGTCTCTTTCCTTTTATGGTAGACATGCACACAGCCGTTATTATTATTTTTTTTTTTTTTAAGTCCCACTGCCGTTTTATAAAACAGAAGTCCGCGTGTTATG
The DNA here is from genome assembly GCF_022355385.1 of Mustela nigripes. Lineage (NCBI taxonomy): Eukaryota > Metazoa > Chordata > Mammalia > Carnivora > Mustelidae > Mustela > Mustela nigripes. The sequence continues at coordinate 95,000,192 of NC_081560.1, read as the reverse complement.
GCGGTGCCCGCATTAACGAACGGACCAGTTCCGATAACTCCGTCCCGCACCTGGAAGTCTACCGCGTTTTTTCATTCCGTGACCATGAAGCACAAGAGAAAAGAAGCACATAAAGAAGGAAGAGGGGGAAAATAAGACTAAAAAATAAATAAATAAAGATTTAAAAAAGGAGGAGGGGGAGAAACAAGATTTAAAAAAAAGGAAAAGGGGGTAATCGTCTTGGTAATGAATAGAGTTCTCTGGCTGTTAGAGCAGCCTCGGTCTACAGGAAAGTTGCACAGAAAGTGCGTGAAGTTCCCACACCCTGCCTCACCTCTCACCCAGAATCTCGCCCCCATCGTGACCCTCTCGCTTTGCTCTGGTGCTGTTGTTTCAGTGCATGAACCCAGAGTGAGACACTTACTCATTGAGGTCCTTACTTGATATTCGAGCTCACTCTGGGTGCTGTGCATTTCTGTCTGCTCTGTCCCACTCACAGAACCCCGTATCAACAGTATCACAGAGAACTCTCCATTGCCTTAGAGATCCTCTGTGCTCTACCCCATGCACCCCGCCCTCCCCCTCCTCGGCAACCACTGGATACATGGATACTGTCCACGTATCTTCGCGTTTTCCAGAAGGTCGCAGAGCTGGAATCATGCAGCACACAGGTCTTCGGAGAGCCTTCTTCCATTAGTGAAACGCATTTAAGGTTCCTCCCTGTCCTCTCATAGCTTGACAGTCATTCCTCACTGATGAATAATATTCCATACTTCAGACGCACCCCGGTGCATTTATTCATTTGTCTACTGAATCTTGACCATTTCACTGCCGTAATTTGATGATAACGCTGCTGCAAGCATTAGTCTACAGGGAGGGTGGGGCGGTTGTGCATGGAAGTTCTCAGATCATCTGTACGAATACCCAGGAGCAGGACGGCTGCATGATATCGTAAGGTCATGGTTCATTTTGTAAGAAAGTCACAGACTGTCCTCGGGAGTGGCCCTACCACATTCATTTCCAGTGAACAAGAGCTCATATTCCTCCCCATCCTCACCAGCGTTTGGTACTGTCAGCATTTGGGATTTTAGTCATTCCAGTGGGTGTATATATACTCACCATATGCGTGTGCAATTCCGTAACAACGTACGATGTTCCCCGTCCTCTCCTGGGTGATCTGTACATCTGCTTTGGTGAAGTATCCCTTCAGTCGTTCTGACCATATTCTATTTGGGTTATTTATTTTCTTCCTGTTGGGTTCTTTGTATCTTTTGGAGCCACAAGCTTTTTATCAGATACACTTTCTGAAAATATTTTCTCCCCATCTATGGCTCATGTGTTCTGTCCCCTCAAAGGGCTCTTCAAGAGTAGACTTTCTGTTTATTTTAACAGAGCCCAACTTACTCTTTGATCCGTATGCGAATTAGAAGTGTATTGTTTAATCCCTGAAAATTTGGGGACTTTCCAGCTGTCTCTCTGTTATTCCTGACTTAATTCTATCGTCCTCTGAAAGCATATTTTATACGACATCTACTTTAAAAATGTTCAGGTGTGATTTACCGCCCAGAATGCCGTCCATCCTGATGATCTTCCATGTGAGCTGGAGAAGAAAGGGCATGCTGCCGTTCTTGAGTAAAATATTCTAGAAATGTCAATCAGGTCCATTTGATTAATGGGCTGCTTGGTTAAACTCTACCCTGACCCCATTTTCCGCCTGTGGGATCTGTCAGTTACCGAAAGGGGGATGCTGATGTCTCCCGGCTGGTGCGAGATGCGACCTCTTCTCCCTTGGCTCCGTCACCTGTCTTCCCAGATTCTGACATGGTGGGGCCCTTACATCCTGCAGAGAACTGGCTTCTTTGTCCTTCAGTAATATCCCCCTTTGCTCCTGACCATTTTCTTTCTTTCTTTTTTTTTTTTTTTTTTTGCCCTAAAGTCTGCTCTATCTCAAATTAATGTGGCACCTCGAAATTTCTTTTAATTAATATTAGCACGATGGATCTTTCTTTTCCCCATTACATATTTGGATATTTGTAACCTTTTTAAAAGTATTTTATTTATTTACTTGATAGACAGAGATCACAAGTAGGCAGAGAGGCAGGCAGAGAGAGAGGAGGAAGCAGGCTCCCTGCTGAGCAGAGAACCCGATGTGGCGCTCGATCCCAGGACCCTGAGATCATGACCTGAGCCAAAGGCAGAGGCTTAACCCACTGAACCAGCCAGGTGCCATTTGGATTTCTTAAAGATTTCATTTAGTTATTTATTTAGTTATTTATTCTTATTTGCAGTGGGAGAGTAGGGGGCAGGGCGGAGGGATGGAAAGAATCCCAGACATACTTGGTGTTGAGTGTGGACCCCGACATGGGGCTCACTCTCATGACCCTGAGATCAAGACCTGAGCCGAGACCAAGAGTTGGACCCTTAACTGACTGAGCCACTCAGGTACCCCATCTGCTATGTTTGAAACACCTTTCTATTCGGGCCACTTGCTTCTCTTCCCTTTCTTTTTCTGCCTTGTCTGGTTTAAGTTGAACATTCTATGCGATTTCATTTTCTCTCCTCTCTTAGAATATCCATTATACTTCTTTTTAAATTTTTTTGCGGTTGTTCCAGAGTTCATAATATACATTCACAACCATTCCAAATCCACTTGCAAAAAAGTAATACTAATAAAGTGCAAATATTGTAATAACAGAGTGTTCTCAATCCCTCCTTCTCTTCCCACACAGGATTATACCACCACTCCTGTCACTTAGCCCAAAGCTACGAGAACTGAATACAGTGTTGCTGTTATTTTAAACAAACTATTACTTGCATGATCGATTAGAGATGATAAATGTAAAAGGTCTTCAATTATGCTTTCTCTAATGCTCATCCATTCTTTATGCAAATCTGACTTTGCAACCTCTATTATTTTCCTTCTTTCAACATTTCTTGCAAGACAGGTCTGCTGGTGACACAGGCCTTCTGTTTTCATTTCTCCTTCACCTTTGAAAGATAATTTCATTGAATTCAGAATTCTCGTGTGTGGTTATTTTCATCTGAAAGCTTTAATATTCCTTCCCGTCTTCCTTCTTTCATGGTTTCTGAGAATCCAATGTCGTATTTATCTCTATCTCTGTAGGTAAAGTTATCGTTCCCCCATGCCAGCTTCCTTCAAGAATCAGTCTTCGAGGGGCATCTGGGTGTCTCTGTGGGTTAAAGCCTCTGCCTTCGGCTCAGGTCATGATCTTAGCGTCCTGGGATCCAGCCCCCAATCGGGCTCTCTGCTCAGCGGGGAGCCTGCTTCCCTTCCTCTCTCTCTGTCTGCGTCTCTGCCTACTTGTGACCTATCTGTCAAATTAATAAATAAAATCTTAAAAAAAAAAAAAAGAATCAGTCTTTGACTTTTTACAGCTTGAATATCATATGATTAAGTGTAGGTTTTGGGTATTCTTCTTATTTGGTGTTTTGTCAACATGCTTATCTGCACTTTGTGATCCATCATACATTTTAGGGGAAAAAACGCCATCATTATTCAAATATTTCTTCTGTCCCTTTCTCTTGTACTCCTGCTGGTATCACCATTATGTATGCACGTCAGGTGTTGTAACTATCACAATTCCCTGATATTCTGTTCCATCTTTTCTTTTTATTTCTCTTAATGTATCTGCAAGTTCACTGATTCTTTCCTCCACCATGTCGAGTCAACGGATAAGCTCATCAGGGGCGTTCTTCCTTCTCTCATTCTTTTTATTCTCATTCTTCTCTCTGACTGTGTTTCTTTTGATTTCTCGCATTTTTCTTCTTTTTTTTTTTAAGATTTTATTTATTTATTTGACAGAGAGAGAACACAGCAGGGGAAGTGGGAGAGGGAGAAGCAGGCTTCCCATCAAGCAGGAAGCCCAGTGCGGGGTTCAATCCCAGGATGCTGGGATCATGACCTGAGCTGAAGGCAGAAGCTTAACGACTGAGCCACCCAGGTGCCCCTAGCATTTTTCTTCTTAAACAGTGTCCATCTTTGTGCTAACATTACCCATTTGTTCTTTCACAATGTCTACTTTTACAGTCCTTAGTACATCAATCAGAGTTATTTTAAATTCCCAATCTGATACTGCACCATCTGCCATATCAGAGTCTGGTTTTAACTCTCATTTTGTCTCTATGGAATGTGTTTTTTGTCTTTCAGTGTGCCTTGTAATCTCTTGGTGGAAAATTGGACATTATTTATCAGATAAAAAGAAATTTAGGTACAGGGTGCCTGGGTGACTCAGTCAGTTAAGCCTCTGATTCTTGATGTCAACTCAGGTCATGATCTCAGTGTCCTGGGATGAAGCTCCACATCGGGCTCCCCACTCAGCAGGGCATCTGCTTGTCTCCCTCTCTGTCTGCCCCTCCCCTCACTCACATGCTCTCTCTCTGAAATAAATAGGTAAGTCTTAAAAAAAAAAAAAAGAAAAGAAAAGAAATGTAGGTAGATGTGTCTTTCTTGTGAAGGTACATTTATCCAGCTTGGAGTTAATTTGTAATTATCATTTTCTGTAGATGAAGTATCAGAGGGCAAATCTCCTCAGGTGTCCTATTTTTATCTCGCCTGTTGTCTTTGAGCTTCCTGCAGACTTCATCATAAACAGGGTCTGGAGGTCACTTCTTTTAGCTGTGATTCCCTGTTACCACACAGAAGACTTACTGAAGAGGTGGGGAGAGGTGTGTGGAAGGGAAGTGTCTATAAGCCTATCTTTACAAATCAGTATTTTATTTTAATGTCTTAAGGAATCTTCACACTGTTTTCCAGAGTGGCAGCACCAACTTGCATTCCCACCAACAGTGTAAGAGGGTGCCCCTTTCTCCACATCCTCTCCAACACACGGTGTTTACTGTCTTGTTGATTTTGGCCCTTCTAACTGGTGTAAGGTGGTCTCTCAATGTGGTTTTGAGATGAATACTTTTGTATCAACATGGATGGGACTGGAGGAGATTATGCTGAGTGAAATAAGTCAAGCAGAGAGAGTCAGTTATCATATGGTTTCACTTACTTGTGGAGCATAAGGAATAATACGGAGGACATAGGGAGATGGAGAGGAGAAGGGAGTTGGGGAAATCGGAGGGGGAGACGAACCATGAGAGACTGTGGACTCTGAGAAACAAACTAAGGGTTTTGGAGGGGAGGGGGTGGGGGGATGGGTGAGTCTGGTGGTGGGTATTGTGGAGGGCACAGATTGCATGGGGCACTGGGTGTGGTGCATAAACAATGAATCTTGGAACACTGAAAAAAAATTTAACTTAATTTTTTTAAAAAGGAAAAGAAAAGAAATCAGTATTTTAGCGAACCTGAGCTGGGCTTTTCCTTCCCCCACATCAAGGGCTCACGGGGACTGGTGTGGGGTGTTGCCCTTCCCCCAGGCTGGTTACGCACTGCTAAAACACCCACTGGTTACGGCCTAGTAAAAATATTTCCTATTAGGAAGAACAGAAGTCTTTGGGCATTTTTCAAAATGATTACTCTTCTCCCCCAGAGAAGCACCAAGAGATTTTTCTACAACAGAGTGGCAACCTCATGAGGCTCTGGGAAATAAAACTCACAAAAGTGCACGGGCCCGAGACCAGGCCCACTGGGTGTCTTCATCTCTCAAGGGAGCCCACACTGAACTTGTAGCAACTCATCAGTTAGAGCTTAAGGGTTCCTACTGATGCTAGTTCCCCTGGTGAGTTGGGACGCTGTGACTCTACTGGTCAGCCTCTTTGAGTGGGCAGGCTAAAGAGTGCTCTGTGACCTCAATGGTCTGACGAATCTAAGAAGAGTTGCTTATTTTTGGTTTATTCAGTTATTTTCCTGTTGCAAAGATGTGAAGGAGGATTTCCAAACCCTTGACCTGCTGGACCACAGTTCAGCATCAGTAACTCTTCCACTAGAGTTGTGTTTCGTTGTTCCTAGGCTGTCTGCCTCTGACACACGAAGAACCACATATTAAATATCTCTCTCCATTCCCTATGTTATCTACCTCTCGCTTACTCATCAATTCAATGAATTTTTATTTTACTTGTATTTTTTTTTTAAGATTTCATTTATTTATTAGAGAAACAGAGAGAGAGAACATGAGCAGAGGAGATCGGCAGAGAGAGAGGAGGAGGAAGCAGGCTCCCTGCTGAACAGAGAGCCCAACACGGGGCTCAATCCTAGGACCCTGGGACCATGACCTGAGCTGAAGGCAGAGGCTTCACTAACTGAGCCACTCAGGCGCCCCTTCAATTAACTTTTAATCTATACTTGGAAAAGGTACATCTATGACACTGTTAATTTAATATTTGATACTTTTAAGCCTATTCTTATAAATGACAAATATACCAGAAAACTGCTGCTATGACCTACTATGTACTATTTTAAAGATTTATTTACTTATTTTTAGAGAGAGTGAGCACAAGCAGGAGGGGCAGAGAGGGAGGGAGAATCTCAGGCAGACTCTGACACGGGGCCCGATTTCACCACCCTGAGATCACAAGCTGAGCCAGACCAAGAGCTAGACACTTACCCAACCGAGCCACCCAGGTGTCCCACTGTGTACTTTTATTCCTTTATACAGTCCATATCAGGTCCATATTCTTTTCTCTTTAAAGTTCAATGGGGGATTCTGTCATGAAACATTTCCCCCTTCATGTTATAGAACTTTCCCTTTTCAAATCCTAAGTATATTGTTTTAGTAGTTTCTTAAAATTTCATAAGTTCATACATTATTTTCACAGTTCTACTCCTTCTTCTCTGTTCCAATCAGTTTTTGAACAATAACAGTCGTGTTGTACCTGTTTAGCTGTTCACTCATTCTTGTACAAGGCAAGAATTGGTTATGAAAAAAAGACACAAAAAGTAAGAAGTATTGGTAGGATACAGAAAGACTGAAGCCCTTGCACACTTTTGTTTAGAATATCAAATAGTGCAGGTGCTATGGAAAACAATATGGCATTTCTACAAGAAAACTAAAAAACAATAAACATCGACCATATGATTCAGTGATTCTACTTCTGAGTATATACTCAAAAGAACTGAAAGCAGTAATACAAATACACTCATACATCAATTCATGCATCTGTGCCCACAGAAGGATTGATTACTCACAACAAATGGCGGATAGAACAGTGTTCACTGATGAATGATTTGATAAACAAAACATATATATCGTCCTTGAGAAGTAAAGAAACTGTGACACATACAGGAAAGGAAACAAAGGCAAAACCAAACTACTGGGACTACAGCAAAATAAAAAGCTTTTCAACAACAAAGGAAACAATGAACAAAACAAAAAGTAACCTAGTGAATAGGAAAAGCTACTTGCAAATGACATATCCAATAAAGGGTTAGGATCCAAAATATATAAAGAATTTTTAGAACTCAATACCAGAAAATCCAAATAATCCAACTGAGAATTGGCAGAGGACCTGAGTAGACTTTCTATTTCAAATAAGACCCTCAGATGGCCAGCAGACCCATGAATTGATGCTCAATGTCACTCATCATCAGGGAAATGCAAAACAAAAGCACCATGAGAATCCACCTCACACCTGTCAGAACGGCTAAAATCAACAACACAAGAATAACAGGTGTTGACAAGGATGCAGAGAAATGGAAAGCCTTTCTCCCTTTGGGTGGGAGTGCAAGCTGGTACAGCCGCTCTGGAAACAGCATGGAGGTTCCCCAAGAAGTTGAAAATAGAGCTACCCTACGACCCAGCATCTCACTACTGGGTTTTCACCCAAAGGATATAGAAATACTGATTTGAAGGGGCTCCTGTGCTCCTATGTTTATAGCAGCGATGTCCACAATAGCCAAACTATGGACAGAGCCCAAATGTCCGTGGACTGATGAATGGGTGAAGAAGATGTGGGGGGTATGCCCAGTCGCGGAAAAGAATGAAATCTCGCCATTTACAATGATACGGATGGAGCTAGAGTGTATTATGGTAAGTAAAGTCAGAAAAAGACAAAAACCAGTTGATTTCACTCTTATGCGGAATTTAAGAAACAAAACAGATGAATATCGAGAGAAAAAAGAGAGAGAAAAACCAGGAAATAGACTCTTAACAATAGAGAACAAACTGAGGGTTGCTGGAGGGGAGGGGAGTGGGGGATGAGCGTTAAGGAGCCACATGTTGCAATGAGCACTGGGTGTTGTACGCAAAAGATGAATCTCTAGGGGTGCCTGGGTGGCTCAGTGGGTTAAAGCCTCTGCCTTTGACTCAGGTCATGATCTCAGGGTCCTGGGTTCGAGCCCCGCATCGGGCTCTCTGCTCAACAGGGAGCCTACTTCTTCCTCTCTCTCTGCCTGCCTCTCTGACTACTCGTGATCTCTCTGTCTCTGTCAAGTAAATAAATAAAATCTTAAACAAAAAAAAAAGATGAATCTCTAACTTCCACTCCAAAACGAGTATGTTTCGTATGTTTAGTGGAATAAATAAAAAATTGAGGCTACAAAAAGTAATAATAAATTTTAAAAAATTTAAACCCTCCCACAAAATATAAAAATGCAGCTTATACAAGTGGTGGATTTTTTGGTAAATCATATATCTAATAATGTCCTTGTTCTGGAATACATAAGTAATGCCTACAACTTACGAACAAAATTGCAAGTAACCCAACTTTTTAAATGGGCAAAGTATCTGAATATAGATTCCTCCAAAGATGCACAAATTGTCAATAAGCATAGAAAAAAAATATGATTGGCACCACTAGCCATTGGGAAAATGCAAGTCAAACCCACAGTGAAGTACCGCTTCACACCTACTAGGTGTGAAGGGACAGAATACATGATTGGGAGGGCGTGGAAACATTCTAACCTTAGTGCACTACCAGTAGGGATATAAAATAGTGCAGCTGCTTTAAAAAGCAGCTTGTGTTCTCAGCTGCTCCGCTGATTATCTGCTGTATGTGACCCAGGATGACTCTCAGCTAGCCACTCAAAAGGTCTGAAAACATACAGCCACAAAAAAACTCACACATTCCGCGTTTGTGACAGCATGACCCAGAGTAGTGAAATAGCAGAAACGCCCTAATGTTCCTCCGTTGAGGAACAGATGGAGAAAATTTGAGACATTCATTCAACTGAACATTGTTCAGTCATGGAAACAAAATACTAACACATGCTACAACACAGATAAACTTGGAAAACAATACGCCAAACAAAAGAAGAGAAACACAAATCGGGTTGTACGAGTCCATTTTTTTTTAAAGATTTTATTTATTTATTTGACAGACAGAGATCACAAGTAGGCAGAGAGGCAGGCAGAGAGGCAGGCAGAGAGGAGGAAGCAGGCTCCCTGCTGAGCAGAGAGCCTGGTGCGGGGCTCGATGCGGGGCTCAATCCCAGGACCCTGAGATCATGACCTGAGCCGAAGGCAGACACTTAACCCACTGAGCCCTGCCGTGTGGACGCTTCTCGACTGAGACCGTCCATGATGGGGGCTTCTGGGTCCCGGCATGGTCTCTGTCCTGGGGGAAGACCATGTGCATGGACTATCACAATAAAAATTCATCCAGCCCCGTACTTATGATTTTTAGCTGTTCTACATCTCCATGTAAAGTTCACATTTTAAAAATGGTTCATCTGCACGTGTTAACTTATAAAACTCCTTGCACCGGCTTCAGCATGGAAATACGTTTATCTGGGTTCTGCTGGAATGAGTTTTCCTGGTCTCTTAACAGCCCTGCCCCAATCAGCTAACTAGCTCTATGCGATTTAGATTTATTTATTTATTTTTAAGGATTTTAATTATTTGAGAGAGAGAGAAAGAGGGAGAGAGCACATGAGTAGGGCAGGGGGAGCAGCAGAGGGAGAAACAGACTCCCTGCTGAACAGGAAGCCTGAACCAGGGCTTGATCCCAGGACCCTGGGTTCACGTCCTAAGCCAAAGATGGATGATTAACAGACTGAGTCACCCAGGTGCCCCGAAACTTCTGTGTAAACAGTACAAGCCATTTAAAGATGTGGGAGATCTATTTAAATGTTTCTTCTCACTGCTCAGTGGCCCCAAGGCCTCTCCTGCCTCCGCAATGCTCACACCCATGTTTATTCCTTCCCCGTTGGGGTCTCTGAGATGCAGAACAGGTTAGTAATGGCAGCTGGGGATGTGGGAATTTAACAACAGAAAGAGTACGATCGTCCTTCTGTCTTCAGAACTACTCATCACCCAGGACCCTAATGGCTGCCTAAATTTGAGTGACAGGGGAGTGATATTTTTATTTTATTTTAAGATTTTATTTATTTATTTGACAGAGAGAGACACAGCAAGAGTGGGAACACAAGCCAGGGGAGTGGAAGAGGGAGAAGCAGGCTTCCCGCTGAGCAGGAGCCTGATGCGGGGCTCGATCTCAGGACCCTGGGATCATGACCTGAACTACTCAGGTGCCCCTGGGAGTGACATTTTTAAATTAAGGACAAGATTTCACACTGGAATGGAATGAAGAGCCCTTTCCTCTACTGTCAGAGCAGAACACCTTCTGTTGGCCCTGCAAGTAAAAACGTTTGCATTTGCTCTCAGTTAATGGACACTGCCCCACTTAAATCTTACACATAAGAGATCTGGCATTTATTATGAATGGTATCCACTGCTGTGGGTAGTTTGGTAGATTGTCTGCAGAAAGGAGCCCGAGGCTCCTGAACCAAAGTGGGGCTAGGTCTTTAAGTAGCATTAAAGACACATTAAGTCAAAGCATCCTGTGGCCTCTCTAGGTCTGTTTTGTTAGCCCAAATACCTGCTGTTCTGTGAGTAGCTAAAATACTTTATCAACATGTAGGAGAAAAGAATTGTCTAGAGAGATCGATCGATACCTCAGAGTTTAGGTGAACAGGACCCATTTCAGTGGTGCTTTGTTATAAACCAGATGGAGACACCAAGTGGGCACAGCCTTGTGGAAATCTGCACAGAAAAGGTCACATGACAATGACGCTATGGGATGAGGCCAGAGTCTAACATCTAAGCCAGAGTTCATCCCACCTGACCTAGAAGATGAGCCTGTGGTTAAAATCTCAGCCTATCTGGGAGTGATGCTACGAACCATTGTGTACATCAAGCCCACTATCAATCACTTATGTTATTAGAAAACGCCCTGCCCTATCTCATGGTTTGCACACCCCCGCATGTTGGTTATCCGCACCCGATAAAGGAGGTCACAATGTTCTGTATGCTTTATGCTTCCGCACCTCTTGGAAAGGCAAGACATTTTTCAAGTAAGGATCTGACATAAAAATGAACTCCAAGTGGCTTTTATCAGGATGTGACCCGACCAGCTTTTTCCCCTGCTTTCTTTATTTAATGATGTAACCCAGCAAGGAATTCTGAAAATTAAATAGAATGTTTTGAGTCTTCTGAGAGGTCTCTGCCAAGCCAGTGTTTCAATATTCAGGAAGACTTTGCCTGGGTTCTACCTCTCACTTCACGCATTTAATTCCCTTTATATTATCAGCAGTCTTTAAGCCGTCAGAGTGAGTTATAAAAAGAGCCAACACAGAACAGCTTTCCTTCCGAGTCAGATTTTTAAACCTGTCTGCCTTCAAACTGCTTGATGCTTTATGGCCACTGTGCACACATCATCCCAGAGTCTACTCACTAGTGTCCCCCAGAGCCTTCACCAGGTGAATTCAGGGCTGTTTTTACAACTGGTTCCTGAGTAACTGGACTGTCCATGAGCTGTTCATTGGCTCTTGGACAGGAGCCATGTGTTGGGAGAAGCTTCTGAGCCCATGAACAAAGGCAGTAACTGGATCTGCACCCTCCACGCTGGCTGCATGTCATTTCAGAAAGAATATCATGCCTCCATATTGTTTTCTTTCCTAAACATGGGTCAGTAAGATGTTTTTACCTCATCTTCTAAAGGCTAGAATAAGTCCATTCCCTGGGTTTAAACCTACACACACACACACACACACACACACACTGCAGATTTTACCATCTATACTCATAAGCAATATGGGAAATTCAAGATATCAACCATATTTAGAGGTATCATTCCTGTGAGAAACCAAGTCTTTCCAACCAGCCTAAGAAATAGATACTGATGTCCACACAGTTTCCAGTTGTTCAGCCATAGGTACGCCAGGTCAATGACCACTCTCTCATCCAATCTTAGCATCATCCTGCCAAAGCCATACCTGAGTGAGTCGGACCATCAGCCCTACCACATCTGGCATGTTCCTTTTGCTTCCTCCCACAGATGTTAGAGAGAAGGAGGAAGGGAATGAGTGCTGGGACTGAGAAGACAGTCACCACTAACTCCACACTCTGTGACCAAGGCAAGGGTTTCACCGGCCTGGCCTTCAGCTCTTCACCCATAAGAGGAAGGGGTTGAGCATTTATTGAGGAACTACTAGGTATCGGTTCAGATAGCTCGTGATCCAGCAAACTTACCTATGAAATATGAAACACAATGTGACAGGATATGTTAATGGTAATATGGTCAAGTGTTGCTTGGGATGGAGTGAGAATAATTCTATCTTCCCAAAGGGTGGCCATAGACTTGTTTGTGCTTGACTCTGATGGACAGCTGGAGCTCACCAGATATAAGAGGTACACGGGGAATATAGAAAGAGGGTCAAAGAAGGAACACAGAGAACATGATGGGCATCAGAAATCTTATGCAATGCTGAGGAAGGCTTGGCTCCCAGGCAGGGAGGGCACCCACAGGAGAACGGTGTATACAGGGGACTTTTATGGAGAGCTAATGAACTTAGAAAATATACAAACTGATTTTTTTTATTTGACAGAGAGAGATCACAAGTCGGCAGAGCATCAGGCAGAGAGAGTGGGGAAAGCAGGCTTCCCGCTAAGCAGAAAGCCCAAAGCAGGGCTCAACCCCAGGACCCTGAGACCATGACCTGAGCCGAAGGCAGTGGCTTAACCCATTGAGCTGCCCAGGCACTCCTACAAACAGATTTTAACATTAAAATCTCGTATTAAAACTTTCACACAGCTTGATAGATAACCTCTAAGTTTGAGATTGCTTCTGACAATCTTTGGACAAAGGAAATCAAATGTATCAAGTTGGTATTCTTACCAAGCCTGACCCCCAGCAGCCTATTTTATTCGTTAAAGAAAATAGGGTCCCATGTTAGAATAACCTCAGGGAAAAAAGGATTGTAAATTGATGAAGACTTCAATCTAGCTTTTGTGTTTAAATGTCTACGAAAGGAAGCAATAGCCCCGATATTCGTCTTCAGTGAACATTATCCTTTAATGAACAAAATGCTGAGGGACATTCTCTGCCAGAGGTTTTCAGAGTTTTTCTAATATCCCTTTGTAATGAAACAGATAACCCAAGATGATTTCATTCCAGTGGTAGGTCAGTATAGAAACCCAGAAAGATGTATGTTAGCGTAGGATACAGCCCCAGTGCGGGAATAATAAATTACGCCCCACACTACATGTGAGAGGTCAGCAGTTCTCCACATACTGAAGGAATTTTCCATGAACAAAGGAAATGATAGGGGGACAGGGGCCTGGGTGGCTCAGTCAGTTAAGCGTCCGACTCTTGGTTTCAGCTCAGGTCATGATCCCAGGGCCATAGGATGAGCCCTGCATGGGGCTCTCTGCTGAGCCGATCATGGAGCCTGCTTAGGATTCTCTCTCTCTTCTCCCTATGCCCCTCCCTCCATCCTCAAACTCTCTCTCTCTCAAAAACAAATGAATGAATGATTGAATGAATGAACAAATGAATGAATGAAACTCTCAGCTCTAGTGGTGCAACAGCTCTGTTGGTCATGGGTCAGAATGACACCCCGAATAGCGTAGACCCCATCTAAGGTAATATGTTAGCAGATGTGCAGTAAATGTGGGCAGGTAATGTGCACAGAACCAAGCTTCTACACTCTGAACTCAGGGTATCCCCTTCCCCTGGGAAGCCTGAGGCAGAAGGCACCACGTATCTCCTGGAAACCATCAGTGAACAGTGACAATCTGGCCTGCCCCAGTGACATCAGTGTTGATGGCTGGTCTGTGCCCCCCGCCATGTCTAGGCTCTCCACACAACAGACACCACTGTCTCTTACAGAATAGGAAGGTTGGATCCAAGAGACACTTTGCTCCAAGAAAGGAAAATTCAAGAATACAATTGTGTTGAGGTGCCTGGGTGGCTCAGTCAGTTAAGTGTCTGACTCTGTTTCAGCTCAGGTCATGATCTCAGGGTCATGAGATCAAGGCCTGCATTGGGCTCTGAGCTGGGCATGGAGCCTGATTAAGATTCTCTCTTTCCCTCTAC
>NC_081560.1:94886580-94985986 GCF_022355385.1 Mustela nigripes | reverse complement strand
CCCTCCTCCCTGTGTTCTCTCTCTCTCTCAAATAAATAAATAAATCTTTTTTTTAAAAATGAGATTAGAGTTAAAAAAAAAAGAATATAATTGTATGATATAGAAATGGCTCAGTACGTGCAGATGTAGAAATCCAGTGAAACAGGAGGAGGGCATCAGTATGGAAAGTGCGGAACACGAATGATAAACTCCCGTGATAGGATGTGAAAACTGGAAAGCCGGATGAAACGAGTGAACAGTTAATACGATTATAGCAACAATGTGTCTTTATGTGTGTGTGTGTATGTCTGTGTGCAGGACAGGTAAGTCAGAGATGATGGAGACATGATAGATACATGAGAGACATGATAGATACACATACACACATGCATAATACATACATGATAGATGGGTACATATAACTTATTGATAAATATATATATAATGCATACGCACATGATAGATGATAGGTATGGATAGATGATAGAACTTATTTTTTTCAAAACTGGGGCTTCAAGAATAAAAATCACTTCATGTAAGATTATAGATGTTTTCCCTTCATTGTTTTTCTAAGCTGACATTGGTATTGTAAATCACCATTTAATTTAAGATGGGAGAGAAACAAATTTTCAAGTAATTCCTAGTTGGTGAGGTTATGGTTTAAATTACCCTGATCTGGGACTCATGTTAGTCTAAAGAAAAATCTGGCTTTTATAAGCAACAATGAGTGCTATGCCTTTTTTTTAATATTGGTATTACAGTGGTTTAAATGAAGCACAGTAATGTGTGTACAAGTTCCTAAGTGTGATACCCAGAACACCTGGCAATGTGATGGTTATATTAGTGCCTAATGGTTATTGCTCCCAAGAATTCTCTGATAGTGATCAATCAAGACAGAAGGAAGCCAACGGGGGAGGACAGAGAAGAAAGGTCTGTCCCAACTGGATGCATTAAAATGTAACAGACTCCAAAAATGTTGGTCTGACGTGTGACAAGAATGCCTGTCTTTTTAAAAATTTGATTTCTTT
Source organism: Mustela nigripes (assembly GCF_022355385.1). Lineage (NCBI taxonomy): Eukaryota > Metazoa > Chordata > Mammalia > Carnivora > Mustelidae > Mustela > Mustela nigripes. The sequence goes on along the minus strand of NC_081560.1, from coordinate 94,984,979 downwards.
GAGAGAGAGAGAAAGAGTGAGCACAAGCAGGGGGAGCAGCAGAGTGAGAGGGAGAAGCAGACTCCCCGCTGAGCAGGGACCCCAATGCAGAACCCTGAGATGCTGACCTGAGCCGAAGTCAGACAATCAACCAACTGAACCCGAGAATGCCTATGCCTTAAGAGTTTTTCTAGTATTTAGTATTTAATTGCCTGACAATTTAACACATGATCATAATACAAGATATGGAAAGGAAAGGAGCAAACAAGGAAGAAATAAAAATTATCCATAATCCTTACTCAGGTGTACAGCTACTGACCACCTGCCAAGGCTTTCTTCCAGCTCCTTCCTGCACGCTGCCGTTCTGTCCTTTCTGTTTATATTCTTGCTGCTGAGAAGGTGGTCTTTGGTTTAACTCAGCACAAGCTCAAGGGAACCTCCTGTAACCGTGGAAATGTTCTGTATCTGACTGAAACAGACACTGTTAAACTCATATACTGCCCTGCTCGCGCCACTGACTTGGATTTATAAGTGAATGTATTTAAGTGGAAGCTTGAAGGCACCCGGGGGGCTCAGTCAATTCAGCATCTGACTCTTGATTACAGCTCAAGTCAGGATCTCAGGATCCTGGGATCGAGCCCCGTGTCGGGTTCCAGGCTCAGCACGGAGTCCGCTTGGAATCCCCTCTCCCCCTGCTCCTCCCCCTCAGATAAACTTAAAAAAAAATTATGAAGCTTCGAAGGCACACATGGTGAGTGACTGCTGCTTTGAACAAACACAAGCCTAATTTTACTTCTTTATGGTCTTTTTCTCTCTTCTTTCCTTAAGATCTTATCTGTATGTTTGGATTCTGCAGTTGTCCTATAAAATGTCCAGGTATGAGTATCTTCTTAATAGTTCTGCTTGAGAAGCATCGTGGTTTTCTATGAGAACTATTACGTAATGGCCTCAGGGAAATTTAGTAACATCATTACTAAGTTAGAAGCATCTTGAAATACATGAAGTTGTGAAGTTTCTGAAAGGGAAGTTAAAAGTTCCCTACAGTGGCCTGGAAAATCGAGGAGCTATACTTCGAGATCTCTGACCATTCCTTGTGGGCAGCTTGTTTGCTTTCTAAAGTGCAAATTAAAGTGATGGTGTTTCACCAAAAAGATTACATATAATTTTATATATGTACATATGTACTATATGTGTATGTATAAATGTAATATAATATATAACAATACACATGCATACACATATATATATATACACATACACATATATGGCCAATACAAATTCAGAGAAATACTATAATGTGAGTGTATATATGTCTGAGAAAGCTAAAATTTTGCCATATAAAAGCTCTTTTTGAAAGAAATACTTTATACATACACGTATATATATATGTGTGTGTGTGTATATATATACATGTATATATATACATGTATATATATGTGTGTGTATATATCATATATATGTGTGTGTGTATTATATATACACAATCATGTTGCTGATCAGAGTGAAAGTCTTAACGATTACGGGAAGTAAGAAGCAGGATCAAGAACAGGCAGGGGCACCCGGGTGGGCTCATTCCATTGAGTATCCGACTCTTGGTTTCAGCTCACCCCAGGGTCCTGGGGAGTCGGCTCGTCTCCCTCTTCCTCTGCCCGGCCCCCTGCTCATGCTCTCTAAGATAAATAGAAAAATCTTTTAAAAAAACAGATCAAGGGCGCCAGGGTGGCTCAGTGGGTTAAGCCACTGCCTTCGGCTCAGGTCATGATCTCAGGGTCCTGGGATGGAGTCCCGTATCGGGCTTTCTGTTCAGCAGGGAGCCTGCTTCCCTCTCTCTCTCTCTGCCTGCCTCTCCATCTACTGTGATCTCTGTCTGTCAAATAAACAAATAAAATCTTAAAAAAAAAAAAAAAAACAGATCAAGAGCAGGTAAGAGAGGTGAACTGAAAGGAAACAAGCTAACAGGGTTTGGAGTTTGCTCAGATTTCTGTCACCCTGTAGATAGCTACCTGTGGGTAATCCTCAGTCAGCAGGACCAGCACAAAGCTGGCACAGACTGACAGACACAAGGCTGCTAGCAACTCGACATTGATGAACTCATGTGACACACGGAGTGCGAAGGGCTGGCTGATCCAAGAGCTAACAGAACCACACCCGAGCCTCACGCAGACTGTCCGTCCCTCGCAGCCAGGACTGAGGAGTGACTGCCCTATTGTGAGGCTACGCAACTTATCCCTCTGGAAAATTCCAGAGTCTGATCTGCTTCCAGAAAGGGACAGGCCGGCATTGGTTGGCTCTGAGGCAGTGCCTGAGTCCTCTGGCTACTCTAGTGACAATCAGTGACCTGAATTCCAATAGCAAGCGATCTGGCAACTTCTACGTTGAAAACTTGGATTCACATCCTCTGCCCCTTTCCAGAAGTCCTGACTTCTGCACCTGGGGGTAGTTTGGTCAGGATGAGGTCCCCCTCCCCAGGCTGTCACAACCATCAGATGAGATCACAAACGCCAAGCCCCTCATGTAGTGGGATGCTTGGTGAACACTAGAGTCACAGTACTTTGTAATTACTGTGATTAGCATTTATTCTGTCTAGAGAGGCCACAAACAATCTACCTACACATCCAATGGTGTCACAAACTAGGCAATGGGGAGGGCCGGGGACTGTGACAAACTAGGAAGCCCATTCTGACCAAGTGCCGTCCAGTTCCAACATGCATATGCGATCGATGGCCTGCGGTCTTTCCATCTGTGACCACTGGCCTTGGACCAGGAGCTACAGATAATTTAAACCAAATTATAATGGTCAGTTATGAAATTCTAGACCTATTCTCCAATTGGAGGACATGCATTCATAGACATTAATAAATTAAACAAAAAGAAAACAGCTCTGTTCCTGATAATAGAACCTCAGAAAAGACACAAAGGGGACCTCAAAATGATGTACGACGGTGCCGATGTATTCCAATTAGCTGTCAGTAAGTTATGAGCTTCATGGGCAGGAAGATACATAGTGGCTCTCTATGTAGTTAAAGATTCCATTGTGTTCTAATTACCCATTTAATTCCTTGAATACCAACGTGCAATTAACATTACAAATAATCAAGGTTAAAAATATAATTAATGCAAGTGTGATTTAGTTATAATTAAACTAATTACGCAGATATGTAGCATAATAAGGGACTTGCAGGCCATGAAGGAGATGTAAATGTATTCTTTCTTTCAAGAACAGCTATTTGAATTTCATTTTCCAATTAGTTTACAAATGATGGGATGCGATTATGAACAGGAGTCAGGCTTCCAGGGATGAGGAAAATAGACCATATATTTTTTTTTTTTGGCTTTGGAAATTCAGATTCTTTTGTCCATCTGTACTCGTAGAGACGTTACGGAAACACACCATGCACACACACACACAACACACGCACCGAAGAAACAAAAACACACCTCTTCCTTCTACAGTTGCAGGGAAAATCAACAGCATAGTAACCTGAGACAGCTTCCTTTCTATAGACGCAATTCCCTTCCAGAGTCTGCAACAGGATCACATGTAACTCAAACACTCCCCAGCCCATTGGTTCTGCTGTCTGCTGTTGAACAGGATAGTTCGAAATATTGACGTTTTATCAACTAACGCAGACCAATCAAAGCATAATTGTATCTTTGCCCACCGACACAGCAATTACAACAGTAAAGAGCCAACACAGACAGGGACATCTGGGCGGCTTAGTCAATTGAGCGTCTGACTCTTGGTTTCGGCTCAAGTCACGATTTCAGGGCTGTAAGATCGAACCCCACATCGGGCTCTGCACTCAGAGGGGAGTCTGCTTGGGGCTCTCTCTCTCCTTCTACACCTCCCCCACTTTCCCTCCCTCTCAAAAAAAATATCAGGTTAGGTGTTAGTCTAGGATCTGAAGGGTTTAAAGGGTATTGGTCTTGTTCTCTTTCTGCGCTACATACAGACTATAAAAGTATATCTGCTTTGTAAAAATTCACTGAGATCTTCCTTTCTATTTATGACTTATTTATATATCTTTTATAAATTATAAATAACTTCTATTTGTAACATTTCTATTTATAACTATTTTTCTATTTATAACTTACTCTGTCTGTGCGCATGTGTGTATATATGGAAAGGTTCTTGAAATGAAATTTTTTAAAATATTAAACCAAGAAACACAAGTTTTTGAATCTCAGAAATGCTATTCCATCAAACTTTCTAAAAGATTAACGCAGAATTATATATGTCATTTAAAAGACAGTGACAGTAATAATACTTTTTACATTTTCAGGATCAAGGTAGAGCTGTACAAAGAAGTATGTTTGTACACTTAATGATTTGATCATTTATTTAGGGGAAGAAGACTTTAAAAACCACTCAAATCAAGAAGTTAGAATCAGTTAGAAATTAAAAGTACTTAAAAAATATTATTTTTTGGCAAGTCTAAAATTATTGTATATATTTATTTTTTATTATGTCCCACACAATTTTTATTTATTTATTTATTTATTTGAGAGAGCTTGAGAAAGAGAGAGAGAGTGGAAGGGCAGGGGGCTGAGGGAAAAAGGAGAAAGGGTCCCAAGCTGACTCCCCGCTGAGCAGGGAGCCTGATGCGGGACTCGATCCCAGGACTCTGAGATCATGACCTGAGCCCAAGGCAGATGCTTAACTGACTGAGCCACCCAGGGGCACTGAAAGAGTTAAAATTTTTAAATTAAGTAAATGGGTCTTTCACACAGTATAGTCAAAATTACAACAAAGATTAAAAATCAGAATAATTTAACAGGAGGGTTAGAAAATGAAAGTTTTCAACAACAAACTACTTTTGTTTAAGTAAACGAAAGGAGATGTACATCTGTGATAAAATTCAGTTTACTGCAGAAAGGTAGGAAGAGCTCAGTAATCAAAAATCTTTCCTTAATGACATAAATATGTCAAAAGAAAAAGAACTACAACGGGTTCATCTGTATGAGTGTTAAAATGATAAATTTAATGTTTGCCTTGAAGAACTTTAAATAAAATTGCAGAATAACACTAACAAGACACATACTATGCACATGGGTTTCAAACCACCACATTTAACAAAACAGAACTACTACTACTGGAGTGAACAATAGATACACTACCATTTCATAGTACTTTGAGAGCTCTTGGATAGTGCAAGGTTTGAGGAAGAATAAAAAGGTTTGCACAGAATAAAAATCTCAGTGCTTTCCAAATTAATCTATAAATGCAACATAAAATCAATTAAAATCTCAGTGGAAATTGCGGGCACAATGCTTTGCATGTCTTTCTGTACACGCAAAAAATGATGACTAGATTTTATTTGCTTCATTCTTGTTATGTAATTAGTGTCTAGAAAAGAAAAACATCTCGAACATCTCCGGGCATCAGAAACAAGGAGGAAGGGAGACCAGGATCTCAAGCCACTGCCTGCTGGGTTTTGGCTCCAAGTTACATAAAGCATCTGGAGGTCTGGCCCCTGCAAGACTGAACACACTCGTAAGGGGGACGTAACGGGGACTGAACACACCTCTGTGTGATGACAAGGGACCAGAATCAGGTCCAGTGTGGTAACTGGGTCTACAGCACAGCCTCACTCCTCCTGAAAGAGGCTGAGAGAAGCGGGCTGGGAACTCGGGGTACAAGAAGGCTGCTCATCCTCCAGGCCTCTCAGCAGGTCAGCACCAGGCAAAGCCGTGCCGTGACTGGAAATGGGATGGTTTCCCTATGGCTGCAAGCGGGAACCCTAAAGTCTTCAACACAAGACCTGGTTCTGCACGGGAGAGTCAGAGAATCACAAGAAGGAACCACCCAGCTGACAGAAGGTGTCACACAGGAAAAGAGAGAGCAAACAGCAAACACACAAACACACTCCCTGTGACGTCAGTGGCCGAGTCCCAAGCCATGAGAAAATTGAAGAAAAAATGAAAACAAACAAACGAGATTAAATGTTTCTTGATGGAGACAGATTCATCTGGATGAATAAATCTAAAAAAGATATGCAAGGAATGTATAAGGAAAAGTCCAAAATGTGACTAAGTGATATTTTTTAGGGACACCTGGGTGTCTCAGTCGGTGAAGTGTCTGCCTTCGGCTCAGGTCATGATCTCAGGGTCCTGGGATCGAGCCCCGCATCAGGCTCCCTGCTCAGTAGGAAGCCTGCTTCTCCCTCCTCCTCTGCCCCTCCCCACTCATGGCCCGCCCAAATAAATTCTAATAAATAAATACATAAAATCTTTTAAAAGTAAATGAATGCTATTTTTTCAATGACCTAAATAAATGTCTATATATACCACAGTCATGGAAAAGGCAAACAGAATTTCATCAAGACCTCAATTTCCTCAAATTATAGTATAAAAATGTGATGCAATCCCAAGAAAGATGTAAATATTGTGACATTTTTATAGAGAGTGGTAAAAGGATCCTAAAAGTAATACATCATAAAGGTGCAGAAGAGTTCAAACAATACTGAAAATTAAGAACCCGGAGGACAGGCAGGCAATGTAGCCGCCTGGGAGGAAATGCGAAGCAGGAGAAACCAGAGCTGAGAGCCCAGCCTGTCCGAGGACTCACTATTACAGAAGTGCCTTTTGATGGACACAAAGACACCTTGGTGAGGAAGTGGCATTAAGCAAACTAGAACTCAGAACAGAAAAAATATCAAGGGGTGCCTGGGTGTTTCCATCAGCAGAGCTTCAGACTCTTGATTTCGGCTCAGGTCCTGATCTCAGGGTTGTGGGATAGAGCCCCACGCGGGGCTCAGTGCTGAGGTGAGCATGGAGTCTGCTTGAGATTCTCTCTCTCCCTCTACTCCTCCCCGCCCCCCCACTCTGTCTCTAAAAATAACAAAATAAATAAACACATATTTTAAAAAACATCAAATTCTATTTCTACCACATGGTGACTCTAACTATTAATTAAAGACAATTTTAAAGTTTTTGACCTCAGAAAGAGAAGAATTTGTTAAGATTCTAAGAATAAGAAATACAAAGGAAAAAAAAAAACACTAAATTGGCTTCGTCAAAACTGCAAACATCAACACATACAAACTTATAAAACAAAGTTAAAATTCAAGGTACCAAAGAAAGATAATTCTTAAAACACATAAAACATGCAAAAGATTAGTTTCCAGTTGGTAGGGATGCCAGTTGGTGCAGCCACTCTGGAAAACAGTTAAGATGTTCCTTAAACAGTTACAGAGATACCCTACCATCCAGCAATTGCACTATGAGGTATTTACCCAAAGGATACAGAAATACTGATCTGAAGGGGCACATGTACCTTAATGTTTACAGCAGCAATGTCCACAACAGCCAAACTATGTCTATCAAGTGATGAATGGATAAAGATGGGGTGTGTGTATGTGCACACAGTGTAGATGTGTGACGTACACACACATGCACACACACACGCACAGTGAAATGTGGCTCAGCCATCAGAAAAAATGAAATCTTGCCACTTCCAATGACAAGGATAGAACTAGAAGGTAATATATGAAGTGGAATAAGTCAGAGAAAATCAAAAATCATTTCACTCATATGGGGAAGTTAAGAGACAAAACATGTGAACATAGGGGAAGGAGAGGAGAACTAAACTAAGATGAAAACAGAGGGAGGCAACCCATAAGACACTCTTAAGCACGGAGAACAAACTGAGGGTTGCTGGAGGGAGGGGGTCACTGGGGATGGGTATTAAGGAGGGCACCTGTTGGGATGAGCACTGGGTGTTGCATGTAAGTGATGATCCCTAAATTCTACTCCTGAAACCAATATTACACTGCATGTTAACTGACTTGGATGTAAATGAAATTTTAAAAATAAAAATTTTAAAAATAATAAAAATTAAAATTAAAAAAAGATTCGTTTCTGGTTACAGGTATGAAAACTCTTACATTAAAGCAGAACAAAAAGACAACCTTATAGAGAAAAGGGCAAAGGGCATGACAGGCAATTGGCAGGAAAGAAACCTACCAAACAAATAACTGTGGGAAAACACTCGAGTTCATGAATAATCAAGGAAGTGCAAACCAATTGAACAATGAGATTTCATGCCTGCCCGATTTGTAAAAAAGAAAAACAAGAACTATTATTGAAGGGGATTGGGAGATGCTTATGGAATAATATAAAGGAGGAATACCAAGTAAATGATCTTTATATGCTTGTCTGATTTTAACATGTGAATCTCTCCACATAAATACATTTAACCACCCATACTTCACGTAGGGATAATAGATAAAATTAGATATAGGGGCACCTGGGTGGCTCAGTCAGTTAAGCATCAGCCTTTGGCTCACGTCATGAGCCCTGGGTTCTGGGATCGAGTTCCTGGTCGGGCTCCTTGCTCAGTGGGGAGTCTTCTTCTCTCTCTGCTGCTCCCCCTGCTTGCACTCTCTCTCTCTCAAATAAATAAACTCTTTCCAAAAATAGATACATACACATAGAGATGAATGCATGTCTAAATTACACTAGCAGGAGACGTGTAAATGTTAACACTGTGCCTTAGGAGTCCAAGAAAACCTCCCAGTGCCAGGCACATCATAGAAGGACAAGAAGTATTTGTTGATGCAAAGAATTAGCCAATTCATGGGTGATTTTCATATTTTTGAACAACTTTTTTTTCAATTATTCTATTTAAACCCATATATACAAATCTCAGGTGCATGATTTCCAAGTGTGCTTAGGAGAGACTCTGCGACCCCAGCAGACAGACTGTGAAATCAACCAGGGTACTCAGACGGGAGCTGCTTATAGAAGGACCATCGGAGGACGTGGTTTTCCTTATATAAGTTGAGCAACAGACGTGTGAAATCTATTATAATCATTGTCAATTAGCAATCAATTTGCTGCAGTAGAAAAAAAAGATATATGCCAGGGGCCTTGTAATTGGTATGGAAGGGAAAAAGTGTGCAGAGATGGGGCCATGGAAACGTTTGTATTGGGACACATGTGACAGCATGTGAAGGGCTTGTCCGGAAAGAGCCCTAAGCTTGCAAGTGGACATTTTAATTAGTGTGATCAGGACAAGTTGGCTCCTCGGGCAAATTCAGAGCAAGAATCAAGCAGCCCATCCTGCCTCCAGAGAGGCTTAGAACCAGGAGTCTCCTTCTTAAGAGAGACGAGAACTTCTAACGGTCCAGACCAGGCAGAGATAGAGAAGTGGGCCTTTTATCTGACTGGACGATCTCGCCTCTGATGGCGCCCACACCCCTGGGGACAGTCCCCAAGTCACAGTGCAGTTAAGAAGGAATCAGAGGATGCTTGGAGGTAAAACTCTCTCTGGGGGGTTGCCCATAGAGCCCCCATGGGACCCAGTGGCCTCGGGCAGCCTGTGGCGTGCGCAACACCCAGCATCTTGCATGGTCTTTGCAGCAGGGAAAATACATGTCTTCCCTGCTCCCCCAGATGCCACCATCTCGATTCTCATGTGGATACTCACTCTGACCCAAAGCTGTCAACCACCTGAAAGAGGGGTCTGGGTGGCCAACGAGAGAATCAATGCCACTCCCTGGGGCCAATGTCCCATAGGTAGGGGTGTCTGAAGCTGGATCTGTTGGTGAAACAAGAATGGCCACCCTCTGGCCATTTCCCACTCACCCACATCAGCAGCCAGACACCTCAAGCCCACGGGGGGGTCACCAAAGAGGTCAGCCCTGCCTGCTTTCTGCAGACATGTCCTTGACCCTGTGGCCAGATGTGGGCAACTTATCTCATTGGCCCCGGAAGTTCCTCCCTATCTGAGGAGAGGCTCCTGGCAGCTAACCGGAGGGTAAATCTTGAGAGAAGTGTGTCTCAGACTCCTGGCACAGGACTGAGGGGATGAGGGCTGTCCCTAGGCAGCAAGAGCAACTGTCTTGGATTTACCCTGTGGCAGTCCTGGCGACAGCATGTCCTGAGGTCGGAGGGGCGTCCCCGTTCAGCATCTTGAATGTGGTGCTCTTCCCGGCCCCATTGGGCCCCAGGAGCCCAAAGCACTACATAGAGAAAAGACACAGGTGAGGAACAGCTAAATCACCACAGACAGCTTTGACTTCCAGATGGCTCGGACCCCACATTTCCGGCTTCTTCTACTCGTAGACCTTCAAATGCACACGACTGCACAAAGCACTTTGCAGAAGACCGTGGGATCTGAGCAAGGTGACTGTATCGACAATCGCCCAGGAAGAGTGAATCTGCGTAAGGAGCACTGCAGAGGGTCACGGGTGAGTGCCTGCCCCCAGGATAGTGCTGAGATTAACCGTCCGCTGCGGGGTCGTTCCAACAAGGTCCTGACTGTGTCCCTGTGTGGAGGACGAGTTTTTGAAACTCACTTCATTGTACTCATTATCCCCTGAAATACATCCAGGGGCACGGTTAGGGAGCTCAGTCAGTTAAACGTCTGGATCTTGGTTTCGGCTCAGGTCCTGATCTCGAGTTGTGAGAGTGAGTCCTCAATCAGACTCCACGCTCAGTGCAGAGTCTGCTTACGATTCTCTCTCTCTTTCTCTAACTTCCCCCACCCGCACTCACTCTCTCTCTCTCCAATAAATAAGCAAATAAAATCTTCAAAACATAAATAAAGTATGTTGAAATATCCTCCTTGCTCTCCCTCCCCTCCGCACCCCCAAGTCAGACTCTGGGCTGCTCCGACAGGAGTTAAGAAGAGAACTATCAGTTCTAAACTCTGACATCAGCATCAAGACAGCATTGGGCGGGGCGGGTGGGGTGGGGGGAGGGGTTGGTTCAATGTTGTCTTATATCCCATGCGACAAATGGCTTTCTTGCCATCTTTTCTAGACCTAGGCTTTATCTCTCAGTATGTCCATAGCTACAGGTTCTGTGGCAGAGCCTGAGTCTGTGTGGTTCTTAAAATCTCCTCGAAGACCTCCGTTTTCTGGTGGCACCAGCTGGCTTTCTGTCGACTGACCTCAGGTGACTTCCCTGCCCCTTGAATCTCAGGAAAGTGCCTATTCTGGCTTTCCTGGCACTGGCCCTCCCTAGAAACCACAGGGCCCTATTTGGGACCTCTGGATGAGAGGCGCTTCCTTGAATTCCCACCTGCTTTCATAGCCATGCTTCCCCCTGAACTCGACTGATCCCTCCCACCATCTCACTCATGGACCCAGCTGCCATTTCTGGACAGACGGCTCCAAGGCAGTACCACCCACGTGATTTGGGGCAGCACACGTGAGGGTACCTAACATGTTATGTGATCCCTGGAGCAACTCCTTTATGAAGCATTCCAAGGTTTCCTCTTACTCTTCAGCTTAAAAGTACCCCAACAGGTAGCAGCAAAACTAAAAAATGATTTTTGAAGTGGAAGTAAAACAAATAGTTCAGTATGATGTCGAAGGTTGCAGAGTTAGTCTTTGGGTTGAGTGGCCAATAGTAGCTGCCAAAACACCCTCCTTAGCGTACTGTCCTTGTCAGCCACAAACCACAGGACAGACAGCACATGAGGATACTCCTGGATCAACTTGGATGGGTCCCCAGGCTTCTCTTGCCCTCAGAATTCTCCTCTCTGAAACACCTGCTCTCTGCCACTGCACAGCATGCTTGGCCATCCCATAAGCCGGTAACCTGCCTCGAGGTTCTCAGGAGCTGGGCACAACAGCAATGCAAGGAACCTCTTATTTTTCACAGTTAATTAACGGTAATCACTTTCAGAGTTGATTTCTCTTGAGGCAATTAAGCACAAATCAGGAACAATTTGCATGGCTTCCATCAGTTCTGATTAAACATTTCTATAAGAATTGATGCCATATCCCCCCCCCCCAAAAAAAAAAAATTCTAAACTCTGGCTTTGGTGCCAGTGCTCTTTTCCTCCCCAGGGAGCATTTTACTAGATGGGCTTAACTGGCCAGTTAAAAAGTGTGGATGTCCAAGTAAGAGTTAGAAGAGGTTCCCTAAATTAATTGGATTGATAAAATATTTCCCTCAATAAAATGTCATCCCATAGCCCAAGCAATGACTAAAACTCTTCAAACGCATGAAATATTGAAAACTGTGAAACGATAAACTCCCATCCATCAGTCAAAGTTTTCCCCATGGGAGGAGTCAATAGACTCTCTACTCAGATTCTGTGTCTAGTGATTTTTGCAGAAACGTCAGAAATCGGAAAGCTCTTGGCTCTAATCGCAGATACTGTGAGCCTACCACAAGCAGGTGCACAGTTAGAGATACACGGGTTCGTAACAGAGGATCACAAACAGAAGGTCCTTACCTCTCCTCTCCGTATGCCCAAACTAATATCTCGCACAGCAGTGGTCCTCTTGAAGAAGCTTCCGTAGCTTTTACTAAGGTTGTATAGCACAAGAAGGTCTTCACTGGTTCTTCCTTTCAACACTCTTATTTGCTCTTTTTCCACGTCTATGTCCTTGGAAGATGTGACTGTGCCTTGAATGGCAGACAGACCCCTGGAAAGATGAAGTCAGAGTTAATTCACAACCGCGACCTGGAAGGGGAAGAGTCAAGACAGACAGAAAGTTCAGAGACTCGTTGAAACAGACGTGGGTGGCCTTGAGCCACTCTGTCAGCTCTGGTCTACACACCCTACTTCTGCCACTGTGATTAATCATGAGCGAGAGTCCAGGGTGCCTGGGTAGGTCAGTTGGTGAAGCAGATGACTCTTGATTTGAGTTCGGGTCATGCTCTTGTGGTTGTGAGTTTGAGCCCTGTGTCAGGTTCTGTGTTCAGGGCAGGGTCTGCTTCAAATTTTCTCTCTCCTTCTCCCTTGGATTTGTACTTTCTCTCGCAAATAAATAAATAATATATTTAAGAAAAAAATAACAAGCAAAGGACCACATTCATCCCCAAATGTGAAGGGAAAGACAGCAAAAGGACGCCTGGGTGGCTCAGTGGGTTAAAGCCTCTGGCTTCAGCTCAGGTCATGATCTCAGGGTCCTGGGATCAAGTCCCGTATCCAGCTCTCGGCTCGGTGGGGAGCCTGCTTCCCCCCTCTCTCTGCCTGCCTCTCTGTCTACTTGAGATCTCTCTCTCTCTGTCAAATAAATAAATAAAATCTTTTAAAAAAATAAAAAATAAAAATTTTTTTAAAAAGACACTGAAGTGGACAGATGCCCAACTAGAGGTACTTTTCAATTTTATAAATAATAAAATCTGTCAGACTTCCGTGTGAGGTAGAAAAAGAATGTATCACAAGATTAACTGTAACAAACGTTATGGTTACATAGAACACATTGGATTGTATAGCAAGTACTTTGCACAACAGGGTGCATGAGAGACTTAGTAAGTGTTTGCCAGGTGAATACCAATTTAATTTTCGATTCAAATTTATTTGCTCTAAATCTGAGCAGCTCCCTTTTTAATCTTCGTTATGATTTTCAACCTAGCACATTTTGACCTTAAAGCAATTTCAATTTCCCCCTTAAACTGTAACATACCAACATTTTAATCATTAAATGGGTACAGACCACTGAGTTAAGGCTGTACCAAAATCAACTTCCTGGTTTTGCCCAGGTGATCTTGTCGTGTAATATGCGACCAAATTATCATGGTATCCTTGGGAGAAGCTGAGGGAAGGCTGCACAGGGACTCTGTATGAATTCTGCAATTTCTTATGAGTCTTAAACTATTTTGAAATCAAAGGGCATTTAAAATAAAATATCCACTGTTGGCTCCCAGAGTCCTAGGTCCTCTCCCTGTGTTGTTTTTTCTGTGCCTAAAATAATCTTTGAACAAATACAAAATCTATTGAACACACAACCTAGGAGACAAGAGAATACAGCTAGCTACTTGGAAGTATGTATTACATGGAACCATTCACACAACATTCAAAAGCATGAGAAACACATCACTGGAGATAAAAACAAGATCTGTGGGAAATTACAGAAGTCGGTACTCCAAGATCATTATATCAGCATGAGAGTGCTCTGTCATATTTATATTCTGTATTGGGAACAAGGATTATACGGTGGATTGGAATTGTGTAACCTAGGCCAAATGTGAACTTCATGTATTGTATAGAAAGATTGATTGATTGATTTATGTGGGGGGAGGGGAAGCAGGAGAAGGAGAGAGAGTCTCAAGCAGATGTCCCGCTGAGCTCAGAGCCCAACATGGGGCTCGATCCCATGACCCCGAGATCACGACCTGAGCCGAAACCAAGAGTTGGCCGCTTAACTGACTGAGCCATCAAGGCGCCTCTGAACTTAATGTAGTTTAGTGAATAAAGCATAATGGCTTTTAATGTGTTTAAAAAAAAAAAGAAAAGAAAACAAGAACAGTGGTTATGTCCAGAGTGGCTAATGGAACGGGTCGCGAAGGCAGTGACGTGTTTGCTCTCCCTTCAGTTTGTGATAAGTCATCCAAATTCGCACTTTTCAGCGTGGTGGTTTCTTACCCCTTTTCTGGCTGCAGGCGTGTCCCTGGACCCTTCTGCTGGCCTGGCCTTCCGCTGTCCTTTTCTGACTTAAAGAGGGGAGAGTCCTTCTTCCTCCCTGTCTCTGAGACCCATGCCCAAGTCCCCCCTTCAGCAGCTCTGACCCTGTCCTCACTGGGAGCACCTGGGAAGCTTTACGGGTCCCCCCTCAGGCTCATCCCCAGAGTTTCTGATCTCAGGGTTCCAGGTGGGGAGGAGGCAGGAAAGTGTATCTGTTTACAGTGAGTATGGGACAGTGGCCCCAGGTCGCTTCTCATTGGCCACCTCACAGCCCAACACACAGGGCTCCGAAATGCGCCACTGCACCCCCTTCCAGCTGACTAGCACAAAACCAGCCTCTCCATGACAGAGGAAGGAGACGCCCAGGCTCCAGAGAGTCCAAATGCCCAGCAGCAGCAGAGAAGTTCTCCCGGGCCACCTGCCTGCTCACACCTGGCAGCACCTTGGACGCACAAGGTCAGGTGAGCTCCAGACTGGAGAGAAGAGGGGGAAACGGTCCCAAATGCCCCCGGGCTGCCTGGTATTCAGCCAGGGCTCAGGTTCTCATGGAGATGTGGCTTCTCAGCAGACAACCAAAGGCCAGCAGCGGACGCAGTTCAGGACCTCAGCAAGCCCAGCAGACAGCCAGGAGGAGGTGGCTGCACCTGCTCATGGACACTGCTGGCCCAGGTCGGGGCGGGGGATGGTGGGGGAATGGGGGCGACAGACACTAACTCTCCCAGGTGCTGGGGGCGGCGTCTTCCCATCCACGTACGATTCAACACCAGTGCACGGTACTCCACATGCAACGGAGCGGATGGTCAGGCACAACAGAGTGACACATGAACACTAGAAAGCCACACTGGAGCAGAGAGAGAAAGGCCACGACAGGAAGGCTGAGAAGGCATGGGGGGGGGGCCTGGGAGGTGGGGAGCAGCACGAGGTGGGTGCTGGAGGGCAGGAGATCAGTCCCGCCAGAGGCCCCGACTGAGCAGAGCACCAGAAGCAAATGTCACCCTTGGGGGTCGAGGGGGTGGTCATGGAGAGCTTCACAGGGCATCACATGCCCGACTCAAGGGGGCCTGGCTAAGAACCTTGGGGTTTCTTGTTTAGGCAATGATTAGTCACGTGGTCAGACGTGGACTTTATTTTTTTCTTTTTTAAGATTTTCTGTTTATTTGAGAGAGAGAGAAAGAGCACAAACAGGGGGAGCAACCGAGGGAGAAGGAGAAGCAGGCTCCCTACTGAACAGGGAGCCCAACGCGGGACTCGATCCCAACACCCCAGGACCACGACCTGAGCCGAAGGCAGACGGTTCACCTACAGAGCCCCCCAGAAACCCCCAAATGAGGACTTAAAAAAACAAATTAATTTAGCGAGGTGGTTGCTGTATGGTCCCCAGTAAGGAGGCGGCAGGCAGCAAGCGTCCCAATCAGATCACCCGCACCTCCATGCAAGCCTCCTCGCTGACAAGTAACAATAAATATTAATGACCCCCTGTGGAGAGCAAAGGCATTACTCTAAAATACCATAGAACGCAGGCTCTGCCAAGTAAGAAAGGGAGTTTGCTCTTTCAAAAAGAAGTCCTCTGATGGTCCTGGCGAGAACGGGGCACCCTGAAATCCACCCAAGGTGGTTCTATGGTTTAGGTTTCAAAACAGATTAAACTCATGAGGGGCAATCACGGAACCAATTATGCTTGAAAGGCACTCAGAATTCTCTTCCACATTCATTCAGACACTGGAAATCTGGGGCCGGAGAGATCAGGGCCAATTCAAGAGAGCTTTGGGATGGATAGTCAAGGCAGCTCGCGGCTCTAGCAGATTGAAAGGAATTCTGCAGGAAGCATGTCATGAAATGACGGACGGAAACAATTCTACAAAGACATCGCCACCAAATAGTCACAATGTGGCCACAGTCCTTAACAGCTTCTCCAATGACACGGTCCTAATTAGTAATTTCTTCATGAAGGGTCCGTCTCAGAGATGAATTTAGAGACACATGCGGCTCTTGGAAAGACCAAAGCAACGGATGGGGGCCTGGTGGGTCACAGGAAAACACACACACTGTGAGGGGACACAGCAAAACACATTTCCTGTGTGTCTGTCCTGACATTACGTGACAATGCTCGAGACACCTGCACAAAGTCGCCTTAAATCCCACTTAGGATGACAGAGATTGTGTGTATGTGTGTGTGTGTGTGTGTAGATGGGCCACATTATGGACCTACAAATATATACACAGTAACATAAACATAAATAATATATATATATATGTTATATGCAATTATGTACTTATATGTGAGATATATATAAATGTTAATATTAACTAAAAATACATATGTGTGTATATATATATATATATATATATATATATATATATATATACACACACACACATCTCCCTGTGCTACTTGAAGTTCATCACCGAACAAAGAGAACACAGCATTAATGACAACAGACAGGATCTGGCAAAGGGCAAGTTCTTATCAGTGCTGACCTTCCGTCCATTCCTGATGTTACAAGTTTAAGTCATTTAGCCATAAAAATAAATTATGTGAGGGGCGCCTGGGTGGCTCTGTCGGTTAAGCATAGGCCCTCAGCTCAGGTAATGATCCCGGAGTCTTGGGATCAAGTCCCACATCGGGCTCCCTGCTTCGCGGGGAAGCTGCTTCTCTCTCTGCCCCTCACTCTGCTCATGCTCTCTCTCTCAAATAAATAACTAAAATCTTCAAAAAATTAATTAATTAATTAATTAATTAGCTTTGTTATGGTATCAACTAAACTTGCCCTAGATGCTACAATCAAAGTAAGAGGGGATTTAATCACAGGGAAAAATTAATAATTAGAGCAATTATATCACAGGTCAACACTTCATCTTTTTTGATATTCTCCTTCACAGAGTGGGTGACTCATGTCAATATAAAAAGGAAAAAAGAAAGGAAAGAGAAACAAAAGCAACATAGAATCAAGATCATCACTCATCCGCATGGCATATCACACAGATCAGACACATTTGTTGTCTTGTGCTCTCTGGGACGGAGCTTTCTCTCCTTCTTTGTGGAGCAGCTGGTGCCCTCCTAGGCTGAGCCCCGCAGGACATACCGTGGCCGCTGCAGAAGGTCCCAGTGCAGCACAATCCTCAGGAGGAGAAGCACCGTGCCTTGCGAGGCCAACTGTACGAAGATCCAGCCCAGGAAGTTCATCTCAAAGGGGCTCACGTAGGAGTCAATGCCGAAGTTGTGGGTCAGGTCATATTTGATCTGATTGTAACAGAGTTCTATGAGTCCCTGCCCCAGGCAGAACTGAGGGAAAATGGTGAAGACCCACTTGAGGATGTCATAGATGTTCTGTAAATTCTGTACAGTGAGAGAAAGGGGAAATAAATCAACCTGAAATCTCTCTCCCCTGCTGTCCCCCCATCACAGCCACTCAGTGACAGGCACAGATGGCCATCAAACCTAAGAGGATCGGTGTCAAGACTCAGGTCTGGTGGTTTTGCCTTCTGGGTGATGGACGTGCTTGGGAGCCCTCATCTGCTTCTTCCTTCTGAGTTCGGCTATTGGCTGGGCATGCCTATCCCGAGCCTGTCCCACAGCTGTGCTGTGCTTTGGAAACGCATAACTAGTGCTCCTCCCAGGCTCACACATGGAGGGGAATTCTGTCTCCTGATGCATCACACCCAAAGCCTCTCCTGCACCTGATTCAGGTGAGACCTCGGTAAAGACTTTCAAGTTGAAGCTAGGATAAGGCAAGACTTCTGGGGCTGTTGGAATGGACTGCATGTATTTTCCTGCAAGAAGGACACGCGTTTGGGGTAGTGCGTAATGAAATGTTATGGACTGAATGTTTATGGCTCCCAGATTCACAGGTGCAGCCCTGACCCCCAGTGCGATGGTATTCGGAGGTGGGACCTTAGGGAGATGATTGAGGTCAGGAAAACAGAGCCCCCACCATGGGATCAATGCCCTCCTGGGAAGAGTTAGAGACACAAGAGCTTGCCCTCTCTGCTGCTTGGAGATGACTTGGAAGTCATCTCCAAGCCAGGAAGCAGGTCCTATGGAGGAGCTGATTCTACAGGCACCTTGAGATCTCAGATGCACAGCATCAGCTTGTCAGGCCCCCCAGCCTGTGGCAGGTGTTACAACAGCCCAGGTAAGACATACAGGGAACATCCCAAGTCACGGGCCGAGGAGTGTTCAAACAAGCAGACAGTACTGGGAGCTGTCACTGAGAGCAGGTAAATACCATGGAAGGTGCCTAGTATGAAATTAGCATATAGTAAATGTTGAATGTATGTAGCTGTCTCCGTGAAACATGTTACAATCGAGTGTTATGACAAGGACAAGGGCGAATAAGGGAGCAGATGGAAAGAGCATGCACAGAAAATAAACATATACAAGACAGCCTGCATATGTTTGGGCAATATCATTTTTAATTTAAATGTATATAAAAAGTCAACATCTCCCATAGAATTTGCTTTTTTTTTTTTTTTTAACCATCTGGTGTTTTAGGAATGTTCGCTTTATTTTACAAGGAGATGAGAATTGTTCCCATGTTAATCATCATCTGCCAGAACTTTCTGGAAAGTATCATGTGTTTGTACCTTGATGGAGCGTCACTGCATTTTACTCCCCCAATAAACATGCAGAGTGTTGAGAGGTGAACCCAGCGACCATGCAAGAAACAGCCTCAAGCAGCTGATAAATGTGTTCAGGTTACTTAGTGGTAGGACAGGGACGCAACCCTGATCTTTCTGGCCCAAGGAATAAAATCCCTCCACCCAGGAACACAGCCTGTGGAGAAAATTCATGGCAAAGGGGTCCTTTGAGCTGACTTTTAGACAGGGTGTAGCTAAGCGTGGAACCGCAGCTGCTTGGCAAGTCCATAGAAATATCAAGAATTAGCCTCAGGGCGCCCAGGGGCTCAGTCAGTTAAATGTCTGCCTTCGGCTCAGGTCATGATCTCAGGGTCCTGGGATGGAGCCCTGCATTGGGTTCCCTGCTCAGCGGGGAGCCTGCTTGTCCCTCTTCCTCTACCTTTCCCCCTGCTGGTGCTCTCTCTCACTCACTCTCTGTCAAATAAATAAATAAAATTTTTAAAAAAATAATGAGGCTCACTGTTTTACAGTCATTCTCTCTCTGTTCCAAAAAGTTCATCTGAAGAGTAGTATTTATAAGGAGCAAAGGCATCATGAGGAATACATTATAAAACATGACACGGGATGTGCCGTATCACAAATACTAAGGAAAAATTCACAAAATCATCGATTATATATTTCATCCTAGACAACGTCCAGTTTTCCCTTATGATGCAAAGGGACAGCTTGACTTGTGTAAATGCAGTCTTAAATAACATGATGTGGGAGCAACAAAGATTCAACAAAGGGGCATGAATTGTTCTATTATGGCTGATTGTCTTTGGTATACAGACACGGAGAAAACACGTACGCTTCCTTTGATTCTTCCCTTAGCTCTTCTCCTGTCTACCATCTTTAAGGATTGCAACCAGTCTTAGAGGGGCTTATCAATCCCAGCTTTTACAAAACTGTGCCCATCCCTGAGTCAAATAATGTGCCACGTGACAGCAGCTTCTCTCCCTGGTTATAACGTAGCAACAGTAGAACAGGACAGCTTCCGACTCAGGAGCTGGGACCTAAGGAACAGACATAATCATGACGAGGACTTTAAATCTGCCTTAAGGGAATCACAGCTGTCCCTACTGCAATGAGAACAGAGCAGTCCACGACACCTGAACACAAAGGTAGCATACGACAGGACGTGACTGCACAAATTCAGGAAATAACACTCCATAAGTGTCCAATCTAGGATAACTGCGAACTGATGAAGGGTGCAAAAAAAGAAATTACTGGAACTATGAGCTACTGCCCTCCGGACATTCCTCTACCCAGCCACGCCCCACCCCACCCCTGCCAACCAGGAGATCCTCACCGGTGGGAAACGAAGGTGTTCGAGATGGCGGGTTAGAACCCAAAATGCATTTTCTATAGACGTTAGCTTAAAAAATTGTGATTTGGTAAAAATTAAATTGCCCTGATGAACAGCACAGTTTGGACACACAATGGTTAACCCTGGTCTCCTGGCTCACGTAGCTGATCTGAGAACCTAGTCACCCTTGACTGATTCTATAAGAATATATTTATCGGTCCACAGCTTACACTGAAGATCTGAAATTACCCATTGCGACACTGGGTTTCTTCAGCAAACACCACCAAAATAAAGGGCAAAGGAAAAGAGAGACCTTAGCAAATGATAAAATGTCTCTTTTTATTTGTGAACAACTAAGCCTGACCCTTTTTGTAACCGGACGCGGACATCAGAGCTGGACTGTCACGGCACAGAGCCTCCGGGCTGGTCTCCTCTCCTGGTCCCATTGATTCCTCCTTTTGCTCTTGTCCTGTGATCCTGTCCCCTTGAGCTTTGTCTTTCGCACTGGAGGGAGTGTCCATCTGCCCTAGTCTGCCCCCTCTTCTCAGCTTAGGTCACGGGGACACCCTGCGTGACCCATGCCCTCTCGGGGATCCGTGGGGCTGGGAGGGAACACTTGCGCAGTCTCGGCTACCTCCGTGTCCTCCTCAAGCGAACGCCCCGTAACTGTATCGGGGTTTCCTACTTATCAGCCAGACACGTTAACACAGACTAGTGACAACACTAGCTCTGCAAAAATCACCAGAACAGATTTCTTCCTTCCCTGAATGCATAATGAATATTTCCGTACTTAATGTCTCCATGCCAATGTGGGCCACGACCCCCCAAAAACAGTATGAGCCATGCTGGAGAGTGGACGGTCTGCACAAGCCCAGGGCAGAGCAAGAGAGCCTGCCCCATGAGCAGGCATCCACCCATCCCCGACTCACCTGTGACGGGCCAGGAGCACCGCCTCCGGAACCGGGAGGGCCGGCCCTTTCTCAGGCCACCTTCTCCACCCGTGAGTCAATCAAACACCAGGACGACAGAGGGACTGGGGTTCAGGCAGACAGCAGGGAGTCAGGAGGGACAGTGGTCTGAGCTGAGAGCAGAGAGCAGGGATGAAAAGGACAGAAAGCAGAGGACAGAGGGCAACGCAAAACTCCAACGTCTGTCCCCAGAGGTAGCGCAGGGGAGGCTGAGGAGGGGTAAAACAGACAAGACCCAGGGGGGCTTCAGGGGGAGGAGGGAGGAGGGAGGTGGGAGGAGCACGGCAGGGACACAGCTGTATCCGGCTTGACAGAGATGCCTGCGGGGGGTCGCCTCCCAAAAGTGACTCGCCAGTGTGAACACCCGTTGGAGACAGGGTTCCTGGAGAGGGGTTCCCTCACCCTCCCCGGGGGAGACGGAGCCCCTTCTCGGGGCAGCCCTCTGCTGCGACACTCTGAACGTAGCAGATCTGGGTATGTTCCAGGGGTCGGAGAGCGTGCTCGGCCCCAGCAGCCAATCCCACCCTGCAGCACAGGATCCCAGACAGAGGGATCGGACCCTTACTCCTGTGACACCTGGACACCCATCTGTCCTTCCGACCGTGGATCAGGAACCCATTAACAAACAAGGAGGTCTGAGCTCAGCTCTCAGAACAGTCCCAGTGTTTGCGTGCCTCAGGGGTGGCTTCTCTATCTGGGGGCTAGAGACCATGGACAGCGGCTCATTCCCCTTTACCTCCAGCTGGAGGAGCAGCAGAAAGGGCACGAGGCAGCACTCCCCGCTGCCCTGAGAGTGGTGGCTGGAGTCCACTGACCTGAGCCTTGGAGACGATGGCCAGCAGCCGGGGCATGGTGGTCATCAGCATGGTGCAGAGCCCGAAGATGAAGTTCACGGACACGTAGGAGATGAAAGCCACGTCCGAACTGGGGAAGATCCGGGACATCAGATACATCCACGGGAGGGTTGCATATCTACAGAGTAAAGGGAAGAGTCACGTTTGTCTTCCTGTCATGTGTCTTGGGACAAGGACGGAAGCACAGATGAGTCTCGTTGGCTGGGTCCTCTTCCCTCCCACAGGGAACAGAATCCCACTTTTATAACAAATCCCACAGTGTTTCCTGAAAACAGAGTACTTTTGGGGAGCTCCAGGGAGCCCTAGGGACCAAGGCAGCAGCCCTGGGGAGGGTCAACTGCCAGGCCACAGGGTACCTGCCCCTGGAGCTCTGTGAGCTGGAGGAAGTCGTGGACGTCCCCACCGCCCCTCCCCCAAGGGTCAAGCCTGGCTCTGGCTTCTTTGCTTCTTTGCTTCTTTGCACAGAGTTCCTAGGTGTAGAAGGAGAATCCAAAGCTGTCAAGAAGGGAAATCAGCAGAGCTCTGTAGAAAAAGTAGGCATGAAGTGCTCCTGGGTGGCTCAGTCGGTTAAGCGTCCACCTCTTGACTCAGGCTCAGGTCATGACCTCAGGGTCATGGGATGGAGCCCTGGGTCAGGTTCTGCTCTCAGCATGGAGTCTGCTTGAGATTCCTTCTGTCCTTCCTCCATGCTTGCTTTCTCTCTCTCTCAAATAAATAAATTAAAAAAAAAAAAAAAAAAAGAAAAGAAAAGGAAAAAAGAAGGCTTGGAGGTAAAACTGGAAAGCTTCCTTCTCAGTGTCCTCTCCATGTTGGGCACTGTGCTGTGGGACTCCACGATGAGACCGTGTCCTCCTCCCTCTCCAGCAGCCTGGGAGACAGGTGTGTGGTCCCATGATACAGATGGGGAAGGGGTCACAAAGTCAGGAGACCCAGATGGAGGCTCTGCCACTGACAGCAGGTGAAGCTGACCACGGGATTCATTTGCGTGTGGCTGCAAAGCTGGGGAGAAAGGGGTCTGACATTCAAGGCAGCCCATACCCATGTCTGATGGCACTAGGTTCTAAAAAACACACCCGCACATCTCTCTTCCTCCATACCCTGGAGCTGAGCTGCATCCCTGGCTCACCTCCCACGATGTCTGTCACAGAAGCACGCACCCCGTTCAAGGGCACAGGTCTGGGAGTCATGGCTCCAAGAATCAGCGGACAAGTCACTCACTGTAAACCGCAGCCTTTGTCCCACGTCCTCATGTGCAGCTTGGAGGCAGACGTGCTACTGCGTTCCTAGCATGACTCGGCAGCTGCACCTGAAATCCCTCAGCACCTCCTGAAAGCCCGGGTTCCCTTCTGTGTTCGCTGGTTCCACAACGTACGGGACTCCAAGCGGTGGGACACGGGCCTGGCCCTCGAGGTGGGCTGCTATCTTCCTCTAGTTCCTTCTTCTATCTGAACCCGTGGCATCAGAATGAGTCCTTGGGTCAAAGGATTCATCCTCAGAGTTCCAAAAACACCGTACGTAGAACTATCACACATAAAATCATACGCTGTTTTGGAGACTCGCCTCAACAAAAATCTGCCTGGTCACGTGAGCACGATGGAAATTATTTTAGAGCATACAAGGTTGAGGGGAGAGCTTGGAAGCAATTATTCTTAAATACCCACTGTACCAAAGAATCTAATTGTCATTAAATAATTAAATCAATTACCCAAGAGGTAGGTCATGACTCCTTGGTGCTTTGAAAGGTCCAGCCCGCACCTGAAGAAAAGCCCTGCAGGGAGAAATCAGACCCCACACCTTTACTGTCCCTTCTGGGGCAGAAGTCCAGTGCGTCCTCTCTCACGCACCTGCCAGGACAACCGGCTGAAGCAACAGCATTCCAAGTGGTCCTTGAAACAGAAATGTAAATGCCAGCAGTCTGTGAGAAAGGGCTTGGGGCAGCTATCCCTGCCATGAAACGCCCTCTCAGAATGACCCCAAAATCTCAACACCACCGATCCTAACTCTATCTTCTGGAGCAGCCTGTGACCAGTCACTTTTCTTTCCATAGGACAGCTCTTGAGGTACCTGACAGTAAACACCGCGGTCCTCTTAGGTCTCCAGCACAAAAGACCAGGTGTCCCTTGCTTCCGTACAGGACACAGTGTCCAACAAAGTCTCTCGCTTAAACCTCACGATGGGGGGCTCGGGTGTTTGGGAGTAAGGACACCTGACCAGGCGTGTGATGCAGTGAGGTGGGCACCAAGCACAGAGGGATGTTGACTCACAGTCAGGAGGGCCGTCCAGGAACGGGACAGCTCCCTGTCCCACTCGGAAGCCCCATCCCCCGTTGGAACGAGAGGGACCCACCAAAGAAGACCCGTCCAGCCCAGCTGCACTCTGTTCACGGTTGGTGTTTTGTTACTCAGTAGGGAGAGCTCCCACGCAAGGTCCTGTTGCTGAGACGCTGAACCAGGGGATCGGAGCGTCACGTCTTTAAGCAAAGGAGGAATCAGCAACAGGGCCACAGACTGACCAGACCTGCCACCAGCCACACCTGCCGCATCAGGGGACAGTCTTCGCGCGCGATTCTCCTCTAGCTGTGCAGTCGTTTTTTGTTTTTTGGTTTTTGTTCTTTTTTCCTATATATTCATTAGTCACCTTTCAAATACTTGGTTCAAATCAACATATTAACAGCTCCACGATCCCTACCTTTTTTTTTAAGTAACAAGTTAAATGGGGCAGGGGTGGCGGGGGGCACTTGGGTGGCTTAGTCCAGTCAGCGTCTGACTTTTAGTTTCAGCTCAGGTCCTGATCTCAGGGTCCTAGGATCGAGTCCCACATTGGGCTCCACGTTCAGCAGGGAACCTGCTTCTTTCTTTGCCCCTCCCCCGGCTCATGCTCTCTCCCATTCTCTCTCTTTCTCAAATACATAAAATCTTTAAAAAAGAAAAAAAAAAGTATGCTCCTAGGGCATAATTTATCTTTTAGTGATACCTACAGTGGTTTCTAACACTCTCTACTTTCATTAAAATGCAATGTAATATTTACTTACTTACTGGCTAGTGGCACGCTGTTCACCATCCTTCCAGAATTTGTGTGGGTTTCCTCCTTTTGAAAGCTGGCCCCTCCCCCCGTGAGTGAATTTTCTAGGACCTGGATCAGGACTCTGCAGCCTAGCCCTTACAAGCCTTAAGCACCAAATAATCACCTAATACATTCCTGCTTCAATGATTACAGATGCTAGCTTCTCTTTTCTTTCTGACATTCCTTTCCCCTTTTTGATGCTAATTCTCCTCACTTTCTAACTAAAATATCAAGTTTTCTTGGCTAGAGAGAGCAGGAATATTCAGAAGAAAAAAAAAAAAAAGACAATCGTCACTGGGGCATTTTTTTTCTATCATCTCTTTCAGACTCTACGCCCTTGTCCAAACCCTAATTTCTTTGGATTCCAAATCCCATTTAATTGCAAGTCCCTTTTCATGCCTGTAACGTCTTCAGGTTGCAGGGCACTCTGGGGGCTGCCTTCCCGAGACTGTCCTCGGGGTCCCTGCACCTCCCTCCTTGGGGATGGAGGGGTCAGCAGATGTACCTGCCTCCCTGGGCGCAGGGGACAGCAATGCCCATGCAGTGTCGGGTGCGAGGCAGGGCCCAATGAGGGGAGAACCACCGTGTCAATGGGAACAACACGTGGTCCCTGGGCTGTGGCTCTGTGATTCCAGCCGGCCACCCTGGGGCCCTTCTTCACTGGGACACTGTGGCACCATCCGCTGTTTTCAGACCCCTCAGTCCATCTGACAGAAGGATTCTTGCCTGGAGATAAAACCTCAGGCTGGCCCAGGCTGTCAGTCAAGGGATCTGTGAATCTCCCGCTTTCTTCGGAACACGCCATGGCCGCACACGTGGCTTCACCCGGACTCCCAAAGGTGTTCACGAGCCAAACAACCTTCAGGACAAAACACGTCTCCTCCTCAAAACACGTCTTATCCATTAGATTTTGTCTGCTCTCTTCCGTCAGACTCAAAGAGCTGTGCTTTCATGAGTTCACGGATGGGGCACAGCGAGTCTGTTCAACAACACCATCAGCAGTAGTGGTTCAACGCCACCCGCTCAGCTGGATTCACGCACGGAAACCAGACCGTTTCCTGAGAAGCAGGAACCCATGCACGCGGCCCTTTATACCCGGGAAACTAAATTTCCAACTGAGCACGATAGACTGGTGCAAACACAAGCATTCGTAGCTTCAGACATAATATCCTCTGCACAGCAGCACAGCTCTCGTAGCAACAATGTGGCCGAGAGTCATTAAACGGGACCTGTCACCACGCACTGTGAGGTTTGTACGAACTACCAAACTGAACAGAGCTGAAACTCCACACAGAACACGGTGGGGGGTGGAGGGGGTCATGACTCTTCCCAAGGCCACAGAGTTTGTGAATGGCCATATCACGGTTCCCACAAAGGTCTGTCTGTCCTGTCTGTCTATCCCCCTCCACCCAGCCATCAGCCATCTAATAATAACACATGCGCCTTCGTATTAAATCCTGTTCCCTAGTTAAATGTTTGGGTTCACTGACATCACCGGGAGCTGCGTAAAAATCATTTAACTTGTCCCCTTTGGCCTCAATAAAGCAAAATGTGGGTTTTCAAAAATTATCCACCTCGCATTATGTTCATTATCTTCTCTCCTCCTGGCAAGTCTCTCTCCCACGCTCAGCCTAGATAGAGACATATTTTTGATACTAAGTGTATACAATTGGGGACCACTGGCAATGATCCTGCTCAGTGTGTTTGAAAATGAGAAGTGTGCACAGCGACTTCTCAGCCTTTGCTGTTTTTTCCCCGGAGAAAAGCGACAGCAGCAACCATACGGCAGCCTTCTGGACCACCACGGTCACAGGAGAGCAGAGACACGCCAGACAAAGGACTCTCTTCTGAAAGGCAATTTTGGAGCTAACGGGATTGCATGTTTGAGCTCCAGATGAAGCCCTTGTGAGGACAGCCCAGAACCTGCTTGTCCTCACCCGCGCCCAGGGTGGAGCAGGGTGGGGAGGGGTTGATTCCTCGAGGCACCAGCCCGCACCACCTCCGTCCCCACCCCACCACCTGCCCTCCTCGGCGGGGCGCTCTCCAGCTGCTCCGGCGGGTCCGCAGCACGGCTCTCGCACAAGCAACATAATTGCTTGCAGAGAGAAAAAATCATGCAGCCAGCGGCAGGTTCAAAGCCAGGGGGGGGGGGGGGGGGTTCTCTTCCAGAAAACAAACCGTAATTCTGCAGCCGTGTTTCTCATCACATACCCGAAAAGCACCAGCAGGAGGGCCGTGGCTGCCAAGTTCTCGCGGAAAGTAAACGCTGTTAACTGGAAGGCGACGATGATGGTGACACACAGGCTCACGGAAACCAAGTAGAAGACCTGGGGGACAAGGAACAGGGGATGGCATCCCACATCCACTTCGGCTAGTTTGCAGATGAAACACAGGCAGCAGTGGAGGCCCAGCTCTGCCTGGGCTGTGCCCCTGTCCCCCACGCATCCGCTGAACCCCCAGACCTCAGAATGGGACTGGGTCTGAAGACGCACCTCTAAAGGGGTCAAGGAGGGTAAGCGAGGTCGCCAGAGCAGCCCTGATTCAACAGGCCCGGCATCCTTGTGATAAGAGGACAGCAGGACACAGACACGCGCGAGGACACGGGGAGACACGCCAGCCACACGCCCAGGGCAGAGGCCTGGGGAGGAAGTGGTTCCACCACGCCAGGATCTGGGATATCCAGTCCCCTGGCACTGGGAGGGATAGACGTCAGCGGTTCAAGCTGCCCGTCTGCCATGTGTCCTGAGGGGAAACCACGCTGACCACCGTTCCCCACCTTCCCATCGTCCAGGAGACGAGGCCTCTGGGCACACCTGTACTCAAGGACAGGCTCCTCACCTGCCTTCTGACCCTCGCTGGGTGCCCTCCCCAGGGCTCCCACACCCCCGCCACCCTCCCCCTGGGGTCTCTCTCGGAGCCCCTCCTCATGTAGACTCCATGGGAGCCCTTTCCTGAACCCCTGGTTTAAGTCCTGCTTCCTCTTGTGAGAATACAAGTTCCAGGGGCAGAGAACGTCTCCGCCTTGCTCCCTGTTTTAGTCCCTGCACCGCGGACACACCTTGCCCCGAGCAGACCCTCAAACCTTTCTCTTAAATGAGTGGTCATCCAGAAATGATTGGACGAAGATGAAAACACGGTCAACCAGGAAAGAGATAATCCTCCCCTCCCCCCCTCATAACCTCAGGCAGGAATCACAGGGATGAAAGGATCATAAAGTCTGGACTGCTAAAAAAAGGGAGACTGGCTGGGGCCTGGGAGACTCTGGGTCCCCCCTACCTGGGGGTCCTAGAAACCGGCCCCCACCTCTTACTATCTTGAAGCCCCCTTTTTCCCTCCCCAGGGCAAGCTGGGTCCCTACACGCCATAACACAGAAGGTGTGGCGGCGCAGGACACCGACGTACTGATGAGGACAGACGATTGCTTTCCTACAATGCGACAACTCAAAGCAGCCACGGAAGTAGCCGTTGAACTTGATCCCTGTTAAATGTCTACAAGTGCAGGGAATAGAGGCCACTGCTATTGTCCTCCGAAAACAGAAGACTATAGCCCGCAGGGCGTCCCCTGGAAAGCGGCACCCCTGCAGAACAGGCCAGGCTGCGGTCACCCTGGAGGGGGCCGGCAGGTCAGCTCAGAGGGCCTTCACCCTCTCCCGTCCCACCCCTGTGAACAGTGTAGTTAATGTGATCACCGTGTCACCTTCCCGAGGAGAAACTCTGCATGTCTGGGCAGGTCCCTGAGCTCCCAGAGCTCCAGGGAGGGCATGGCTGTCCATCCTTTGTCTTACAAAGTCAACCTTAATGATAGACGGAGACTCAGCCAGACCAGTTCTTAGCAGTGAAGTGATACCTTCTCCTGTGGACAGCAGGAGGCGCCGCTTCCTACACGCACACACGCACGCTCACACACACAGATTGGCGGCACGCAGGCCCCCGGGGATGTCGTCTCTCCAGGCCTACCATGTCATACAGGAAGTTGGTGAGCCAGTACGTCCTGTAGCCCAGGCCGCTGAGGTGCTGCAGCCTCTTGGCTCCGATCACCCTGTCCCTCACCACGGAGCTCGCGATGGATGCAGACAGGATGGAGAACCCCAGCACGATGCAGAGCGCAACGCCACACTGGCGGATGCTCTCCAGGCTGCGGGCAAGACAGAACAGTGCGTCAGGTGGCGCACGAAGGACACAGATCTTCTTTCCCTCGGGAACAACCGGCGACAAGGAGAAGAGCCGAGGAAACCCCTGTGGGGAGCTGATGATGGGCAGGACATGCTGACAAGTCTGTCCTAAATGCCATTGGCGACTTTTCCGGCATGGATTAGCTCTGCCAGCTTCTAGAAACTTCTCCAAGGTTTACTCTTGACCACTGAGCCCGACTCCCCAGTTAAAATGAAAGACATCTTCAGCGTGGGGTCCATAGCAAGCTGCGGCCTCCACCCACATCCGGACCCCTACCCCTGTGGGGACCCCTGTGACATGGGACCCCCGCCCACATCCAGGCCCCACCCATGTCGGGACCCCTGTCGGGACTTGGAAGGGGCATAGCTGCAGCTCCGCAGGTGGCTGGCTCATCTCTGAATTTCCTCTCTCCAAATACCGGAATGATTTCGTACCAGGGGGAGGTGCACCCGTAATTGTAATGACACACACTGTGCACCTTCCTGGTCACATCTTCATCAGAACACTACCCCGTTACCCCTCCTTAGCAGTGCCCAGTGCACACACAGCGTCTCAGCTGGCCCATGGAGAGAAGGGGCTCGTCACCAACTGTCCACTGCCTGGCACCCTCTTTTCGTCAGTGAGCCCACGGCCAGAGCTGTGGGCGGTGTCAGAGACCGCTAAAGGGGGAAGCTGAGAATGAGTGCAGGGAGGGGAGGCAACACCACCTCGTGCTTCCTGCCTCCCTGACACCTCTGGGAGAGGACACCTGTCGACCAGATCTGCATCTCCAGCTCAGTTTGGTAGGTCCTGGGGGGGGGGGTCAAGTTATACACAGATTTTCTACTGTGCAGAGGGTCAGCGCCCCAACACAGTTGTTCAAGGGTGCACTGCACTAATTCTGCCTACTATCGATGTCTGACCAAAGCTTATTCATCAGTGCACAGGAAAGGGAGGTGGGAAAAGGAGGAGACAGGCAGAAGTGCCCTCCACCTTCCGTGGGCTGTTGGTGGGGTGAGTGACTCTTGATCCCAGGGTTGTGAGTTCAAGCCCCACATGGAGTACAGAGATTGCTTTTAAAAATTGTCTAGGGACACCTGGGTGGCTCAGTTGGTTAAGCAACTGCCTTCAGCTCAGGTCATGACCTTGGAGTCCCAGGACTGGGTCCTGCCTCCTGCTTCCTACTCAGCAGGGAGTCTGATCCTCCCTCCTCTCCCTTCTCATGCTCTCTTTCTCTCTCATTCTCTCTCTCAAACAAACAAACAAAATTAAATAAAAAATTCTCTAGGGGCACCTGGGTGGCTCAGTCAGTTAAGCATCTGCCTTCAGGTCAGGTCAGGACTTTAGGGTACTGGAATCGAGCCCCACATCGGGCTCTAAGCTCAGTATGGAGTCAGCTTGAGATGCTCTCTCCCTCTGCCCCTTCCCCCATCCATGCTTATGCACGTGCACACTCTCTCTCGCTCTCTCTCTCTCTTTCTCTCTTAATAAATAAAATCTTCAAAGAAGACTGTGTCCCCAGAAAGCATCTGGAAGACATGGGGTCCCTGAGCTCCAGGGAGATCATGCCTGTAGAACAAGTTTACTTAGAAACACAGTGGAGCCTGTGACGGGCTCAGTGAAGACGCATTCTTCAATCACCCAGTCTTCACACTTGGTAAAGAAACACCCAAACCGGGGCAAAGGAAGAAGGTGATCCCAAGCCCCCCTAAACAACCCAAAGACTCTGTCCCATCAACAGGGCCGTCCTCACCCAGAGGTCCTTCAACTCACATCTTGTCCTCGTTCAGCAAGGCCCCTCCGTACGGCTGGCTGTACAGCGTTATTCCTGCGGAAGACAAATGCTGGACGTGAGCCCCCGAGCCCTCTCCTGGCACGGCAGGTGGACGCACAGTGCCCACACAGCGGCTTTGGGCTGCTCTGTCCAGGCCCGCAGGTGCCAAGAAGGGCACACGCCACCATTCTTCTCTACTGGCTTGTGCAGGCACCTGGCAGGCTTGTGACAGGAACAGCCGGGAGGTCTCACACGTGCCTGGAGGGGCAGGTGCTGGTCTGACCTTTTATGATCTGATCCTCAGAAACATCCCTGGGCATAAGTCTGTCATTAGCCATGTTTTGCAGGGAGACACAGACTCAGCAAGACGACAAAATGGTATGCTAGGGGATCATTGGATGCAACGCGGGGCAAAACGCAAACACCCCCTCTCGCCAAAGCCAAGTCTAGGCCGATAGGAGAGTGAACCATCTCGATGGTCCAGCCTGGTGTGCGGAGCTGCCTGTCTGCATTCACTCTGCTTGCCTCTCGGGGGCTTGGCCTCCACGTAGGACATCAGCCAGTATGGAGAAATCGCCGCCAACTTATCGATTATAATGGTTTTGTCACAAAGGCGGTGCATGACCTCACATGGCATGCCGTCCGCCCAACCTCACCCCAGCCAAGGCTGGTCCACACTGCACCATGGACTCCATAACCCCGAGCAAACGACAGCTAGTTTCAGGTTATCGCCAGACGTCAGACCGGCGGCGCGGCCCTCTCGGATGGGCTATTGCAGAGCTAAGTGTGTGGCCGCAGGGGAGCACATCCTAGCCCCACGCCACGGGCCACTCTTGCGTTCCCCTTCCGCTTCCACTCACTTAGTGCAGCCTGCCACCTGTGGTTTGCATTCTCTTACGAAGTCATATTAAATTTTTACCGAAGCGCCGCGGGCTACGAGTGAATATAAATAAAGGAAGAGGCACGGACCCAGAACAGAGCAGAGTCCTCCAAATCTCGTCCTGCCCTGAGAGCCTTGTCGCTCAGCCTTGTACCAGCTGCTCCCCTCTCTCGCTCTGCCAGCCTCTCCCCTTCCATCCTGGGCTCTGCCACTCCCTGATGCAAGTTCCCTCCCAGTGGAAAGGACAGGGGAAGCCATTGGTTCAGCAACCCCACTGTCCAGTTTTCCAGAACAATTTGTTTGGCTTTAAATTAATATTGTCCTGATGTTCTGCCGCGGGCTCCCGCCATGTGTGCGGAAAGCCGGCCGGCTGCTTCCCTAGACCCTGGGCAAGATTATACATTTGTCCTGAGCCGAGTTGCACGGTCCTGACCCTCTGCCTGTCTGGACCAGTAACCCCCACCTGTTTTTCTCCCATCCTTCTTTCTTCCCTTGAGCTTGATCTCTACCCCTCCACCCCCGTCCCTCCAGCACACGCCAGCTCTCACTCTTCCTGGGCAGAAGAGTCGTGGGGCAGCTTCTTGGGCAGCCCGGCATGTGACCTGCAGCCACCAGCTCTGTCGGGGGCTGTGCAGAAGCTCACAGACTGTCGAGGGAGCTTGCAGAACCGCGGGATCCTGCAGGAATGCGGCAAGTGTCCCGCTGGGATCTGGAAACAGCCGAAGTGTAGGTGCAGTGCTGTGCGTGGCTCCTGGCTGATCAGGGCAATGAGAACTTTCCAGATGAGAAAACGTCCAGGACGTGTGGGGAGCAGACGAGGGCTCAGGAACTGGATTCTTTTAGGAAAGTGGATGCATCTTGGAATTGTCTAACCTGTGTGTGTGTGTGTGTGTGTGCGCGCGCGCGTGCGTGTGTGTGCACACGTACGTGCAAGCACACACACGTACACACATGGGGCAAGAGGCAGTGTGCAGATGCTTTCTGACAGCTGAAGGAAGGCGATGGAGCCCAGGACACAGACTCAGGCTGTCTGGGAAGGTAAAGTTGGTCGAAGGAGTCAAGTTCAAAAAACAAAGGCTATCACCTGACTTGAGGGTTGGAGCGTCAGGCCTGCTGAGCTCTGGGACTTCATGGAAAGAGGATGTGGGAGTGTGGGTTTCCCCCGGATCAGGTGGCTGGCAGCCCCACTAACTGTAAGCATAGGGCTTTCTGGTCTCGTGAGGCATGCTGGTGCACCCTCGAGCCAGGTGGGTCACTACACCCAACTGGTCAGAATTGGGGGTGGCCTGGGCTCCTGGGACTGTCACTAGCTTGGAAGTGAGGGTGCGGCCCTGTGGGGTCTGCATATCCTCCAGACAGCGCCAGGACTGAGCTGGGATCACAAAACTGGGGTGAAGCAGGATTCCCTCTGGAGCTGGATTTTCCTCCTCCTCTGAGAGTCCCGAGCTCTCTGTACCCTGCAGTTTCAAGAGCTCCCTGGGTCTCCTCAGGCCTCCCTGAGGGTCCCAGGTGTTTCTTATGCACCTGACAGGAGCGTCAAATCCCAAACAGAACCTGGGCTCACTCAGCCTGCTCCTACGCTTCCCACCACCTGCTTGGAAGGACCATTCATGTCCCTGTCATCTTCCGAGTCATCAGACTCAAACCTACATCAGCCTCCCTCCCCTTCGTCCCCTTCACACACATCCAAGAAGAGGTCAGGCTCTGCTGCTTCCCACCACCTCCATGCCCTAGTGCCAGACCCCATCCCGCACACCACACCCTGCCCCGGACAAGGGGGACATGCCTGTCTCTCAGCTCGCCTCTCCTCGGTATCCCCAAACCCCTCCAGTCCTTCCAGAGAACTCCCGCAGAGAAACAGAAAGAAACACAGAGCCCATATTTTTCACCCGGATATAAGACGCCTGTAGGACGACGTCCAAACTCTCATGTCATCCGATGGCCCCACTGTTGCCCCTGGAAAACCAGGTCACTACTGTGTCTCTCTTCTCCCCCTGGGGGCCTGCCCTGCCTCTTCCTATACAGACATCCCCGCCTTAACATGATTCCACTTAGCACTTTTTGAGTTCACAGTACAAGTACTGTGCACAAGTACAGGTACTAAGTACAAAGGGATACACGTGCAGTAGCGACTGTACTTGGAATTCTGAACGGCGTCTCTTCCGGGGCTGGTGACATGCGCCACGTCCTCTCCCGGGATGCTGGGGGCAGCTCGCTACCCGGGAGGTGCACGGTCCCAAGGGTGGACAGCCGATGCCCCGACCGCCCTCCTGAGCCCACACGGCCTCTCTGTTTCTCACCCTCAGTACCGCATCCAGTCACTCATAGCAGACAGTCGGCGCTTTATTACAGAATCAGCTTTGTACCCAAGGGTTTTGCCCGGTGTCGGCTCATGAAGTGTTCTGAGCACGCATATCATAGGCTGGGCTAAGCTCGGTGTTCGGGAGGCTGCTGTGTTCAGTGCATTTTTGATTTACGATATTTCCAAGTAAAGATGGGTTTATCAGAACAAAAGCCTGTCGTACGTCGAGGAAGATCCTTGCTTCTTTGTCCAGCCCACTCCCTCCTCACGGCTGCTCGGTGATGATGTCCTTTTCCGAACACCATGAAGGGAAGGGAAAGACGGTCCTCGGGTCCTGAGCCCTTACAGACTAGTGAGCAGAGGCCAGGTGCCAGTATCCCGGTGTCGGTGAGGAGCCACGTATGGTCACGTGTTGTCTGTGGTGCAGGACGTCAGGCACGTGCGCAAATTCCTACAGAGCAGCTCTGTCTCATCCATGCGAGCTCCCCCGTCTGCAGAAGCCAGATCTCAAGAGCAGACACCGAGAAAGCCTCCCACATCTGGCAGCCTGTAGCTAGGGTTCCAGACTCCCAGCGGCAGGTGCCACCCCTCTTTGCCCACCAGCGTGCCACGCACCTCTCTTCCACACACACGTCTGATTTTCCAGGGAACATTTCTGTACGGTGGGAGGGAGACGGGGGACTGCCAGTCCAATGTCCCTGCCCGGCTCCTTCTGCAGCAAAAAGCAGCAAGCGCTTCTGCCAATGTTCCGTTACAGAATGTGCAACGACTATGATCGCTTTCTGTGGATCAGGCTGCATAAACATCTTTCCTTACTTTCAACGGCAGGGTCCTTGCTGGACGATTGGGAACAGCGCTCTGGGATTGGCTTCTGTCTCCTCATTCCTCCATGATGAATCTGTGCCCTTCATTTGGCTCTAGGTGCTGGACTTGTGCTGGCCTCCCCTGGCCTCTCTCTAGCAGGTGGGACTGCATGTGGCCCTCTGCCCCGGGAAGTGAGCCACGGCTCCTGCAGTCCCCCATGTGTCACACCCCTGTTCTGGACGTTTCTGGGATACGTTTTTCTGACTCGGTCACCAGATGATGACTTCCATGATACAGAAGGTGGCATAATGCTGCGTGACTATCTTTGTTAGTCAGCCGGTAGCATTCAGGAACTGGGGCAAACGGGACCCTGTGAAGAGTTCCAGCTTGGACACACCCAGGTCTTCCAGAAGCCACAACAGCAGTGCAGAATGGTGACAACTGTCCTGAGCCGGTGACACGGGCAGGACACGGGCAGGACCCACGCTTGCAGGGTACCAGGCCTGTGGGTATCTTCAACTCACCTGCCAGCACACAAGGCAGCAAGAACCCTCCCTCCACACGTGACACGGTGGTGGCAAAAACACGCAAGCACAACCGTGAGCATCTCCCTAGAGCAGCAGGGAGAGGAGATGACGCACGGCACAGAACCGGCCGCCGGAGAGAAGCAGCCGCGCCAGCCATCCCGCTCTTTTTTTGGCTCTGGGGTCTGCCTACACTGGGTGTGAGAAGGACAAAGCTGGTGAACCCCACCAAGTACCGCGGCTGGCCCTCCCCTCCCGGGGCCTCCGTGCCTCCATATCTCGGGGGGACACAGCTCTCCATCCAGGGCTGACTTTCAAGACTCCTCCGATTTACATATTCTACACACAGTAAATATTTAAATACATTCTTTGGAAGAAGCCTGCATGCTCCATGGCTGTCTCCTGGGCTGGTGGGGGGGTCCTCATGGCCCTGGAGGGCAGCCCTCCAGCTCAGGGCTCAAGGCTGCAGAAGGGTCCTGGGTCTCTGCTTAAAAGGCCACCATCCCACCAGATCTTGATGGCTGTGGTGAAAGTGACAAATGCTCTTTGAAGAATAAGATATGGAGAAAGGCAGGGCCGTACAGCACAGTGCTTAAGAAGGAAGCCATCGGATAAGCAGGAAAACCCTTCCACCTGCATTCAGAGTCTCGAGTCCCACTGGGCATTTACCACCGGATTTGGTCAGCCGGCCTCGCATCAGCGTCAGAGCTGCATCAACAACATCCTGATCGCGCTCTGCTCTGAGCAAGAGAAATCTGGGCTCCAGACGACAATGACGACGTCTCCTCCGGGTTTTGTAGCGATTTGATGTGCCCTTTCAACAGGCTCCCCCCGTCGGGCCCCTGCAGATGGGTGCAGACAGGCAGCCTCTCCCCTCGCACCTGCAGAGCTCCCGTTCCCCAGTGGGACTCAGTCCACTCACGGGAGGACACAGAGGAGGCGGCACCAAGAAGGGAGTGGGTGGGGAAGGACCCCGGGGAAGGACTGGGCGCCGATGACAACACGCGGTGCCCAGTGCTGGGCTGGCAGGCAGCCCCTTGACCTGAAAGCAGACAAGAGGCAGGCAGGGGCTCACCAGGAACCCTGGCGCGGGCTGCTGCTAGGGTTACCAAAGCTGCCCAAGCTGCTCATTTCCACACTGCAATTTGCTATCCCTACATTCCCTAGAAGCAGCTCTGCAGGAATGAACATACGTATGTCAACATCCAAATGACACCTCCCTACACAGGTGCTGAGATTTTGTATTTTGCAAGAAGGGGTGGGGGAACTGAGAGTCAGCGCCGTGCGGGCCTGTTTTCTCAACAGTGACAGAGCGACAGGAGAAAGCACAGAGGAGACGACCCTCTTCTTCCCTGGGAGCCCCGGGTTTCCCTCGACCCTCCGAGGAGAGGCGGCAGGGAGAGCACGGGAGTCCACACGCGACCTCACACCCTTCGCATTCCTGCCGGCTGCTCCTTAAAAGAGGAACTTCAGAAATCACAGCTCCTGGCACAGATGCACGGAGACGGAGGGGGCACACGACCCTTCTCACAGATCGGCGCCCTGCCACGTGCTTGTCCTGGGACAGCCCTCAACTTAGAGATGGGGCAGCGGCAAGGGGTGGTGGGGCGGGAAACACGGGGAGGGAAACTGAGGCACAGGGAAGTTCTGTCGACTTCTCTAGGGCCGAACACAGCAGAGTGAGACCACAACCCTGACTTTCTGGATCCCAGTTTATCCTTTTTTTGTCAAACAATCAAAATAATGTATAGCCTTTGACGTCCTCTCTGTGAAAACCACATTCTTGCAATGCACAATCTCCGTAACTGGGCTGTTAGTCCCTTTGTACTGTGTGTGCTCAGAACTGTATTTAGGTGACAACGGCATTGTGAGGGCATCTGGGGCTGACAATGTTAGCAAGGGGTCCAGGTCCCTCCCGGGAGCCGCTGCGGTTTCAGCCCTCGAGGAAAGGAAGGGGCTCTGGGGCGGCAATGTCACAGGTCTTCAGAAATGATGTTTCAACATGCAAATTCTGCATACACTTGAATGATCTTTGTTTGATTACTCTCCTCATTTATATTCTGGCTTTTCTAAGGATTGGCCCACAGCAATGTATAAATGTGTAACATTAGCTCCTCATCTACTATTCTCATCATGGTTTCCAGACTCTGTATATCTGTCATTTGTAAAAATGCACATCTGTGCTTTTGTCTGATCTCCATTATGATAGAAGATACTTAACTTGTCTCTGATCCAACAGTCATTTTTGGGTCCATTCCTCTTATAAAATGTACATCTCTGCAAGTATCAAGGCCCAGATGTGTGTAGGCATCTCCACCAAATGAACAGACCTGCCTCCGTCTACGCACCAACCATTGTTTTCTTTTGATTAATTCACTGTGAGTCATCGGTGTGATCCGAAGGACGAAAATGTTCTTTTGGTCCAATAGAGTATTAAGAGAAATCTATGAACTTTTCAAGAGGTATACCAATGGCTTTCTTTCTGTCTTCCTCTCTTCTTTTTTAAGTTTTTGCATTTTTAAAGATTAATTTATTCATTTGGAGAGAGAAAGAGCATGTGCACACTCGGGCAGGCAGCACAGGCCGAGGGAGAAAGAGAGAAGATCTCCAGCAGACTCTGGGCTGAGCATGGAGCCCTACGTGGGGCTCAATCCCACCACCCTGAGACCACGACCTAAGCTGAAAGCAAGAGTCGGACGCTCAATGGACTGCTCCACCCAGATGCCCCTCTGTTTCCCTCCTCATATTCTCTCCTGGATTAAAGACTGTTTTCCCCGCAGTGTTAAGGATATTAGTCTTATTGAATAATAGACGTCAACTGTAAAAAGCTTTGAAAGAAAGAGTCAAATTAAAATAAGTCCTAATCTAATTCAAAACCAACCAGAGGTAATCATTGTTTGCACTTTGATATCAATTACTTCAAAATGTCCAAGGTCTTCTTGGCACATGCATGTCATTATTGAATTATGCTTCACTTTCTTTATCTTCTACCGCATCAATCATTCTTGACCTTCAACTAATGTTTCCGTCACACACGTGCAAACGTTCACATCCATATGTTTCCCTAGGACCAATGTTCATCAAGTTCTTTTATTCATTCTGTGGATTCAATATGGTTGTGATCTTATTTTTGATTAACCTCTCAAGTGACATCCTTGGGTATTCTTTTTTATTAGGATATGTCTATGGTGGGTTTCTGAGACACATCCAACATAAGTCATCTCTATGGCTTGTTTAATTGATGGCAACATCTTCATTTGGGACCAAATTTGGGGTGTAATTTTTTTTCTTTCCATATTCTGTAGGCAGTGTTCCCTGACCCACCAGCTTGTGAGGTTGTGATTAAAAAGTCAGAGACCAGATGCTGGTTCCTCCGAGCTGGAGGAGATCCAACCCTGCCAGGTCCTGTCCCTCACGAGGACCTGGATATCACACAGCAGCAAGCACAGAAGCTGACAGGTAGGGGACAGGATGTGAGGAAGAGTGTGGCGTGTGGCAGTGAACTTCCTGGTGTCCTTCGTGCCTCTCACAACCCCAGATGAGCCACTGCAGAAGCCTGCAGGATGGGGACTGCCGAGAGCAAGGGACCCTGGGAGTCACCCCTGTATTCCTCACACTACCACCAAGGAAAGTGGATGAAGGGATATACCAAACACTCTGTAAATAAACCAAAATGGAAAAGCTGTCCAAGTCAATGACAGGAGAGCACACGGGAGTCACTCACAGGAGAACAAGAAAAGAACCAGAGGAAACAAAACAGGTAATGAAGTACCAGACTTGAGATCACTGGTGCCTGAAGCCCATCGATCGCAAATACACCAGTCAAAAGGCGAAGACTGATAGAGTGTACGCACCAACCGTCTGAGGCCTCAAAATACAGGAATCGAGAACCAATACAGCTGAGCGGAGAAACGGATAAATCCACAATTATACTGGGGCATTTCAATCCTTCATGAGACAATGGTCCCGTCGGACAGAAAACCAGTGAAGACAGAGAGGAAGTGAGCCTTACAACCAAAGGACAGAGCCCGACTGACATATATGGAGTGGTGCTACCAAGGGCAGCCAGAGACACATTTTTTTTTTAAGATTTTATTTATTTATTTGACAGACAGCGAGAGAGGGAACACAAGCCAGGGCAGAGGGAGAGGGAGAAGCAGGCTTCCTGCTGAGCAGGGAGCCTGACATGGGACTTGGGACATGGGACTTGATCCCAGGATCATGAGCTGAGCAGAAGGCAGACGTTGAACCACTGAGTCATCCAGGCGCCCCCAAAGACATGTTTTTAATCATCCATGGAAGCTGCACCCACACAGACCACGCACAGACCACAAAACAAGCCCCCATCAAATAGAAGATGGTGAAGATAGCAAAATGCATGCTCTGACCAAAGACAACCAGGTGAATCTCAAAACCTAGAATTTGCACAACACGCTTCAAAATCATGCCTGCATCAAAGGGGACATCTCAAGGCAAATTTTCCAGAGTCAGAAGCTGGTCTTATTTGTATTACTTTCAAAGTAATCTGTTCTTGATACTTATAGCTTTGTTTAAAAAAAAAAAAAAAAAACAGAAAACAACAACAAAAAAACATTTTTTTCTTTATCCTTGAATTTTTGAGAATTCAGCAGAATTGCTCATCGATGATGGCTATTTCCATAACTCCCGGCTCCCAGCTCAGGAAGGTTGCCTGGGAACTGCCGAGAGCAGTCTAACTCTCACAGTGGCCCAGATTTGTTTGTTCTTGCTGCTACTTTCCTTCCGACATCATGGCTTTGTTTCCTTAGTCACTGTTCGTCCGCTTTCCTGCTCCACCTAATTCCTCCGGCTCTTCTGTTGTCAGTTTTTATATCATCTTTTCCTCTGGGTTCTTAGGGGATATTTTGTGCTTATCCTTTTAATCAAAAATTCTGAGTAAGGGAGAGAGCTGCAATCAATAAGGTGATTCTCTGTATCTAGCGAAAATGTGTATTACCAGCCCCTTTCTCACTGAAAGGGGCTTCAGCCAGCTCCTTTCTCACTGAAATGTATCTGACACTGAACATTGTGTACACTGAAAGCATAGGATGTGCAGATCCACTGCATTTTTATACTGTGATGGGATCGCCATGTAGCAGGTCCCAGCCAGCTTCTGCTTACCCCACTCTGAACCTCAGCCTGGCCTTTCCCACTGCTCTGTCTTCGGTTCCCAGAGTTCACACATTTCCCTGTACTTGCGTGAGTGTGAACTCACAACATGTTGTGACTCCAAGGTGTGGGGCAGCTCTGGGACCACACTGGATGTGACAGCTGGCGCGTCCCTTGGTTGCTGTTCCTCCGAGATCCCTCACTGAGATCCCATCTCAGTGCTCAGACCCTCACTCCCAGAGTGTCCCCTACGCTTCACCCCAGTGCTCCCAAGTCTCTCCAGACCCCTAAAGCAGAGAAGGGAGCCCGACATAGGACTCCATCCCAGGACTCTGAGATCATGACCTGAGCCGAAGGCAGACGCCCAACCAACTGAGCCACCCAGGGGCTCCCACTCATTCTTTTTCTTAAGACACTTTATGGACTATGAGTGATGGACATATAAAAAGCAGCAGATACAGGAGCCTGGGTGGCCCACTCGTTAAGTGTCTGCCTTTGGCTCAGGTTGTGGTCCCAGGGTCCTGGGATTGAGGACCATGGGGCTCCCTGCTCGGCGGGAAGCCTGCTTCTCCTTCTCCCTCTCCCACTCCCCCTGCTTGTGCTCCTTCTCTCTTGTGTCTCTCTCTCTCTGTCAAATAAATGAATAAAATCTTTTTTAAAAAGCGGCAGATATTTAATGTGCACAACCTGATGAGTTCAGAGCTAAGTATACACCTGTGAAGCCACCACCACCGTCATTTCCATAAGCACACCCTTTGCTCCCCAGACATTTCCTCCTACCCTATCCGAATCTCGGTGTCTCTCTACCTACCTACCTTGTCTTTATTTTTGTGATAATAAAGCAATCTAAGATCTACTCTTTTAGCAAATTTTTAAGAACACAATTCAGTACTTTAAACTCTAGGCTATAGGCCGCACATTACATCTCTAACACTCATTACCTGTATAACTGAAACTTCATACCCTTTGACCAGCCTCTCCCCATTTCTTCCTCCCCAGTGACCCTTGGTATCTGCCATCCCACTCCTCTCTGCTCCTGTGACTGTAGCCCTCTTAGATCTCCCGGACAAGTGGGATCCTGTAGTTTTTGTTCTTCTGTGTCTAGCTCAATTCACGGAAACAATCAAACAAAATGAAAAGATAACCTATGTGATGGGAGAAGATATTTGCAAACCAAATATATAGAAAGTTGATATCCAAAATATATAAGGAACTCCTGTAACTCAGTATCAAAACAATAACCTGAATTAAAAAAATGGGCAGGGGACCTGAATGGACATTTTTTTTTCTTAAGATATGTTTATTTAGGGCGCCTGGGTGGCTCAGTGGGTAAAGCCACTGCCTTCGGCTCAGGTCCTGGGATCGAGTCCCGCATCGGGCTCTCTGCTCAGCAGGGAGCCTGCTTCTCCCTCTCCGTCAGCCCCTCCCCACCAAATATTCACGCTCTCTTTCTTGCTCTATCTGAAATAAATGAATAAAATATTTTTAAAAAGAATGCACAAGGTTGAGCAGAAAACGATATAGAAAGAGGGACAGACCATGTTGACAGAGACAAGCAGGTACACAGGATGACAGGTGTACGGGGTTGGCGCACAGAGGGGCCGACACACAGAGGAGCTGCGGTCATAGTGACCGGGAACACCTGAGGTGGGGATCTAGGGGAGGTGCCGGGGAGACCCCCAGGGGTGGGCCGGGCAGGTGGAGAGAAGCTGAGGAGCCACCGGGCCAGACGTGGGAGGACCCGTAGGTCACGGGGGAGGGTTTGTTTTTTATTATTAGTGATGATTAGTATGATGAAGCCAGAGGGATGTGTGATCTGAGGAACACGTTCCATGGGTGACTGTGGACACTTCCAGAGACCCAAGACGTGGGCCGGGGGCCAGGGGAGCACAGGGGGTGCCCCCAAGACCTCAGTCCTGGCACCCGGGTAAGAGCAGGCGGTGCCTTGGGCCAGGGAAGTATGTTGGTGAAAAGACAGACATTGCACTTCATGTGCAGAAGGGACAAGATTTGCCGCTAACCATAGGACGTGCATGGAAAGGCAAGGTTACGATTTGGGATTGGGCCTCTCCACCGACCCCATCTCCCCTGGAATCCTGAGAAGTATTACATGGCAAGTATCCCAACTCCTCGCAAGTATCCCAACTCCCAATAGGAAATGCGGGAAGGAATAAAGCCACAGATGTGCCCTCCGCGCCGTGGTCTTCTCCTCTATGGACAAACTCCCATGGCCGCACCTGCATCCCCCAGGCCTCGGGGAGCACCAGCAGACCACCCGTCCCAGCACCCAAGTGTGTCCCAGCCATCTGCACAGTCA
Source organism: Mustela nigripes (assembly GCF_022355385.1). NCBI lineage: Eukaryota > Metazoa > Chordata > Mammalia > Carnivora > Mustelidae > Mustela > Mustela nigripes. Next base: position 94,941,938 of record NC_081560.1, on the reverse strand, counting down.
CGGAGCAGGACACCAGTGCAGGAGGAAGGAGTCTACCTGGAGAATTCACTGTGCAAACCGCATCTGCTCTTGGTAAGCCAGCGCCGGCCTCCCGGGACTGAGAAGACGACTCCATTTAAATGGATTATACCACACACCTGCGTTACGTTGAGCTTGTGCTTACGAGGGGCCCCGAGAAGCTGCCCACGTGTTGGGACACAGCAAGGGGGCCCACCCCAGGCTCTGGAGACTCCTTTCGGGGGTCTGAGTCTCTAAGGTCTCTAAGGTCTGCCTTAGAGATGCAGGAAGTTCCTGCATCTCTAACGCAGGGATGTCCATGTCTTGAAGACGCTGTCACAGGCCCACCGTGATGAGAGCAGGCTGTGCTGTGTGGTACAGTGGTCATACAGCTGGTGTCACCTTGTAGCCCGGTTCTGGGGAGCTGGTGGGGCCCAATGAGGAGCAGGGCACAGGCTCTGCTCTCGGGGCTCATCCAAGCTGTAAGTCGGCAGCTTTTGTTTCAGTGTAACAATGAAGCAGGGAGTCTAGCTCTGCCCATTCCCAGCTGCTGAGACCAGCACCCAGGGGAACCCAGGACACTCCTGTTCCCAGCCCTCCGCACAGGGTTCCTAATCAACCCTTGGCTACTAATGTGCAAACCTTCTCCTGGGCGCTCTGATTGGTATGTCCCCTCTTCGCGGCCCAAACCTTCCTTTTGCACAACCACCACCTCAACAAGGCACATGAGAATTGAAATTCTGACAGAAACAAATAAAATATCACTAAAGTTTCCAATAACAGAGGATAAATGTATTTTTCAGGTCAGCATGACTTTTCAACCAACAAGGATTCCACTCCTTAGAAGAGACGTTCCCGGGATGCATGTCATCTCACCCGGGAAGCCAGCCCCACGGCACACAAGTAGACTGACCCCCACCTCAGGACACCATTGTTCCCGTGACCCCAGCCAGTGACCCAGGACACAAGGACTTGACCAAACGCTGGACTCAAGACTGTGGCTCACAGCTGGAACCCAATTTAACACTTACGTGTTTAACTCAAGCTCTTACAAGTTAAGGTTCCTTTTGTAACGACAGCACTCTGTTCCTTGGGCACGGAAATTTTAGTTGCGATCATGGTTTTTATCTCCTGGGACACAGGTTTCAGCCCCTGCCTGATCCCTCCTCTCATCTCAGAGCTATCTAGACAGCATGCCCAGTCAAGCCACGAGCCCCTTAGGATCTCATGGCAACATCGGATCTCTACCGTACCCAAAATCTCTACTCCTTTATGGTCCCCCCCACACACACACACACTGTTACTGATGTCACACAATTACACTTCGTATGCCCCGTTCCCACTAACTCAGATCTGTAGTATTTGATGCTTTTACCTTTATACCTTGTATAAGAGTAAAATGTAAAGTTAAAAACCAAATGTTCCCTTTCACTCTCTCCTCCTTCCCAAACTTCCAGTCACTCCTTGTTTTGCACACGCACGTGTGCACACACACAGTTTCTGTTCTCACTCATTTTCAGCAAACTTCCACAGAACAGGGACAAGTGTTCAGTCTCCTATAACCCATAGCCTCTCTCAGCGTCTTTCCACCCATGGGATCTCCATCCCTACACTTCCACGGGACCAGCTCTCCGGAGGTGACCAGCCTAAGCCCTGCCTTCTCCCACCTCCTAAAGCCCCACGCAGGATGACTCCCTGACGGGCTTGACCACCATCTTTATCAAGGGGAAGGCTGGAGGGTTTCGCTCACCCTCCTTGTACTGAGCTTGTGTCCCTCTCCTTTTCTGAATCCTACGGCACATGTTCATTCAATGTGTGACTCAAACCAGGCATCTCTGCGCCTGTACGCACCATTTTACCCCTTCACTGAACATGCATTTCTCCTGACTTAGATCTTTATAATCCCGTCTGGACCGACCAGGACCATCCTTTGTTCTTAAAACCTCAGATTTCTGATCTATATCCTTTAAACCCTTTCTTTACATTTCCTTACTTGTCAAGTTCTTTAAATTCTCTCAATTCCCCACGACTAATGCCTCAACCTTTTCTCTCACCTGTCTGCATGTTATAATTTCATTTTTTTCCCTCCAGAGTCATGCTAGTCTTACATGTGAGCAACCAACTTCCAACAGGTCACTTGACTGCCACCGACCTCTGCCCTTTAGCCCACGGCTTCCCGGTTATTTAGTCTAATACATCACTTTGATCACAACATTCTCTTTCTCCAATAGAGGTAAAGGCTGTCTATAAGGAAAGTGTATAGTCCTCACTCTGTTAGACAAGGTCAAACAGAATTTGGCCTCAACCAACCGCAGTTGTCTCTCTACACTCACCTTTACGACAAGGTCAAAGTGGACTCTGCCACTGAACTTGAAAGGACACTATGATTCTCCCGTGCTAATAATACAGTAGCTTTCAATCAAACTTATGCCCATCCTTCAAGATCCAAGATCCGTGGTTCGCGACACCTGCCCAGGAAGTGGTTCCGCTTGTGCCCTTCAGAAGTGACCCCTCACTTCCTGCAGCAGTAGAAGGAAGGCTCTGCTGTCAACCAGACCTAGAGCCACAGCACGGCCCCACAGCCTACCCTGCCCAGAGCCATCGCCAGTAGGCAATTTCTCTTAACCTTGGTTTTCTAATCAGTGAAGTAGGTTAATACTGGTCATCTTACAAAACCGCTGTGAAAAATGAAATGACACCACGGGTGTTACATCTCTACTAGAGACCCCCGTACACTCAAGGCACTTACTGATAGGGCTCTGCTGTCTGTCATCTGAGGGACCTCCGTGTTTTTCCTATTTTTCTTAGGCATGCATATTTTCACTTTTGTATATTACTTACTATTGTTCCAACATAATTAAAGTGTCACAAAATAATTTAATCTTATTTTATTAAAAACTTGGTGGATAACGGGGGGGCCTGGGTGGCTCAGTGGGTTAATGCCTCTGCCTTTGGCTCAGGTCATGATCCCAGGGTTCTGGGATCAAGCCCTGCATCGGGCTCTCTGCTCAGCAGGGAGCCTGCTTCCCCTTCTCTCTCTGCCTGCCTCTGCCTACTTGTGATCTCTCTCTGTCAAATAAATAAATAAAATCTTAGAAAAAAAAAACTTGGTGGATAAAGGAAAACAAATATGGAAGTAAAAGATAGGGCTAGGGTAGAGCAAGAACATTAGGGTAATCGCTCCACGTTTATGCCCAGGAAGACTGACGCTTCAACAAGTACATCTTGTGAATATATTATGATATGTGTGGCCTGCTGGTGCTTACACACTTGATGACTTTATGACTTTATTTTTTTTTAAGGAATCTGGAAGAATTTGATAAATTACAATGTATGCCACCGCAGGAAACAATAACATCCCCTTAAATCAATAGCTTCACTCTGGATTCCAGAAATGAACTTGTGTCAATTTTTTCAAAATAAGTCTTCTTCAACTAAATATCAAATAATGTCATTATTTCAGTATAGGAAAGCACAGGCCATGAGTCCTCGATCAGCTTAGATAATTGATGAGTTGAGGGCCCAGCTCAGAACAGACGATGATGTTTGCCTTCCCTACAAGATGGGTGATCTCTACTATCTACAAGATTACTCCATATAAAAACGTCCTAAAAAGAAATCATTTTTGGTTCTGTAAGATTAAAGTCACAAGGGGGGACTCTCCATCATCTCTTACCCCCTCATTGTGCAGATTTGGTCATAAGTGCGAGAAGCTAAGACCAGTTAATGATCCCAAACAGAAGCCCATAGGGCCTACCACTTTGCATGTATTTATATGGGAACAGGCTGCCCTAGGAAAACCTTCCCACCACGCTTCACATTCATAGGCTTGATCTTTTCTACCTCCTCCACCTTTAAAGACATTGTGTTTTGAGAGCAGCAATTGATAATGCATGAAAAACGACATTACCGTATTGTCTCCAGTCCCGGTCGAGCGGTAAGTGTCTCCACAGTATCAGGTTGTTCAGATGATTCAAGTAGGAAGGTAGGGAATGGAAGCCCTTCTGATTGTACCACACCTACGAGAGAGAGGTGACATAATGGCTCTCGTGAAATTAGTTCCTCAGTCTTCGTCAGTAACTCCTGGACAAGAAGGACACGTGTCCGTTAGGTTCAACAGCACCTGAATGTCGGGCCCAGCACCGTGTCCCCGCATGGCTGGCAGAGAGCAGTGAAATTCTCTGTCCGCTAATTTTATATTTATCTCAAGCATATAATTTCCAGCTAAAAATAGATGAATTTTCCCCAGAACAAATGTGAATGTTGCTCTATAATTATATTCTCACAGCGAAAAAAGAACCTAAACCCATCATTTTTTTTTCTTTCCCTGTTGGTAAGCTAATAAAATTTGACCTGCAAATTAAAAGCTGAGGAAATGATCAGAAAAAAATGATTACTTTCAAATTAATAACTGAATGTGGAACATTATTTCTCAAAATAAATGGAACTGAGCATTTGCTGAGCGTGGAGAATAAAGTCGCGCGTCCGTGGGACAGGCAGAAGACGTGAGAGAGAACAGGAGACAGACAGTGCTATTACAGCCGAGATAATACGGAGCAGGGAAAAGGACTAATTGAACCATCAGTATCTGTATTTCGAGATATCAACATTTTAATGAACTTTTTTTTTTCTTTCTTTCTTTTTTTTTTTGAAGTACACTCACTGTGTAAAGCTGGGGAGCTGTCTTGGAGAGATCTGAGGACATCACCGTCCACTTCTGGTCTTGACTCCATTGACTGGACAGCTCGCTTCTCTAGCGCTGTCTTTTCTGACCCAAAACCACTCTCTGCAGAAGCAGATCTGATCCCCATGAAGTCAGAACCTGCTCAGAAGAACCTATCCAGGCCCACACCGTTTGCAAAGTGAGGGCCACACCTCAAGTCCCTGGCTCTCAACTACATTCTTTTCCACTTCATGCCACTAGAACCTGTTGTCTTCCCACCAGGATCCCGGGGGCAGCTGTGTGTTCATGGGAATGGCTGAGGGACACACTATCTCTCATTATTTTCGAAAAAACAACTCCCCTACCAGACAAGGTTCCCCGAGTCTTTCTCCCATAGCTCACTTCCTTAAGCAATTCAGAAAACAGACCCCTTTCTCTGTCATGCCAGCTACTCACCCTCCTCTTGGAATAGTTTAAGGTCACAGAGATATTTTTGTGAATTTTTTTTTTTTAAACTCCAAAGAGGAAGGCGTCCCATTTGGGCAGGACTAACCATGGGACCTAGGACATCGTACGGTCTTCTAGGGTGAGTCTGAGCAGATCTAAGATTGTGTAACAATTTTTTTTATTTATTTTTATTTTTTTATGTTTGTATTTTTTTTTCTTTTAAAGATTTTATTTGTTTATTTGACAGAGAGAAATCACAAGTAGATGGAGAGGCAGGAAGAGAGAGAGAGGGAAACAGGCTCCCTGCTGAGCAGAGAGCCCGATGCGGGATTCGATCCCAGGACCCTGAGATCATGACCTGAGCAGAAGGCAGCGGCTTAACCCGCTGAGCTACCCAGGCGCCCCATATGTTTGTATTTTTTAAGTAAGCTCTACGCCTAATGTGGGCTTCAACTCGTGACCCCGATCAAGCACTGCCAACTCCACTGACTGAGCCGCCCAGATACCCGCAAACTTTAAAGACACAAATGTGTGTTTGCAAACTTACAGATGTGTGGAATTCACACACTTCGTTCTGAAAAGCATGGGAAGGCACAGTTTCTGTGATGGGGGGGTTGGCACTAAACTGGGGGCTCATGTCACAGACCAGGGCCACCTTGTGCGTCCAACAAGGATTCCTCCCATACAGACCCATCCTGCCACGCCTGGTCTCTCAACCCAGGTACTGCCATATTTCTGGAAACGAGAGAAAGCTGGGATCCTGCTGAAGTCAAGGGACAGGTGAATACAGTAGAAAAAACCCTGCCAGTAGACACTGGAACTCCTGGCATGGATGTCTAGGACCTGGCTCTGCCCCACGCCGTGACTCCCTGACTGCTTCACCAGAGGGCAAGAGGAGAGACTATAGTGGCCTTTTCCCTAGGTCAGGGTTTTCTGTTTTCATTGTGTTTCATTTGTTTGTTTTAATCTAATTTATTTAAAAGCAGGGTGGGGTTCTTTTTGACTGAGGAAGGACAGGGAACATGGGTATGGAGACTGAAGTGTCATTGCTGTAGTCGGTGACAGCGTGGCTGGGAGCTCACTCACTCCCCATCCCACTCTCCGGAGGCTCAGAAACACCTGTGTCTGATTGCATTTATGACCCGCGTCCTCCACACCCTCCGTGCAGCCCTATGCCTCCCCCCTCTGAACATGGGCTCAGTTGCGTGGCTCGGTCACGTGGCTCTCTCTGGCCAACAGAATGTGGCACAGGATGGGTTTGAAAACGGCTCCCCTGTGCCTGCAGCCCCTCTATGCCTCTGATGAGTGGAGTCCCCCACATCATGCTGAGGAGGCCACAGCCAACCCCCCACACGTGGGCATGAGTGACCAGGTCCATGCCACTGAGCCTCCAGCAGGAGGATCCCTGGACTCCGGACCTGATAAAGACGTACTATGGCAGCCATGGGGATCCAGGGCAGCATCTTACACAGCACTGTCGTGGCAGCGGGTGGCTGATACACACATTGGTACCGTACTCACAGGAACCTCATTACAGTCACTAACACAAAAAACAGATGGCATTGATTTTAAGATCAACATGTGGGTGACAAAGAAACATTTAGAAAAATCTGGAGATTATGGGAGAAAAACTTTAGAAGTGCAAGGGGGGAATGGCAAGAAAATAGATATCGATAACAGAAGAGATGCAGTTCAAAACATCTGGTAAAGCATCACCTGTGGTAACTTCAAAGATAGAAATTGTGCCCAATGCACTCCTTGGCTGGGGTCTGCAGGTCTGGAGACAAAATGCCAGGAGATGGCCGCAGAATGGAGACCAAGTCAGGGGTGTGGCAGCTGGAAGCTGCAAGGGTGGTGCTAAGTGACCCTCTCAGGGGGACAGAAGGTCATCTGGGAACCTAAGGGAGACGCCCCATTGTACCCTGACAGTCCCAAAACACCAGGGCATCCATTTTGCAGGAGCAGCGTGTCTCAGCAAGAACCGTGTGCAGCCACGGACCTCAGGTGGATAAACAGCCCACAGGACCTCCCAGGGAGCGAGGTCAGGAGGGTCCTGCCAGCAGAGGACACCAAGGGAAAAGGGGTCTGAGTCCAGTTCTCTATAGGCAAGAAGCAGCCTGTTGCCCAAAAGGTATATTTCCAAATGTCCCCTCATAGGTGGCCATCGAAGATGACAAAGAAGCAAGGGACAGAGAGCAACCAGTGGCCGTGGAGAAGGTAGAGCGAGACCACACCCAGGGAGCAGGACCAGCACCAGGTGAAGGGGCCTCAGCCCGGGGAGGGACGCCGGAACACTTGCTGAGCACGGGCCCCTCGGACCAGTGAGCTCAACAACTGACCGTCCCTTGTTGATGCTGGTGATGGCCTGGGGTTCTTTGCCATACAGAATCACCTTGCCAGGGAACGAGTAATTCACAGAGGGGGAGCATTCTTGACCTTCTGTTTCAGTTCTGTTAACTGGCCCTTCCTTGGGATGAATTTTAAATTCTTTAGGTAAGTTATATATACTTTAGGGTGATCTGAAAATTAACATTTCAGACTTAGCAGAGTCCAAAGGAAGAGCTTTTTTTCCTTCCTCCCTTCCTCCCCGTCCCCCCGGCTCCCTGCCCCCCTCCTTCCCTTCTTTTTCTTCCCTGAAGAAGGATTTTCTAAAACACGAGGCTATGTTCTGCAAATAAGATGTGGGATTTCCTTCCCCGCCAGCCTGGAAGTCAGGACACAGGAAAATCTGGTCACCGACGGAGGACATTAATCTGCTTTCAAGAACACATTATGACACCTCAAAACAGACCTTTCCTCTCAGAGCACGAGTAACTGTGTTTTAGAAAAGCAACTAAGTAGCTGCAAGGAGGGAAAAAGATCCCTCCCTGGACGTTCAAACGTCTCAAATCCCTCTGAGCATGGAAGACTGTGTGTCAAACCCTGGGCAGGGAGCGGTGGCCTTATCTGAAGTGCCTACATTCTGGAAGGTGTTTGGATTTAACAAGCTGAACACTCCAGATGTGTACAAATAACAAAGGCCCCAGGACAGCCATTCTACAACATAATACTTTCATTCACCCTGGTCTGTTTCTATGCAAATTTCCCATTTTCTCTAAAAAGAGGCTATGGAAATCAGACAGCCTCTTACAATCCTACCCTAAAGGCCAAAGCCAAGGCCAATGGTAATTCCTGAAAAGGGAATGCAGTGATTTAGTCTGACATCAGCCACCAAGAGCTCCTGGGGACCTTCAGACAGCCAACACCTTCACAGCCACTGAGGCACCCTAACTCCCTAGCTCCTTACAAAGGGGATTGTTCCCCAGACATCCCAATACAATGCACATGCTGGCCTGTGTCTGGAAAATGACATTAGAAACTGCAGAAGTGGGGCATCTGGGGGGCTCTGTCAGTAGAGCATCTGCCTTTGGCTTGGGTCATGATCTCAGAGTCCTGGGATCAAGACCCCACATGGGACTCCCTGCTCAGCTGGGAGGCTACTTCTCCCTCTCCCTCTGCCTGCCACTTCCCCCTGCTAGTGCATGCGCTCTCTCTCGCTCTCTGACAGAAAAAAAAAAAAAAAGAAAGAAAGAAAGAAAGAAAAAGAAAGAGAAAAAGGAGCAGGTTCCAGGAAGCCCAGACTGCCAGTCCCACATGTCTGTACACCTACACGCTCTGAAGATTGTTTTGGACTGGTATAGATTGAAAAGGTAAAATATTCTCAAAGGAAAAGAACAGATTCCTTATACCAATTTGGCACATTTTAGTACTAGCTGTATCAGACATTCAAGAAGCCAGCGAAGGTATTTTAGATTATTTTTCTCCCAAGCTATGAATTCTGATATTTTCCTCGTGAGCAATCAATCTTCTCTTGGGTGCTGCCCGCAGAGGAAGAGAGACAGGAAGAGTCCTCAGCTAAAGGAGAAATTTGTGACCAGGGGTACATGGTGATGGTCATTCTTTGTCCGCGATTACCTAGTGAAATACGACGGTTAAAACTACCATCGGGGATTATACTGTGAATCATATGAAAACTTGCTCAGGGATTACACTCTGAAATACTTGTGAAGATACTTGGTTCCACCAAGGGGAGCCCCGGCAGTCACTCGCCCTTGCCGTGGTCCACGAAAGTCCGACCACAATGCAGGACCCCCCCCACCACCACCACACAGGAACCCCCACCACCACACTCTATCCTTTCTAGATTTCTCTCCCAATAGGCACCGACACCAGACTAGTTCACCCATCCCTGGCAATGAAAGCTTTGAATCTCTGGTCTTTCCCCATCTGAAAACAGTGTCCTTCCTTCCTTGGAGAATTTCTGCTGTGAGTCACCACCTCTGAGTTATCATTGGTGGACCAAGGCATGTTTCCTTGGATCCACTCCCATTCCACACAACTGAAGAGCCCTCCCACATATTCTCAGCGATACCGAGGGAAACATTTCTAATTCACTGGGATCGTCCCAGCAGGGCTTGAAAACCAGATCCATACTAGCAATTCTGAGTAAAAACGTCTTCTCTGTGCTGGCTTTCAGTCCACCCAGCCTTCATAGTAAAAAATGCTAGGGTCTGTTTCGGTTCCCCTCATGCCCGTGAGTATATCTACATGCCAAGTTTCCCCAGATACTCTCTAACACAGGAAGGAAAAGGAGGGAAACTCTTACCTTCGCCAGAGTGTCTGGTTGCGATGTATTTGGATTTGCATCTTGACCTTGATCAGGGATCTGCACCCCGAAAGACCAGCCCCCAAGCCTGATAACAGGAACAGGTGTTAGTGCTTTATTTTCTATTTTGTTTACTTTTTTAAGATTTTGTTTATTTGACAGAGAGAGAGAGAGAAAGGGTGAGCACACACAAGGGGCAGGGAGAGACAGGCAGAGGGAGAGGAAAAAGCAGGCTCCCCACTGAGCAGGGAGCCTGATGCAAGTCTTGATACCAGGACTCTGGGATCATGACCTGAGCCAAAGGCAGACGCTTAACTGAGCCCCCGAAGTGCCCCAGGAGTCAGTGCTCTAACCATTGAGCCAGGACATCCAAGCACAGGACACTCCATCACCACTAAGTAGTTAGGATGGCCTGAGAACAGTAGCCTCCTAATCATCCACCTTTGGTGATACGACCGCGCAGGGGCTCAGGGTACAGACGGGCTTGGTGGGGCTCCTGGATCAGACGTCCATGGTGGACCTTGTGTATTCAGCAAGTGTGGCTAAGACTTGCTGTACTGGAAAGTGTCCTACGGGTACTGATACTTGGTTAGGAAATGCCTGTCATGTCCAGGAGGGGGTGATCACCAGCAAGCTAACTATTTTAATTAAAAGTCACTCCTCCTGCAGATTGACTATTCTGATTTACATAATCATAATTTACATAGTTTACATAATTTGCATAATTTACATAATTCACATAATCCATCACTCTTTCAAGCTACCCCACTTTGCACTGTTTTGCTTCCCTTCTCTGGCTTCTGTCCTGTGAATCACCCCATCCAGGAAGGTGTCCAGAGGACTTCAGCTGGGGTCAACTTCCTCCTCTTTGGGCTCTCACAACACCCAACATCCCCAAGCATTAATTCACCTGTCAGCCCAGGTTTCCACGGTCTGTCTGCTGGTTTATCGCTCACGCGATAAACTCTGTGAGTTTCCCTGGGTGGGGACAACACCTTTTCCCTCCGTATCCCACGGGCTGTGAAGAACAGCCTTCCGTGGACAGTCCCGCTTCCCTGAGCAGAACTGAGGCAAAGGAATAAGGATACATTCCCACTGGGCTCAGTGCATTCATTCATTCACTCATTCATTCATTCATTCATTCCAGGGTGAATTCACTTGAGAGACAATGAATGGGCACCTTCTAGGTGCCAGATATTATGTTGTGCCCCAGACATATAAGTCCCGCCTTTGCCTGGGACATGTGTAAAAACACAAGAGGTGATCTTGGGGGCATCTGGGTGGTTCAGTCAGTTGAGCTTCTGACTCTTGATTTCGGCTCAGGTTGTGATTTCAGGGTCAATGGATCGAGCCCTGCATCAGGATCCATGTGCAGCTTGGGCTCTCTCTCCCTCTCTCTCTCTCAAATAAATAAATCTTAAAAAATAAAAAAATAAATAAATAAACAAATAAATAAAAATAAAAAATAAAAAGATCTAAGAGAGGGGCAGCAGGAGTGGCAGCGGAAGCACACTGGGAGGTGTCGGGGGAGGGAGCGCTGCTGGGGCAGCGAAGGAAAAGTCACAGGGTGTCCCAGGCCCTGCAGAAGGGCCCAGGGAGGCTTCTGTATTGAAGAAACAGGATGCACTTGAGGTCCCAGGAAATCTGCTGGCGTGGCAAACGTGGCCTCCGTCGAAAGTGATGAGCAGCGCCTATCCCCACACTCCTCGTCCAGATCCCCACCCCCACCAGGCTCAAGGAGATTCAGCACCAAACAAGAGCCTTCCCAGAAACTGCCTAGGATGGCAGTCGGCCCCACGTCCACCTGTCAGACGCTGCGCGGAGAGGGAGATCTCAAAGGAGGCCATTTCATTGTGCTGGGATGTTAGCTGCCCTTAACCTCCAAACAGGTAAACCACCTCTCGGCTCCAGTGAGGGAATCTCCATTGATAGGACCCCCACCTCACCCCTACCCACCAAGTGGGAGAGCGAAAACCAGCAGTGAGCAACCTTGTTAAGGTCGGCAGCATTTCTTTGGAATTTTTATGAGCATCAACGTTAAACATTTGACTTTTTTGAGTTTTTAAGAATGTTGGCATTTGAGGGGGTGCCTGGGTGGCTGAGTTGGTGAAGCATCTGCCTTCGGCTCACATTGTGACCCCAGGGTCTTGGGATCAAGTCCCACATCAGGCTCCCTGATCAGCCAGGAGCCTGCTTCTCCCTCTCCTGTTCCCCCTGCTTGTGTTCTCTCTCTCTCCCTCTCTCTCAAATAGATAAAATCTTTAAAAAAGGAAAAGAAGAAAGAAAGAAAGGAAGAAGAAAAAAAGAGAATAGAGAAAAGAAAGGAAAAGGAAAGGAAAGAAAAAAGAAAGGAAAAGAAAAGAAAAGGAAAGGAAAGGAAAGGAAAGGAAAGGAAAAGAATGTTGGCAGTTGAAACAATAGGCTTTCCATAGTGACCTGAAGAACAGAAAAGACCCAGGGACAATCTGGACCCACCTGGGTCTCTCCGACGGCACCAGCAAGTACTCCTCCAGGTGGAAGGCTGACAGGTCCAGCAGAATGTGCCCCTGGCGGCTGGTCAGGTAGGGAGCCCCAGCGCTTGTGTTTGGACACTTCTGTAATTGTTTCCAAAGAGGGAAAATAGAAACTTTGTTATAACCCACACACAGCCTCTCTGAAATCACTTTCAACATGACTTTTGCCAGCTTCCTTTTCCTTTTCTCATAACTTCTCTGTGGCTTTTCCGTGCTCTGGTTTGCTAAGCTCCTTGAGAGTCCCCTGCGTTTGAGAATTATACCAGAATCCCACCGTGACCTTTGCCTGCAGTTTTGACCGGGAACTTCACATCCTTCTCTGCAAGCAAGTTTGGGTGAATTTGCAAGAACTCAAAAGGGAACAATATTTCCACGGGGAAATCTGGCATCTGATGAAATTGAGGCACTGAGTTGAGGGCCACTACGCAGGAGAACTCAAGGGACAGTGTCTCTCACAGAAGTCCCATAAGTAGAAGCCAAACGGCTCTGGTCCAGCACTCACTGGGAGGGCTGACACCTGCCCAGAGCCACGGACTCCTCGCTGCTCAGAGAGGCTCGCCCCAGCACCGTCAGGATCCAGACTCTTGTTTCCCAGAACAGTCCAGAAAAGACAACCCTCTCAGGCAGCTACACCACCAGGACTCCCTTCAGCTTCTAAAGCTTTCCCATCCGCATGCTGTAAGTGAACCCAGCCTCCCCCAGCTCCTAGGCTTTCTAGGGATCGGACACCCATAAAAGGACGGCAAAGTAAGGGTCATAGATAATTCCAGATAAGGCTTCCAGGTTTGTGATCAAACGGACAGGAAAGGCAGGGAAAGGAATGAGAGTCATTATCAATTTTTGCCAATGTCAGTGACCTCAGTCCAGGGGAATGCAACACCCTGTCTAGTTTCCCTACCTCCGGCTTCCTTTCTAATCCATCTGGATTAGATGGACACATCTCTCTAGAGCAGCCAGGTTCACCCAGGTGCCCGCCTTGCAGAAAAATTCAAATTCCAATCAAGAAGTCAGGGGCACTAGAACATGTCCTCAGCTTCTGTTTCTAACCTTATCTGTTTGGTTCCACCCCAACATGCCCTCTGTAAGCTGAATACTGGCCTGCGAAGGTGTCAGGTCTGAAACTTGGGAAAGTACTTGAAAGGGCTGAAAGGGCTTCAATGGCAAACTTTGCAGACGTTATTCAAGTAAGCATGGAAAGGGGAGACTCTCCTGGATGGTCAGGGTAAGTCCTAAAGCAGGCACATGCACCCTTGGAAGAGGGAGAGGCAGAGAGAGAGGAGGAGGACAAAGAACAGGAAGGAAGGAGGCAGCAGATGCTGGAAGGAATAGGAACAGACTCTGTCACCGCCTCCAGGCAGAGCGCCCTGATTTCATCCCTGTACACCGGTTTTCAGACGACTGACTCCAGGCAGTGATAGGATGGACTTGTTGCTTGAAGGCACCCTATCTATGACAAGTCATTACAGCAGAGACAGGAGGCGAGTGCCCCCTTCACTCAGTCTGTGGGAAGCCACGCTCTTTGTCGATGGTAGGCTTTGAGTCATATCTTGGGGTTCTCCCGGGACAGTGAAGCCTGAAACAACCCCTGGTTCTCCGGGGCCAGCTCGATTCCAGTGCCCTTGCAGTGGCGTTGTCTACCAAGCAACATGTCCCCCTCAGAAGCAGGGTTGCCCTGGAACACTGCTGTAGGTTCGGAAAGACTCACACAATCAATGAAAACCCCAGGGAATGGGCATATTCATGCACACCGGGGCCTCTGGATGATACATGTGAATTTAAGGGGAGAGAAATACTTTGCCTTCCAGTAACTGGGCTCAGCATGATCTCTGGAGAGTGGAGACCCAGCGCTGGGTTCTGGCCATCCTCCCGCACACCGTGTGCGGCCCCTCTGGGCCAGCCTGTAAGGCGGCACCATTCCGTGCGGCGGTTCTGAACTCCACCCGGACGTCCTGTCTCCTGGACCAGAGTCCTCTGCCTCCCAAAGTGTGGAGCAGCATTTCTCAAAGTGCGTCTCAAGGAACCCAGGTCCACAGACAGGAAGGAGTCATTGGTCGAGTAATCAGCAGGGAATCCTGTGTCTGTTCTAACCCACCATCGGCGCCAGCACGAGCTGGCATCAGGATGGGCTGCAGCAAGGGGACCCATTTGGTTCCTCTTTATCTGCATGTCCGAGGCTTGTCTGGCTATGTCACAGGAGCCTTTCTTCCCTCCGTGCATAATACTGCAATGTTATGGTTCACGCAAGTTGGCGTGAATTTAGGAACATCTCTGTTCCTTTGCCATGGACACCCAGTCTAGTGACAACAGAGCTAAGGCAGCTCATAGGAAAAGGTGCTGATTGAACAGAATGATTAAGTCAAGGCCAGGAATAAGGGCACAGAATGAAAAATTAGTGGTTTCATAACAGAAGGGAATAAACAAGAGAGGGAGGAATCCATCATTGCATCCAGAAAACCGGGAGCCAGAGGTAGCTGGGCTCTCCCTGCAAAGAAGCACGCAAGAGGGCTGAGCAGCCAGATAGCCAGGTCCCGGGGACATGGGTGGAGTCTCAGCAAACTCTCAGGTCAGCCACCAACCATGCCTCTGCCACGGGGCTGTGCCACTGCTCTCACTCACGTGCCACACTCTGCGTCAGAGAAGAAAACAGGCCAGATCCATCCAGACAAAAACCTCCTCAAGTCACTAAGCTAGTAAAAGAAATATATCCCATGTTCCACTAAACAGAAAATCCCTGGAAACATGGGCTTCATGGGACCATGTTTTCCTAACAGACCCTTGGTCCATTTCAACTGCTTTTCCTTTCTGGAAATGAGGATTGCACATTAGCTTGGTGAGTGTGGCTAACAGGCTTTCTTATTAATTACCTTTTGAGATTTGCTTTGAGATGAGTTCCAGTCAGCTTTCCAAATAAGTTCCAATTCCCACCCTGGCGCAGAGTGGAGAGCTTAGAGCCCCGCTTTAACAGTGGAATCCGTACCCCCATCTGTTTCTATAGGACAGCCGTAATCCAACAAGACGGGTGGTACCTTAGCTTCTAATATGTAGCTCTCTCCACACTCCAGCATGTATAAGACAGGACGCTGGAGGTCATCCTGCCTTAAAATTGGGGGAAATGTCTCCCCAAAAGGCAATTCTAGCTTCTTTCTCATGAATCGAAGATTAATTTGCTCACTAAATGCTGTCAGAGATGTCAATGGTCATGAACAGCAGAAAATGAGTAGTAGGGTCACTGTAGAGCCCACAGAACATGCCAGGTCACTGGGGAGCCCACAGAACATCCCAGGTCACTGTAGAGCCCACAGAACATGCCAGGTCACTCGGGAGTCCACAGAATATCCCAGGTCACTGTAGAGCCCACAGAACATCATATCATGTAAATGTCCACTCTGTGTACTGTAACTTTTCCCAGAACCAGCTAATCAGGTCAAGCAGAGAGTCACAGAAGCTCCCTGAGTTAACGGTGATGAAGACGTAGACGTCGTAAACAGAGTACGCTCATTTTTGTGACTTGAGGTTTGAAACCTACAAAAGATATAACACACCATAGAAACCTACCAGGCAGCCACAGGAGTCGGGCGTTCGGGCCTGAGACAGGGGATCCGCGCGCCAGCATGAAGAATTCCTCCTAGCAAACAAAGGAGAGACTCAGGATGATCTTTCTGATAACAGAGCTCCTTGATTTCCATAAAAGTGAGTTGCACCAGCCCAGAGCCGCTCAGGAGATAGTTATCTCCTGCTGCAGAAGGCAGAGCTCTTACATTTGTTTTCACAGCTTGAGCTGCTAATCTGATGACAACGTTTCATTACAATGACAGTATTTCCATTCTATTAAATGATGCTCACTTGGTTGGCTGTACGGAAAGTGCTGCCAAGGCTCCCAGGAACGTGCGCCGGGGCCCGGGGCTCATCTGCCTGCGCAGACACCTGCTCTCAGGCACTCTGCTCTGTGCACCACGCCAGCCAGCGATAAGCATAGGAGCTGCTAATTCGGCTTCGTGGAGCGACACAGCGATTTAATCAGCATTTAAAGACAAACAAGGATTAATTTTCCAGTATGAAGAAAGGCCGCTGGACAGAAGCGGTGAGGAAAGGACCTCGTGGAGTGGCTCCAAACCTTTCATTCCGAAGTTTCCCGGGTGCTCTCACCCTTGGAGTCTCCGTCTCTTTTTTCCTGATGCTCATAAATCAGAAGTTGCTTTAGTAATAATCATCCCTCTCTCCTCAAAACTTGGTCAAGAAGGGAGGAAATGAACATTTCCCGAACATGGGGAATTTTTGCCAAAACGTCCCGCTGGCCCCGCTTTTCAGAAGGGGAAATGGAGGCTCTCAGAGAGAGCTCGTCCAAGGTCACACTGAGTAGGACAGGTCTTTGGTGCCCTGAGCTCCTGGCTCTGGGCTGTGCTGCTCCCAGGTGCTCCCACCAAGGTGCAGAGCTCCAGGCGACGACAAGAAGACCCTTGCTGTGTCCACAGAAGCAGGTCAACGAGAGCCTGGCTTCTTCCGGTCTGGGATGTGGCATTCAGGAATGCTGGGTTTCCGGTCTCCGGAATGCAGGGAAGCTGAGATTCCTGTCTGGTATGCATTTTGAATCTTGGAATGAGGGAGCTGCCCTAAGGGCCTGATCTCAGGAGGAAAGGGCCCTGAGACACAAACTTGCCTAAAGGAACAACAGCCTTTCCCACGGGGGCAGCAAGGGCACCCCAGCCCGTCTCAAGGCTGGCTTCAAGCTAACACTGCCTTGCTCGTGGCCTAAGTCCCTCGGTCTATAGCAAACCTCACTCACTCGCCTTGAGATCTGCAGACCACTGGCCTGGAGAGCGAAGGACCAGAATTTCCCAGAAGACCAGCCCTGACTGCACTTGAGAACACCTGCCAATGCCAGCAAGTCTGTTCTGGGTCCTGTGGACAGGTGACTCAGCACCAAGCACTCACTTCTCTGGCACGGAGACCCTCCCCCCTGCTTTTCCAGCACCCTCCCCTCTAAAATTCTCCCGCTTGGCCTGGAGGATGGCCTTTGGGACCATAGCCCACCTTATCTTCCCAGATGGCCAGCTTCCTGAATGAAGCAGACTTTCCTCACCCACGATCCCTCGTCCCTCAAGTATCAGGTTTCCAGGGGTGAGCCATGGAACCTGAGTTCAGAACAGGTACCCGGTCCAGTAACAAGACCACCATAGCACGTGAGCTGAGCGCTACTCTTTCTAGAGAACCGGGAGCCCGGGATGCAGAAACAGAGCGGGGTTAGGAACTTGCCCACGACACACAGCAAAGACAGGGTAGAGCTGAGACGTGGGCTAAGGCAGCGTGCCTGAATCCGGGCTCTCTGCCCCTGCCCCACCAGGGCAGATCTGCGCACTCCTCGGGATCTCAGGGCTTCACCTCAACATCCTGAGTCTCCCCCGAAGCAATGTGTACTGACTGCTCCTAGCTGCGGACCCAACTTCAGGAGCCCTGGGAGTCAGAGGACAACGAGACGGTTCCTCATACTGCTACTGACCGTCGAATCATGGAAATGACCTTCCACCTCTCCCCACCTGGCTTTCACAGTTGAGTGAAAATTAAAAAATCTGCTTCCTTCCACTCTTGTTCTCTGTAAAGCATCAACAAGCACGGGTGGGCGAAGGGACCATTTTGTCTCAGAGACGGAGGGGAAAATGTCACCAAATTACAAACCTGGTAAAATGAAATTAAATACTGAAAGCTACAGGTTGCCTTTCAAAAACTGGTAACTTTAAGCACATTTTAAAATTTAAATAACACATCATGTATTATGATGGGAAAACTTGTATTTTAGGTCAGGCTTATACCACAATTAATTTTTTTGGAGCTCTTTATTACCTTCTGTACAAAAAGAGGTAAAAGTCAGGCATTCATCATCATACCCTTACATAGGAGACTCAGAGGAGCTCAACAGAAAAATAACCCGTAAGCAGAATCCCACTTAGTATCTTAAAGATTATTCCTCTAATTTAATAATCAAATGATTGGTCAGGTATGCCAGGAAAGGAAAATATAGATATCCCTAAATTCAAGACTAGCTTTCACTTACAGAAGGAAATTTTCTTGTCTTAAGGAAAACATTTTGCTTTCATCTGGGATCTTAGGAAATTAAGCCTATTTTTGTCACATGGGCAGAAATTATTAATATATTATTAATTATTCATAGTGAGGGGCCCAGGGCTGTCTGCCCCAAAATATGCAACCGTGATATATTGATTATTTTGGATTAAATTTACAGAAGAGCTCTTGCTGGTGGAGTCCAGACACTCAGACCCTTTGTCCTGAAAGCAGGAGAAATGTCTCCCTGAGGAAGGTAACCTCTCTTCTTTTCTGGAGAATCCTGTATAAGCAAACCTTGTATCTTCTTTACCAATTGCCTACCCCAAACCCAAACCTCTTTGTTTTGTAGGTTCTTTACAAATGTATTGTCTCTTAGTCTAAAAGGTGTCCAGCCACTTGCTTTGGTCACTTCTTTGAGCTCCCATACATACTAATTAAATTTGTTTTTCTCCCGTTCATTTGTCTTACATCAATTTAATTATTAGACCTGCTAAAGAACCTAGAAGGGAAGAAAGGAAAAGCCTTCAGCCCCTAAAATAACATTCTTGAGTGAGGCAGCCTCCCCTCCCCCACCCCTGGCCTTTTGTCCTGGTGACCAAGACAAAGGGGCAGGAAAGGTTACAAAATAGGAATGGTTAAGAAGAGACCCTGTGCATTTCCCCAGAAAAAAAAGGAGAAAACCAACACACAGATTCTGGAAGGAAAAGAAAGGCTGAAGAGAAAAACCAAGGAGGGTGAGCTAGCTGCAGGGGGGTGGGGAGGGCAGCTGAAGGAGGGGGTTCGGAGCCTGGGGAGGGGTGAGGATGGGGAGCCATCCAGAGTGCCAGGAAAGGAACTGCAATGCTAAATATGTTCTGCTGTTCTTAGCACTGAATCTACTTTTTCCCTCTCTGGAGAAATTTGATAAAGAGATGTCCTTTGGGGGCACCTGGGTGGCTCAGTCCTTAAGCGTCCACCTTCGACTGAGGTCATGATCTCATGGTCCTGGGGTGGAACCCTGCATCAGGCTCCCAGCTCAGCAGGAAGCCTGCTTCTCCCTTTCCCTCTGCAGCACCCCCACTTGTGTGCGATCTCTCTCTCGCTCTCAAATAGATAAATAAAATCTTAAAAAAAAAAAAAAAAAAGTCCTTTGATCAGTCAGCCACACTCCACAGGCAGGGCCAGCCCAGTTCTCCGCAGGCCCTGGGCTGCTGGTCAGTTTCTCCAAGCCTGTTTTACATCCCACACTGCCCCCCACCCCCGCCTGGACACAGCAAAGGGACGGACACAAACGTATTGCCATGGAAGCTCCTGCTTAGTAAATGGAATTACTTTGTTTTTCAACACCAGACTACAGGGAGGCGACATAATTAATTTCCCATTAATTCGTTCATACCAAGCCCCTAATAGTTATTCCCTCCTGATTGATGACTTGACTAATGCACCGATGTGTCCTTGCCCATTAGAAAAACCACTACCAAAATTGCATTATTGTCTAGATTTTTATATTTATGACTCCAAAGCGTACACTTTGGTACTTAACACATCCTTGTGGTTTTATCATGTTCCCCACGTGCTCTTCCCGGAACTGTCCATTCCTGGAGCAGGGCCAGGTCGGACATCAACCCTGGTTCCTCCCACAGCACTGCTCTTACAGTAGATGCTCAATAAGTAATAGTCAAGCAAACTGAGAGAGGAAATTCTTTACAAAGAAAGGCAGGCTTTCACAAGTTTCATTAAAAAGTTGTCTCGATTAACGTTATCACTTTCAAATCTTAGAAGGAAAAAAATCTTCAACGTAATTCACCTCCAACAGGTGAACCATTTTAAGTTCCTTTGGTTAAAAATAAAAAATACAGTCTTTCCATAAGTACAAGTTTTTCCTAAAAGTAAATTACCACACATTTCATATTTACTTACTACTTCATGCTTTTTATCTTTGGGTTTTATCAGACAAATTGAATACTATTAGTTATTAA
Source organism: Mustela nigripes (assembly GCF_022355385.1). Lineage (NCBI taxonomy): Eukaryota > Metazoa > Chordata > Mammalia > Carnivora > Mustelidae > Mustela > Mustela nigripes. The sequence goes on along the minus strand of NC_081560.1, from coordinate 94,921,655 downwards.
TTTTTTAGCTATAATATAAAGCTTGTGTTTGTGTTTACCAAGAAAAGAAGGGACAACTATGTAGCCTAACTGACTCCTTAGGCTAATGTATGTCACTTAACATTGCAAGGGGGCTGGGTGGGAGAGCTGAGTGGCTCAGTGGGTTAATCCACCCACTCTTTTTTTTTTTTTTTTTTTTAAGATTTTATTTATTTGAGAGAGAGAGATGAGAGAGAAAGCATGAGAGGGGGAAGGTCAGAGGGAGAAGCAGATTCCCTGATCAGGAAACCCGATTCAGGGCTCGATCCTAGGACCCCAAGATCATGGCCTGAGCTGAAGGCGGTCGTTCAACCAACTGAGCCACCCAGGCACCCCAAACACTCTTGATTTCAGCTCTGGTCATGAGCTCAGGGTAACGGGGTGGAGCCTCAGATGGGTTCTGTGCTCACCATGGAGTCTACTTGTCCCTTTCCCTCTGTGCCTTCTCCCCCATCTCTAAAATATATAATTACAGTCTTTTAAAAAGAAAATAAAATGAACCTGGAAGGGGAAAGACCAGTCAGGCAGGAAGATGGTTCTCAAGGTCTGCAGAGTTGTGGGTGGAGGGCACACTCTCAGAAAGGCAACCGATACTTACAGGTTTGGGTTCAAATCAGCACAGAGTGGATCCTGATCTCCAAACTTCCTCAGAAGCACATGGGTGAGCTCCTGGCCCTCGCTCCCGCTCCCGCTGCTGCTTTATCGGAAGACAAAATAAGGTGGCCATGTTAGTACTTGTTGGCAGAGATCACAGGACAGCACGTCCTAGCTGAGCTGATCCGGGCAATGGACTCTTAGATCTGTGATCGCAGATAACGCTTTCTGTTGAGTTAGTATAGTAAAGCGAAACCATTGTTACATATTAATTGTTACATATTAATGCTCACACTGTATTCTTGTCCTCATCTTCTCACTTCTGCAACATTGTCATCTTTGGCATTTTTGCATGGCTTTTTAAAACAAATTTTAAAGGCTGCAAAAGGTTTCATCACATTAATATATTAAAATCTATTTTAAAAATTCTCTTAATGTTGGAACTCTGGTTTTTTGAATATTCTATTGGCCACTCTGCAATAGAAGTTTGTATTTTTATGTTTTTGGTTTTTTTTTCTATATGTGAGCTATACGGAACGACCATTTTCTTGGTAAATCCTGTGTGTGCTTTAAGTAGACAACGATTATCATATTTATTTTACTGGCACAAGCATCAGAAGTCAGGTGATAGTTGCTGAGGAATACCCAAGACTTAATTTCCTTGCTGAAGATACCGCGGGCGTTAAGACACACTATTCCTCTAACCTGGGGAGGTGTGGAAACAAACTCTATTACATTCCATACATGGAGTGAAAGAGATACCTTGACTTGAGAAAATGGAGAGGATTTCCAAAAGAAAGGAGGTTTATTACTTCCAGAACTTATATCATTTATTCAAAATGCTTCTGAATAGACATGGTAGGGAACACTTCCCGCATAAAGAAAAATGATGTACTACTAGCAGGAGCGGTTACTTACATGTAGAGGGTGGCCTCTAATCTCTTTGGAAAGCAGCAGGTTCATTAACAAATGCGCAAAGAATGAACAAAGGTTCATTTTAAACAACTTAAAACAGAAGCTTTCCGTAAGGAATGTAAGACCCCGGTGTCATGTCCAAACACGGACAGGGTTCTGATTCCCGAACAGGGTTCTGAATCGCCCCAGCAATCAAATACAGGGGGGTCGAGATGCTCAGTCTTACTGAACCTCCACGACCCAGAAGCACCAATAAAAGCCCAAAACGAAAAGGAACCTCATTGTTTCCCACAGTGCAACCTTATGCCCAGATCAGATTTGACAGAGATTTCAAATTTTCCTAATCCCCTCAGTGAGCCTCCAACACACCAAATAATGTTTCCTCAGCTTCACATTGACCAGCTGCCACCCCCGTGACCTTCCTCGTTACCTACACGCCTTGAGAAGGGAACTAAGCCCCCCCAGCACTCCTCCGACCTTGCCATCTCTGGGCAAAAGCTGCCCAGCACTGTCTTCCAGAAGGCTGCACGGCCGCCCCACTCCTCCCCTGCCCCGCCCAGTCCAACCTCACCCCACCCCACCCCATCCCACCGGGCCAGACCCACCTCAGCCCAACCGAACCTCACCTGGCCCCGCCTCGCCCCTCCCAGCCAATCTCAACTCCACCTGACCCCAGGTGGCCCCGCCCCTGACCCCTCCCCCGCCCAACCCCATCTTGCCCCGCCTATCCAGGCTTGCCCTGCCTGGCCCCGCCCAGTCCCACTAAACCACCTTGATTGGGCAGCTCCTCCCCTGCCCTGCAGCTTCCCCAAAAGTGCATCCCCTCTCCCTGCACTTGCTTCTAAGTCATCTTCGGCATTTGTGCTCTGAGTTCCTTCTCCTGTAAGCCCTCCTCTGCCTCCTCTCTCTTCTCTCCTGTTCCTGCCCAGTGGCCTGGAGACCTTCACCACTGGCTTTTGACATCACCAGTGGTTTTAAAAACCACTAGTTTTTAACTGATGATCTCCTCTCATCACAGGAGAATACGACCCAGGGGAGAAAGGACACCAGGCTTAGGACTGCAGTTGGAACACAGTAGATTCTCAAAAATAATTCATGAAGCAAACTGTGATCTTATGACTGGGCTAATCCTTCATCACTATCCAAATATTTTACCTCCTTAAATATAGTCTTCCTCGACCTCTTAACTTTCAGAGAGGAACAATTTTAATAGAAAAGAAAGACCAATCATGACAACAAATTAGTTTTGTGTTTGCTGAGGACAACTCTTTTCAGCTCCATACCTGTGTATAAGCTTAGGATAGGAACATGGCTGTAGCATCCAGCACAAAGTAATTATTTATAGGAAAACACCATCTTCCCGACTGCATAAAACACAACAAAGGTTTTTAAATATTCGGATGGTTTACAGTTGACCTAATAGGATTCCATACAGCAGTGGACAGAAAGGACAGTGATGAAACACTGAAATTTACACCAAAGTAAAGTCTCCTAAGTTGGTGTTATGACCTCTACATAAACAGGCTCCCCGTTTCCGACAAATGAGAAAACACGTTTACAAGGAAAGGGACATATTTTTTACTAAAATGTTGCCCATAAAAAGAAAACATTATTTGTGGCATCTGTAGAAATACTCTGGATTGCTTTCTTTTGACCCATTAATCTAAGAACAAATATGAAAGTTTAAAATCCTTTTTTCTGAAAAACATACTGACCTACAAAGTGGTTTGCTTGGAGCTTACTTACTAGACTTACTAAGTGCAAGTTTAAAAGTTATGGTTTGCTTTCTACTAGATTTTTGCTTAGGTCTAGAGATCACTGCTTTAAAAAAAAGAGAGAGAGAGAGACTGGCTTTAAGTTGTCCCTTGTGGTCTGAAGATTCAAATGCTTGTTCCTAAAACTATTACTTTGTGCTTGTCTTCAAATCCTCAGCTATATTTTAAAGTGCTGTTAGAACCAAGTGAAATCTGTCATTACCAGACTCTAGAAAGTGAAAATCAGTGCCTAATCCTGATTCTGGAGGCAGTACCTTACGGGATACTGTTTCTCTCTCCCTGTTACTCACAAGCATCAGAGAGACCCAGGGAGCTTGCTGGTACAGAACAAATACATATTTCTAAACATCACCCCAAAGGGGCTTCCTGTTGCTAATGGAGCCCCCTGGACTGAAATCCGCAGATCCCTTGAGAAAAAGATTAAAAAAAAACAAAAACAAAAGATCCAACACTCTAAAAACAAAGAAGAAATCCTACAAGCTTACAGACAGAAAATATTATCTAAGAAGAAAAGAGAACCAGGCAAACAGGCAGCTGCAGGGGTGGTGGGGACTGTGGGAGGGTGGTGGTGGGGTGAGTGGAGTGGGGGGGGTGGCATGGGGGGTGGGGGAGGGAAAGGCGCTATCTACCATCTCCTGATAACTCTGAAAAGGACAAAGCATCCAGAAACTCTGATTGCAAACCAAGGTAGACTATGGCTCCCCAAAATACACCTCTTTGGCATAAACATTTTCCTAAGGTGGCTATTTTTAAGAGATACATAAAAGCACTGAGAGGATATGCAAGATTGTAACTGCTTTGGAAAAAGTTTGGCATTATCTCCTAAAGTAGGATATTTACATGCTCTGCAAGTGATCAGCAATTATGTTTCTTGGACCAGCCATGAGAGGCTCTTATATGGGTATAACGATTATTAGACATTTATTAGAATATACTAGAATGTTCATGCAGCACTGTTCACAATGGCAAAAACAAACGAACAAGCCAAAAACAAACAAACAACAAACAAACAAAACCTGGAAAGAGCTCCTAATGCCCATCATTAAGAGAAAAGATTAATAAGTTGTGGTATATTCACACCACGAAATACTGTCCAATATTCAAAACAAATGATACGCAGAAACATGGAACAATATGGAAGTGCATAGTCATGCACTATGAAGTGAAAAAGGTCATTCTCAGATGCATGGGGTTCTTTTGTACACTTCACAACAGATACAGAATCGGGGTGTGTTTAGACAGAGGCAGAGGGCTGGGATAATGGGGTATGGAATATGCGTTCAGTCGTAGCCTCCAAAGGCTTCAGAGACATGCTCATTGCAGGACTGACTAGAAGTCAGCAAACAGAGGAAATCTGGCTCTGTGTGGCCAGTTCAACATACTAAAAGCTCTGAGAAGTTTATAGAAAAGAAACCTATTTAACTTTGTTTTGCAACTCAATCAGTCCCAACAGGAAGAGGGATCTCTTCAGCGGCATTCAGAATGGATACCCAAAGGAACAGCTCTAGCTCTCGGTGAAACAACCATTTAAGAGATGCCATTGTAAACTAAACCGGATTAGATCACGGCCCACATTTCGCAGCCTCTTAATGCTGCTGCTCATTGTCCTTGAAGGATGTGGCCTCTGCCTGGAATGCCTTCCGCACCTGCCAGGAGAAAGACTTTTGCCGGATTACTTCGTTACCCTTCATGTGACTCATACTTCTTCCTCTATCTGGAGAAACTTCTTCTACCTGCCTGGGGAGCACCAAGCTATCATTGAGGAGACTCAGTTCAGGCGCGATAGCCTTTCAAAGGCTTTCCTGGACACCCACAGACAGAGCACCACACCCTGTCCACTTTGTCACAACCCCACACTGTGTATCTATGCCTATCATTTTCCAAGAAACACACTTTATAATTAAACAACTCAGGATAGTTGCAGCTCCTTCCCACTTGGGGAGTGTGGCAGAGATGAGAACATTGGGCCAGAACGCCTTAGTGGACGCTGTCCTTCTGGTCTGTTCCTTTAAAACAGTTCGAAGAAGATGAGGGCAGGAACATAAAATATCTAGGCAGAAGGAAAAGGAGCCCACTTGCAGAGGGAACACACGGGGCAGGCCCACATTTCCCGAAACAGAGCAGAACTCTTTGTGAGTTAATCTCAGGCTCCATGGATCACAAGGACACACAGAGGAAGAGCACAATTAACCGAAGGACCCAGACATGAACTGGACAGTTTGTCATCAATTTCACCTTCTCTGCCTATATTTGTCTAAATCTAATTCCAAATTACACATCGTTGTAAAAGCAACTAATACTGGGAAGCACCAAGAGTCTGGCTAATTAAGCTTGTTTTTTTCAGTAAGAATAAGTAGTTGACAAAGGCAGAGCTCATCGTGCCCTCCACACCATGCGCCCCCTGGGTCATATGCGCCGCACCCGGTCCCCAGATGTCTGAGCATCACCTTCCAGAAGGAGAGCTGTACCTGGTCATTCAGGTTGGTGATGCTCTCAGCACGGGGCAGAGCTCAGGGACAAAAGCTTGCCTCATTCTGGGGAGCCAGGGAACCATCTCAGGTCCCTCCATCTGGCCCCCAGCAGTAAAACTAACCCACTAGAAACACACTTTGCAAATTCATCTCCTATAAAACTCCAAAATTACAGGCAGCAAACCTGGACTTCCTCCAGCCTGGAGACGCATATGGGTTCATTCCCACCCTGAGAGAAAAGTCAGATGTGTCTCTGCAAAGACAGGCGTGCAGCTCCTGGCTGTTGTCCCAGAGCCAACCAGGTGGGTTCTGTGAAACCCAATAGTCCCTCTTATCCACAGCTCTGGTTGTGGATCACCTACAGTTGTAAGAGGCTTTCCTCCAGGCAGACCTTCAAGTCGTTCATCCTGAACTCATCACGTCGGCACTAGAACTAGGTGAGTACCGGGGAGAGCCCACATTCACGTCACTGTAGACTATCTGTTGTTCAGAGTGCTCTGTTATTGCTGTTGTCAGGCTCTGCCTGCGCCTGATTTAGGGGTGAAGCTATATCGTTGGTCTGTAGGCATGAGTAGGAAAAAACTCAGTATCTCCAGTCCATGGGCTTACCCTATTGAACCCAGTGCTCCAAAATCATGAAACCTCACATATATTTGAGATTCTTAAAAGTATCAAAGCTACTGGGACACCTAGGGAACCTCAGTCACGTAAGCATCTCCCTTTGGCTCAGGTCATGATCCCGGGGTCCTGGGAGGCAGCCCTGCATCAGGCTCCCTGCTCAGCAGAGAGTCTGCTTCCCCTTCTCCCTCTGCTGCTCCCTCTGCTGTGCTCTCTCTCTCTCAAATAAATAAATAAAACATTAAAAAAAAAAAAAAGGATCAAAGTTACTGTTATTCATAATCCTGACATAACTTGGAAGTAAAAGAGGGGAAAAAATAAGGTTCTTACCTGAAAAAGGAAGCTTCAGCCCTGTCGTAATGGCCTGGTGTCAGTTTGAGGGGAGGGTAGTCGATGGCCAGAGGCCTCACCATGAACAAGGCCATGGCCAAGGCCACGAAGAGGATGGGCAGCAGCAGGTCGGAAAGGGCGCCTTTCCAGGCCCGGCGTGTGTGGCGGAGCCGCTTAACCAGGAGGGCGGTGGCCTGATCCAGAGGCCGAGGGCTGCCCCACACGGGCGGGGTCCTTGCTGGGGCATCACCTGCAGAGACAGGGACATGCAGCCAGCCTGAGGCCAGGGGACCCCCCTCACGCACGCACACACATATGCACACACACACTCTCTGGGTTCTGGGGATCCCTCCAGGGCTCTGGCAGCTCATGGTGCAGGAGCACCCCCGTTCTCACTCCCCACACTGAGGGGGACACTGGAAATTTACATACACAGGATGTCTTGTGACAGGGCACAGACGGAGTTCTCCTGTTGGTGAAAATGCAGCGTGCTCCTCAGTGTGGACTCAACCATGTCCCCAGGTGCATGCTGGGGGGCGGGGGAGGGGGTGTCAAGGGGGGCAGCCCCCTCCCTGCCTCCCTTCTCCTGCTACATCTCTTGTTCTCATGGCCCAGTCGTTCCTGAAGATGCTCAGGTGACGTCCAGGTCAGGCCCAGAAAGCACCATCCCCCAGCCCTGGAGCCTATTCCCCCTGCCGGGTGGGGGCATCCCTGGTGGAGAAGAGGCCAGCGTGGTCTCCAGGAGCGCATGTCCAGCTCCAAGTGAGTCCCCCAACCCTCCAGGCTTCAGCCACCGGGCCCTCCTCTCCTTCCACCACCAGCTCCACGCTCACCGAGCCATGCTCAGAAGGGGAGGCTGGACAGCAGGGCCTGAGCACACATTGAGGCTGTCCTGCTCCCCTTGCTGGGTCCCTATCGGAGGGGCCATCTGGGGCCCACACAGAAGAGGCTGCAGTAGACCTGTCCCAGGGTGGGCCAAGCAGCTGGTACCGAAAACTCTCACATCCAGTGTGAAGATGACAAAAACAGGGGAAAGTGAGAGGCGGACCGAGGTCTGCAGCCCCGATCCCTGTCCACAGGAGGGACGCAGCCATGCCCTGGCTCCCCCCAGCAATCCCTTCCAAAGCCTTCCAGAAAACCCAACAGGAAGTACTTGAATGGGAAGGGTGGCCTTCTAAGAGGTCAGGTGTGCTAACTTGATGGCCCTGCTTACAAATATTCAGCGGAAAGGCAGTTACTAAAGCACAGTGGATACGGTTCAAGTCCCCCAGAGCAATCATTTTGGAAGATAAATTATTTATAACAGCAGTGAGCACAAAGCTGGAGAGGAGCAGCTGGGGACAAAAACACGTCTGTGGACCAAGTCCTTCCTTTGTCACATATGCATGGAGTGAGTCAATGTCCTGCGGCAGGTTCCGGGCTATTCTGGCTTTGCCCTCAAAAAAGACATGACCTAGGGGCTGAGAGAAAATTATTTAAAAATGACCCAACCCAGGGTAATTGAGTGCTGCAATCAGCATGGGCAGAGCCGAAAGGGCTGGTACCAAGAAAGCCTGGAGAAGGTGAGAACGAGTATGGGGCATGTACAGACAGACCCGCTGAGACCTGTACAGGAAGTCAGGTCACTGTCCCTCCTGAGCACATTAATGCGCAGACCCTTCTTACTCTGTCCTCCTTGTGAGTCTCTCTCTCTCTCTCTCTTTTTTTTTTTTTCTTAAGATTTTATTTATTTATTTGATAAAGAGGCAGAGAGACAGATGGAGCATGAGAAGCAGACTTCCTGCTGAGCGGGGAGCCCGATGTGGGACTCGAACCCAGGAACCCGGGCTCGTGACCTGAGCCAAAGGCAGAGACCTCACCAACTGAGCCACCAGGCGTCCCTTACCTTCACAGAGAACCCTTCACTTTTGACATTTCTGGTCACCAAATGTGGGGCCTTTCCCCACACATCAAGCGATTCTCCATGACACCACCTGGATGTCCCACAACCAGCTCACTCCATCTCCCTGGAGAGTGTGAGACCCCACAGGGAAAGGTTCAGTCATACAGAAGGGCCCATTCCCAACGTGGGACACCCACCACAGGCCCAGCTTGTTACCTGGGCCTTCTGAGTGACGAAGCGTCCATCAGAGTCTCCCATGACCCTTGCCTTGGGTCTGACTAATGGGCCAGAGTGTTCACAGACTCAGGGACATGGGTACTTCTATTTGCCAGCTTACAAAGGGCTGGGATAGAGGACACAGACGAACAGCCAGGTGGAGGCGATGTGTAGGGTGAGGTATGTGGGAAGGGTTGCAGGGTTTCCAGCACTCTTCCAGTACATTCCCAGCACATCCCGGCAGCTCTCTGGGAGCCCTTATTATTTGGATTTTATGGAGGTTTCATCACACAGACATGATCCACCCTGAACTCCATGTCCAGCCCCTCTCCCCTCCCTGAAGGATAGAGATGTGGCTGAAAACCCCAAGCTTCTAATGATGGCTTGGTGTTTCTGGTGAGCAGCCCTATCCAGGCACCCACCCAGTGTCTCCTCATTGGAACAAGCAATGCTTCTAATACTCTTCCCTTTCTCTGCACAGAAGCACGCCTTACCCTGTTTAGGGTCAAGAGGGATAGAATGATATAAGAGGACTTATGACCCCACTACGCCACCGGGCATCGTATATCAAAAGCCACACTCTGTGAAGTCGCCTATAAGAAGCATCTTGTGACATCCCCATCTAGTTGCCCACACTCACCTGCCTGCCAGTCCTTGCACCTGCTCAAACACGCCTACATTGGGAGGTGCTTACAGACACCTGTTTATACCAGGGAAGGTTTCGTCTATGCAGCCAGATGCTTAGAAAACAGAAGCAGAACACAACTTTCTAGATGTTGGAGTCTACCTCATACATTTGCCTGCCAATGGAGGAGCACACTCAGAGAATGGCCATCTATATGCCCACAGGCTTGGATCAGAGAGGACCAGTCATGACAGTCACTGGGAGACGGCAAAGTCTATATTGACCCAGATCGGAATCCAGACTCAGCCACCAACCAACGTGTTGTACAACTTCTGGAAAATTCCCCACCTCTCCAAATGTCAGTTCCCTCAGCCAGAAGATAGAGAGTTATAGTGTCCCCCTAGGTAATGAGGACTCTTATCACCACCCTGGTGAAACGATCAGAACAGGTATGATGGGGAACTCCAGCCATCGTAAATGCTCATCAGACAGGCTCAATAACTCTGTGGGGAAAGACGTTTCTCGTTATTAAGAAAAATAAATTCTCCCCACCTTCCCGTATGTTCACTGAACATAAATGAGAAAAATGAAGGACTAAAATAGTTTATGGTCATGAAGGAACCACCAATCAAATATTTATGGCTAAACTCCTAAAGTATTCACATGAATAATTTAACAGACAAAATTAAAATGCTGGACCAAATTGTTATGAATTGTCTTATTTGACTTATGAGTGTAATTCTATATAAAGAATCTAGTGACACCTATAATTAGGTATTCCAATTTACCCCGACCATCAAATTAGTTAGGAAAAATGGCCAAAGATTTCTCTCTCTCTCTCTCTCTCTTTTTGGTCTGGTGGCTTCAATTGTTTAAACATTAATACCTTGTGGGGGATACCTTAAATTCTCAAGGACTCAGTGTACACCCCAGAATCTGATCTTCACATTACTAGATTCCTCCAAATATTCTCAAAGCGTTTAAAACAAAGTATCACAAATGTAATACCTTCAAGTCAATTTTTTAAAAATGAATATTCCAAACAAAAAGTGGGCAAATAGCATGCATGAATATGTAATTCATTAAAAAATATACGGGAAACATATGGGATCAGGAGGGAGACCAACCATAAGAGACTCTTAATCTCACAAAATGAACTGAGGGTTGTGGGGGAAGGGGGGGAGGGAGAGGGGCTGGTGTTATGGACCCTAGGGAGGGTATTGCTATGGTGAGTGCTGTGAAGTGTGTAAGCCTGACGATTCCAAGACCTGTAGCCCTAGAGCAAATAATACATTATATGTTAATTTAAAAAAATTTTTTTAAAAATCTACAGGAGAGCCAGTTTATATTAGAAAATAGGGCAACAATGAAGTTTTCAGATCTGTAATACAGTAAAGATCAAAAATAACATGAATGCCTAAAATTATTGCCTTTTTAAAGAAATGGGCTTTTTTATTCCATGCTAACAAAACAGATGAGTATGGACTTTCTGTGGGAAACAAATATGAACCATCTTTGATCAATGACTCCCAATCCAACAGTGGTATTATTAAAAAAAAGAATGGGGTGCCTCAATGGTTCAGTTGGTCAAGCATCTTAGTCTTGGTTTCAGCTCGGGTTGTGATCTCAGGGTCCTAGGATCAGGACCTGTCAGATTCCACACTAAGTATGGAGTGCACTTGAGATTCTCTCTCCCCCTCTCTCTCTGCCCCTACACGCACCCCACTCCCCTGCACACACGCATGCTTTCTCTCTCTAAAATAATAAACACATCTTTAAAAAAATAAAAAAATATAAAAAATGGAAATTCATCAAATGTATCAAATAAGGTGGTTGTTACATCTTACAGAATATAGTAGCAAGATGTTACAACACAGCTCTACTACTATATTAATCTACTATAATACAGATGACATCTCACTGATGGGAAGAATGTTTATTACACAGAGTCAGTGAGTAAAGCAATTAAGATAGGCTTATATCATCTTTTGAAAAAAAAATGTCTATACACAAATATGGCTCAATAAAATGGGGCGGGGGTGCTGGTGGATGGAGAAGTATGACCCAAAATATTAACAGCACGTATTAGCCAAAAAGAGATAGGGTTAAAGCATTAAATATATACTTGTAGGAAAATATTCATAATATGCCAAATAAAAAACTGTTACAAGATAATGCATAGAATTAATAGAACTTACTAAATATACTAATATTAAGCTGTAAAAGTTAGTATTTTGGTAAATGTGCTTAGAGTGGAAAGTTCTTTTTGAAAAAAAAAAAAAAAAGATTTCTTTATTTGAGAGAGAGAGCACATGCATCCATGCAAGTGGGGAGAGGTGCAGAGGGAGAGGGAGAGAATCTCAAGTAGGTTTCACACGCAGCATAGAACCTCGTGAGGGACTCAATCCCACAACCCTGAGATCATGACCTGAGCAGAAACCAAGAGTTGAATACAATAGACTGAGCCACCCAGGTGCCCCATAGTGGGAAGTTCTTTTATGGAAAGCTTTCTGTACTCTATATACTATTTGATAAAGTGTGTGTGGGGGGATGTGTTTTAATTCAGAAAGTTAAAGTAGTACAGGCATCTCAACCTTCTTAAAAGTTTATAATTTGTATTTCTTTGTGTGCTAAGAACATGGCTACTTTAATTTTCTTCACTGTTTTTTTCAACAATAAATATTTATACATTTTGTAGTCAATAATTGTTTTTGCCAAGACTGTATACATATTCAGGAAATGAAGCACAGCTTTATGAAATAGAAACTCTCATTTTCTGGGGCTCCTGGGTGGCTCAGTCCATTAAGCATTGGCCTTTAGCTCAAGTCATGATCTCAGGGTCCTGGGATCGAGCCCCACATCAGGCTCCCTACTCAGTGGGGGGGAGTCTGCTTCTTCTTCTCCCTCTGCCCTCCCCCTGTCGTGTTTTCTCCCTGTCTCAAATAAATAAATAAAATCTTTTTTTTTTTAAGGTATCATTTTCTGTTTACTGAGTTACAGAATTTTAGAGATAAAACAACTCTTAAGAATCATGTAATTGAAAAAATAGTAACAATATAATTGAAACATTTCACTTATTTATAAATACACCCAGTTCAGGAGAGCTTCTGAACTAAGTTAAATTTGGAGACTAATACACAATGAGTGTTTACTATGTATAAACTCTATCCTGGGTCCTTAAGTTATCTCTTCGAATACCGTTCTCAAAGGAGGCTCTTAAACTCGTAAAAGAGTCAAACATGTCACAAAACATGTCCATTCAACCTGAACAACACAGGGTAACATATATAATGGTGGGAGGGAGGTTTCTTCAAGGAGTCAGCCGTGCCAGGAGTTCCCAAAGTAGAAAAAATATTGGCTGCCAGGAAGGGAGGGTAGCCAGTATGTGGGTGGGTGGGGGGTGGGGGGTAGAGGGTGTTCCAAGAACAAAAGAAATCTTAATGCACGGAGATTCTAAGACAGAAATATGGTAAGCTGGTTGAGGACAGGGCATTACAGATATTTTTCCACAGCACCCCAGTCATGATCTGGGATTTCTAAATCATTAGCACACAGAAAAAGGCTGAAATCATTTCATCTCTTCTCACCAACCCAGCGAGATAGAATCAGGTGAGCTGTCCAGAAAGCATAATGATACGGTTCTTTGGGAATGGGTTTTAATTATAGGCACGAGACACATTGTGGGTTCAGTTCCAGACCCCCACGATACAGTGAATATTGAAATAAAGTGAGTCAAATAGCTTTTTTGTTGTTGTTTTCCAGTGCATATAAAGATATATTTACACTATGAAATATGCAGTAGTATCAGGTCTAAAAAAATACACTTCCCTTAATTTAGAAGTACTTTATTGCTGAAAAAATGCTAACCAGCCTCTGAGCTTTCAGGCCATCACGGTATTTTTGTTCGTGGAGGGTCATGCCTCGATGTTGGTGGGTGCTGGCTGATCGCGGTGGTGGTGGCTGAAGGGGAGGGCGGCCACGACATTTCTTAAAATAAGACAACGGGGAACGTTGCTCCACTGATGGACTCTTCATCTCTCGAATGCCTTCTTGATAGCTCACACGATGCGGATGGATGACACTTTACCTACAGAACTTCTTTCCAAACTGAAGTCTGTTATCTCAGACTGCCACTGTTTTATCAACTAGGTACATGGAAGATCCTAAATCCTTTGCTGTCATTTCAACAGTCTTCACAGCATCTTCACCAGGAGTGATTCCATCTCAAGAGACACTTTATTTGCTCACCCCTAAGAAGGAAGTCCTCATCCATTCAAGTTGGAGTGTGAGAGGCAGCCAAACAATCCCACCTTCCAGATCCACTCCTGATTCTTGGTCTCTTGCTGTTTCCACCACACCTGCTGTGGCCTTCCTCACTGACGTCCTGAGCCCCTCAAAGTCACCCGTGTGGGCTGGAGTGAACCTTTTGCTAAACTCCTGCTTGTGTGGATATTCTGATGTCTTCCTATGAGCCCCAAGTGTTCCTCGTGCAATGGTTCCTCTAGAATGGTGAAGGCTCTCCAGAAGGCTTTCCAATGTTTTGCACGGATCTGCCAGAGGAGTCATCCTCTGTGACAACGACAGCTTTGTGAAATGTATTCCTTGAACAATACAACATGAACGTCAAAATTACTCCCTATCTCATGGGCTGCAGAACGGATGCAGCATCATCAGGCATGAATATGGCATTCATCTTGCTGCATGTCTCCATCAGAGCCCTCAGGCAACCAGGAGCATCGTCTGTGATCAGTCAGTCATGTTTGGAAAGGAGTATTTTCTTTCCGAGCATCAGGTCTCAACAGTGGGCTTAAAGGAGCCAGTGAACCATGGGATAAACAGATGTGCCACCATCCAGGCTCTGCGATTTTATTTCTAGAGTACAGGGAGAGTCGACTCAGCATAATTCTTAATGACTCAAGGATTTTTGGAATGGTCAATGAGCATCAGCTTCAACTACAAGTCACCAGCTGTATGAGCCCCTCCCCCAAGTCAGCCAGACACGGACTTCTCCTCTCCGGCTATGAAAATCCTAGTCAGCATCTGCTCCTGGAAGAAGGCTGTTCCATCTACACTGAGCGTCTGTTGCTGAACATAGCCACCTTCCTGAATTCCCTCAGCCAGATCTGCTGCTGACTTGCTGCTGCTTCTCCATAAGCCCCCGCTGCTCCCCCGTGAGAGGTTTCTTTCCTTAAACCGCATGAACCTGCCTCTGCTAAACTCAGACTTTTCGTTGGCAGCTTCCCCGTCTCTCAGCCTTCACAGAACTGGAGAGTCAGGGCCTTGCTCTGCGTGGGGCTTTGGCAGAAGGGAATGCTATGGCTGCTTCCATCTTCTGCCTAGACCGTCAAAACTTCCTCCTCGTCAGCAACAAGGCTGCTGTGCTTTCTGACCATTCATGAGTTTGCTGGAGTAGCCCTTGAATTTCCTTCAAGAACTTATTTGTGTTCACCATGTGGTTCATTGGTGCCTTTGAACAATGCTGGCTTTCAACATGCCCTCCTTGCTAAGCTTAATCATTCCTCGCTTCTGACTTAAAGTGAGAGATGTGTGACTCCTTCTGTCCCTTAAACACTCGCAGGCCCTTGCAGGGATTTTAACAGACCTGATTTCAATCTTGTTGTGTGTTAGGGAATTGGGAGGCCCGAGGAGTGGAAGAGGGATGGGATGGGAGCATAATGTAATGTAATGTAAGGGAGCATTTGCCAGTTAAGTTCATTGTGGTACTATGAGGGCACGGGTTGTGGTGCCCCAAGACAATCATAAGAGTCACATCCAAGATCACTGATCACAGATCACCCTAAAAAATTCCATAATAATGAAAATTTTCACATATTGAAATGCTCCGAGAATTACCAAAGTGTGACACAGAGAGACCCAAAATGAGCCAATGTTCTTGGAAAAACAGTGCCCACAGATGTGCTTGACCAAACCTTCCATTTGTTTAAAAAATAAAAAGGCAGAGTTTGCAGACCCTGATAATGTGAAGTGTGCCTGTGAATGAGTAGAGGCCTTGGGTGGACATTCTCTGGGGGAGACCACCACCAAACACCAGCACCCAGGAGTCCCAGCCCTGCCTCCCAGGACGACCTCTCACCCTGCAGACAGGCCGAGGTCTCTGAGATTCTCATCTATAAAACAAAGGTTTTGCCCAGGTCATCCTCAGTCCTCATTCCGGTGAAAACACATATTATATGACATTTATAGGCATCATGACAGATTTGGGATTTTTTTCTTTTCAAGGCACCAAAAGCAGGTCCTTCCAAAGCCCCTCTATGGTCCCACCAATGGGTTTTCAAACCTGAAAAAAGAAAGTCCCTCCGAAGTTCCACTGGATGGCAGGTAATAAAAGCAGGGCTACTTTCTCCTGCACTCGGTGGGCATTCCGCCCCCAGCCCTGTTCTCCAGCTCTGATCCCAGCAAGGGAGTTTTATGATGTGCACTCAATAATAAAACTGCAACCTGAAGACAGGACCAAGGCCGGCAGTTTTGATCTATTTTAGACAAGGAGACAACATATTTGTGAGGACTCGGCAGA
The DNA here is from genome assembly GCF_022355385.1 of Mustela nigripes. NCBI lineage: Eukaryota > Metazoa > Chordata > Mammalia > Carnivora > Mustelidae > Mustela > Mustela nigripes. The sequence continues at coordinate 94,905,676 of NC_081560.1, read as the reverse complement.
GCCAAGCAAACAAGCATTTGGGGGCTTTAAGGAGTTCTGGGCAGAATCAAAGCTAAGGTGTTAGATTAGGAAGAAATAGCAAGGTTTGTTTCTACGGCTTCCTTAGCTCTCAAGTCCCGGTGCCCGGTGATGAGGACATCCCCCCGCCTCCCCTTTCACAGGGGACATTCATTTCCTGCTTTCCAAGGCGGGCGGACAAGAGGATCTGAGTGTCCCTGTGGCACAGGCTTTCCCCTAAGTAACACTTATTTAAAACATTCAATATGGTGGGGCACCTGGGTGGCTCAGTCGGTGAAGCATCTACCTTCGGCTCAGGTCATGATCCCGGGGTCCTCGGTTCAAACCCCGCATCGGTCTCCCCGCTCAGCAGGAAGCCTGCTTCTCCCTCTCCCTCTGTTCCTCCCCCCACCCCCGCCCACCCAGTCATGCTCTCTCTCTCTCTCAAATACATAAAATAAAATAAAAAAATTCAATACACCGAAATGGCCCAATTCAGGAGGCCCATCCTTGACCCCTACAACAGAGGTGCCAATAAAGGTTCCCCAGAGCTACTCCTGCCTCGACTGGCCCAGTGTCTCCACCAGAACATTGAAGGTGAGGACCACACGGGAAGAGGAAAGTTCTTTGTCGAATATTCCACAGGAAGGTGAGATTTCAATTCTGGGGGTGAGGCTGGGCAGCCTCCCCCACCAGCCTCCGGGGCTTTCTCGGGCAGCTCTGAGAGGCAAGCCTCACTGCCTCTCCCTGGAGTCCCGGACTCCAACTCCTCACAGCCCCGGACGGAAGCCAAGCCGCTGATTCCTGGCACCTGCTACCGGCCGTCATGCTGCCGGGTGTGTTTCGATCTCGGCTTTATTCCGGCAGACCGTTCATTGCGAAGCACCCTGCCGTGAACTCTCTGCTGATTTCAGTGAACCTGGAACACCAGCCTTCCTCGGCAGGTGTAATTGGCAGCAGGCACGTTTCCTCCCCACCTTGCTTGTGGGGAGGGCATTTTTTGAAGTTTGAGGAAAGGTGGACAAAGCAGAAAAGACAGCGCTCGGGGTTGAACCCCGCAGCTCAGCCCACAAGACCCAGGCAGAATCTGGAACAGCACTTTGGACAGGCCCAGAATTACCGGCTCCCGCATGGGAGAGGCTGTTCAAACAGGATGGTCTGGAGAAGCAAACGAGAGGTTGCGGACCCGTCAGATAAATCACTGCTAAATTGCTTTCCATCACCACAAGAAGCAGCAATTAGGAATGAAACACGCAGGATTACATTGTGGGAGGAAAGGAGAAACTTTTAAGTCAAGCGGTACTGAAGAAGCAAGGCTGAGAAATTCACCGCAACCTCGGACTTCACCTAGGGAGTCAGGCTTCAGGACTGAGGGGAGAGGGAGGGAGAGAGGGGGATTGGGAGGGAGGAAAGGAACAGGGAGGGAAGAGGGAAGGGAGAAAGGAGAAGAGAAAGCCATGGCAAAGCCTTGCGAAGAGAAAACCACCTTTCCCAGATTCACTCTGTATCAGAAGGGTATGCGACTGTTCACCTGAACTTGGCGCTTGACAAGACTCTAACCAGGTGTTTCTCACGGTGGTGGCCACAGCCCACCTGAATCAAAGGACGCCGGCCTGCTTGTTAAAACCTGTAAATGTCTAGGTCTCAGAACTAAAATTTATGGAAGTTGGGCCTAAGGCATTTCAATAAGCATCCATGTTTTCTTTTCTTTTTTTCTTTTCTTTTTTTTTTTGGATGACTGCCATCCTACCAGGCACAAGGTTTGGACCGGTTCCCTGATGATGACTGATGCGGAGCACCTTCCATGCACCTGTTGTCGGCTTTTATGTTCTCTTTGGGGAAATGTCTGTTCAAGCACTTCACCCATTTTTTAACTGGGCTACTTGCCTTTTTGCCATTAAGTTATAGGAGTTCCCGATACACTTCTCACATTAACCCCATATTGGGTATGTGGTTTGCAAATACTTTTTCCCAGTCAGTGGATTTCGTTTTCATTCTACCAAATCCTTTGCTCTGCAGAAGATTTTGTCGGGAATGAGGAGAAACTGGAACCCTGTGTACTGTGGGTGGGAATGCAAACTCGTGCAGTTACTGCGGACAGTAGCATGGAGGGTCCTCAACAAGTCAAAAACAGAACTACTGGAGGGCACCTGGGTGGCTCCGTCGGTTGAGCGTCCAGCTCTTTACTTCTGCCCAGGTCATGATCTCTGGGTCCTGGGATCAAGCTCTGTGTCAGGCTCTGTGCCTGTCTCTCCCTCTTTTTCTCTGCTCCTTCCTCCGTTCTCCCCCGCCAACACTGATGCATGTGTGCTCTCTCTCTGTCTCTCTCTCTCCAAAATAAATAAATGTTAAAAACAAACAAACAAACAAACAAAAACTACCATATGATCCAGAAGTCTCACTTCACGGATACCCATAAAAACAGGATCTCAAAGAAACCATTCAATGCTGTCATTCTAAATGTGCTATACATTATACACAACAGCAAAGTCCATCAGCAGATGAACAGATGAAGACAATGTGGCGTGTGAGTGTGTGCACACTCACACGTGCAAATATAGTGAAGCCTTAAATAGGACGGAAGCTGACACCTGCTGCCGCCTCGATGAGCCAGGAGGACATTATTCCAAGTGATATAAGCCACTCACAGCAGCACAAATACTGCTTGATGCCACTTATCGGAAGAATCTGAAATAGTCAAAGTCTTACACACAGAGCAGAGCAGTCACCAGGGGCTGGGGCGGGGGACACAGGAGTCGTTGCTCCCTGATGAATCAGCTCCAGAGCCCTGCTATACTGCACACCGGGGTTCTCTTCTGTTGCTTTTTCCAAAGGAAGAGCTGCAGACATTTACATCTCAGTCGGGAGGTTAGACGTCCAAGTTCAAGGTGCCTGCCTGGTTGGCTTCCTGGGAGGCCTCCCCCTTGGCTGGCAGATGGTCCCCACAGGGCCTTCCCGCTGTGGACACCCAGCCCTGCTATCTCTGTGGCCAAATCTCCCCTTCTTATAAGGACACCAGTCAGACTGGGTTAGGACCTACTCATATTTCCTCATTTTAACTCGATTACCCTTCCAAGATCCTGTATCTCCAAATACAGTCACATGCTGAGGTACTAGGGGCTCCATGTACAAATCTGGGGGGCACAGTTCAGTCCACAACACCAGCACATCGCTGGGAATCAGGAGAAAGGAACAGACCCAGAATTTGTGATTCTAAGAATTTTCCTTTAGCTAACACACCGAAGCAGCGGGTGTCAAGGGGTAGTGCCTAGACCCACAGTATCGCCTGGGAGCCCACGAGAAATGCAAGTTCTCAGGTCCCACCCAAGAGCCACAGAAACAGAAAGTCAGTCTGTGCACAAATAACAAATTCTGTAGGTCAGCATTTTGCTGTGAGATCACTACATCTTTTGGGAAGTCAAGGAGTTAATCTGGTCACCCATGCCTCTTTCAAACACTGTGAGAGATACTAGTTGGGGGGCTTGGAAAAGGCTTTTCAGGAAAAGGGACAGACTCAAAGAGATGCAAGGAGCAGGTTCTCTGGCTGGGTGGGAGTTTTTTTTCGTGTTGGACCTACCAGAGTCTGGGCAAATCAGGCAAGTTCTCTACAGCTTGGTGTCCACACCCAAATAACAGCTGCAGAAAGCCTATTTCCAAGCTGAGAAGGAAGATTGAGTGAGAAAATGCACAGAGAGTGCCGGTCATAGGGTCCAGCGTGCTGCGGGCAGCTAACAGACGGCCCCATGCTCCAAGGAGTGAGTTCCGCAGCCCACGTGGCATGCCCAAGGACAACCATGCCATTCCAGGCATGGGTCTACATAACTCACTTCTATGGCACTATTAGGGCCCCCCCAACGTTTAACAAATATATATTTTCTTTCTTTTTTTTTTTTGGCCTTCATCAATCTCTCAGAGGAGCCAGAAGTGAGTTATCTGAGAGCTAGCCCCAAAGAAGACTGTTTCTGAAGACATATGGCGAGCGTAGAGGACCGCGGTACCCACAGGCAGGGGCAGCCTGGAACAGGAATCATAGCAAAAAAGGAATTTCTGAGGGCACCAACAGGAGGAGAAAGGTTTTGTATGTGATGATTCTAGAAACTTCCTCTCTCTAGTGTGGATCGTGTTGTGTTGCCGTCGCCAAAGATTGACGAAAGTACTGTACCCAGAAGACATTAATGAACACTGTCTCCAAAAACCCTGATCGAGCATTTTGATGAAGTCCTATCTGCAAAATAATGTGAATTTCACTTAAGTAGATATCTCCTGTTGCGTTTCACAGGAAGATTTGCAGAATACAATAAAATTGGCAAATGCAGGCAATGTCATACCAATTTTGTGTTAATGCATTCCGGTCTAGTGTCTTTTTTAGTAATGAAACACTTAAATAGATTTCTTAATGATGTATTTTCCAGTTCCATAATTTGTAATTTGAATGACAAATAAAATCTCATTTTTAGATCATATTTTACAATGGTAATAGAAAACACTATAACATTCCTTCCTCCGGGGTTCTTCTTTACATTTAAAATACCACCCTTTTTCACCTAATGTTAGCTTTTTTGACACATGCTTTATTTCTAACATATTTGCATGGATTTTCATAATGTTCTCCAAATTCAGAACATGAAATTATCATTTTTTTTCGAACCAAGTGCATAAGCATAATGAAGAGAATGTATGCAGCCAATACATTTCCAATGTAAATCACCCTGAGTTCTCAATGATGACAAAATGTTTATGAGAACATAATCATATTTTCCTTAAATTCGTTCTTACATAAGAAAGTCACTAACTAATGTACCTTAAAATAAATGAATGCTCAGAAGTGAAACCCTTTAGATAAAACACTAATAATAAAAAAAGAAAATAACGTGTATGCCCATTTGAAGTAAAATTTGTTAACACAGGGAGAGAGAGAAACAAATTACGATATGTACAGTAGAATGTGACTATGAAGAAATGACACAAGCACGAACATAAATGGATCTGAGAGATAAAATACGAAGAAAAACAGACTCCCACGGATTCACGGTGATGCCATTCACATGATGCCCAATGCAACACATGATTATCAGAAGGTAAGAGCATCATGTTTGGGGGATAGGGTCTGACTAGGAAAGGGCAGAGGGGCCCAGTCAGGTGCTGGGAATGCTCTACCTTGACCTGGTGGTGATGACACAGGTGTGTACCGTGGAAAAATTCATCAAATTGTGCTATCAAGAAATACACCATTTGTGATAAGATGTAAGCATTAGAAGCTAGCAAACCAAATTTAAGACACTGTTCTTCAAAAAATATAAAATTTATGAGCAAAAGTAAGCAGCAATTGTGTCATAAAATGAGAAATTTCAATGGCTAATAAGCATGTAGGGGAATTCAGTGTAGCATATTGTAATAATGGTTTTAGTAGGGAAAAGCCTATGATTGGTCCCCCAATCATACCTACCTCATAGAAGGTTCCAATCCCCTCCCTTTGAGTGTGGATAAGACCTTGAATGTGTGGCTCTTACTCCTATGATTACAGTGTACAGAAGAAGATGAAAAGTTTTGGCAAATCTATTCACTCTCTAATCTGTTGACTTTAGGTTAATCAAAACAGAGATTCCCCCTCTGACCTTAAAGAGGCATGTTCTGTTCTGAGGGACCATGTGGCTATGATTCCAGGATGACTTTTAGGAAATTGAGAGCAAATCCAACAGCCAGCCAAAGAACACATGCAGACCTCAGTCCTAAAACCACCAGGAACTAAATTCTGCCAAAGAGATGAATGAGCCCGGAGAGAGCCCTGATAAGGGTTGGTGGTATTGTGATACTGTGATTTATAATATGAAGTGTGTATTTGGTCTTTGTCCATCTTGTTTCTTGCAGAACTCCTAGGACCTTTGGATTTTCCTAAGAGATTAAAGAAACAGGGTGCTGTTGTTATGTCAATGGGCTTAATGAGGTGACTTCTGGAATTCACCAAACTAAGGACCAGGGAACCACAACCTAATTACAGGGTTGGAAATTTCATTCCCTTTCTCTTGACCTCCAGGGACTGGAGAGGGGCTGAATCAATCACCAAAGGCCTGTGATTTCATCAGTCATGCCTGTGTAATGAAGCTTCCATAAACCCCCAAAGGATGGTGTTCAGAGAGCTTCCAGGTTGATGAACACTTGGCAATTTAGGGAGAATGGCTCCCAGAGAGGCTGGAAACTCTGGGACCCTTCCCACGTATGCCATCTTCTCCATCTGATAAATTCAGACATGAGCTATACTGTGGATGAACCTTAAAGCCATTACGTTGGTTGAAATAAGCCAACCACAAGAGAGAAAGTATTGTCCAATTCCTCTAGTATGAGGTATCTAGAGCAGTGGAATTCATACAGACCAGAAGTAGAATTGTGGCGGCCCGCAGTTAGGAGGGGGAGGGGGAGCTAGTCATTACTGTGTACAATTTCAGTTGGAGGAGGGGAAAGAGCTCTGGAGATAGATAGTGGTCATGGGTGCAAAATAGTGTGAACGTACCTGATGCCGCAGAACTGTACACCTGAACATGCTGAAATCCATATCAGGTATATCGTACCCCAGTAAATACAGGAGTAAATAAATAAATAAATAAATATGAACAATTCACTAATTTATTTACCCAACATTTGACATTCTCCTCTGCTAATAAACTCTCTACAAAAGAAATAGAATAAAAACTATGACTGTTTCTCAGAGACCTATTCAACCAAAGCAGAAGGCTTCTAGAAAGTTTCATGGTGTGGTCACCTCTGCCCCCCACCATCTCTGCAGAACCACAAACAGAGAAGAAATGATCTCAAAATGGTCTGGAATTGAGCTAATGGAGGAATACTATCATAATCCAAGGAAGTTCCATGAAGTTCTTGAGAAACTGGTTCATCAGATACAGTGTGAGCATGGACTAAAAGGGTCAAGAAGAATACAACAAGGAAAATGACTACAAAAAAGATGAAAAAGCTTTCCATCAGGAAGAGATTAAAAGTAATATTTGTGCAACTGAGGAACCCAAAAACACATGAGACAAAATCTGACAGAAGTAACGGGCAGAACAGGCAATCCAGCAATGAGTCAGAAACAACATCACGCAGCTTTCATTAATGGATAAGATAAGCAACCAGAATATCAACAAGGACAGAGCTCTTCTGTTTGAATAGCCTTGTAGACAAGGTGGACACAAGGGTCATCAACAGATCACACCATCCTTCACAACAGACACACATTCCTCTCAAGAGTATAAGGAGCTCTCTCTAGATAGACCATTATTCTAGCCCATAACGCAAGCCTTAATAAATTAAAAAAAAAGGTTCAAAATGATATGACATTTTTTCCGCTAGTCCAGTAGAATGCTATTAGACTTTAATGACAAAAAGTAATTTGGGAAACTCATAAATATGTGGAAATTTAAAAACATAATCCCAGGAGTGCTTGACTGGCTCAGTTGGAAGAGCTGGAGACTCTTGATCTCAGGGTCATGAGTTTGAGCCCCACGTTGGGTGTGAACATGACTTAAACAAATAACTATTTTTTTAATGTTAAAAAATAAAAACATAATCTTAAAAAAACCAATGAACCAAAAAAGAAACCAAAGGGAAATTTAGTAAATACTTGTAGATAAATGAAAGTGAAGATATGAGATCCCAAAACTATGGGACCCATGGAAGCGGTGTGCAGAAGGGAACTTATAGATGTAAATACTGGTATAAAAGAAGAAATATCTCTAATCAGGAGAAAAAGAGTAAACCAAATCTAAAGGGAGCCAAAGGAATGAAATAATAAAAATCACAGCTGAAATCAGGGACCTAGAAACTAGAAAACCAATAGAGTCTCACTGAAAATAGAAGCTGATTGCCTGAGAAGATAAACAATACTGACCACAGGTTAGCTATATGAACCAAGAAAAAGAGAGAAGGTGTATATTTTTACACTCAGAAATGAAAGAGGATTGTTCCTACTGACCCCAGCTAAATAAAAGGATCATCAATGGTATCAATAATGCTATTAATAATGATAATATTATATTAATAATATTTATTTTAACACAATATATTATATTATTAATAATTATCAATACTAGCAATAATGTTATAGACAGGTATAGGTCAATAAATCAGGCACCTTACATGACATGGATGCTTTCCTAGAAAGACACAAAACATAGAAACCGATTCAGGAACAAATACATAACCTGAATAGATGTATAATAAGTAAAGAAACTAAAATATTAATTTTTTAAAGATTTATTTATCCATGAGAGAGAAAGAGAAAAAGTTTGGGGGTTGGGGAGGAACAGAGGGAGAAGGGTGGAGAGAATCTCAAGCAGACTCCTCACTGAGCACAGAACCCATCATGGGGCTTGATTTCACAACCCTGAGATCATGACCTGAGCCCAAACCAAGAGCCAGCCACTTAACCAACTCTGCCACCCAGATACCCCAAAATATTAACTTTTAAATAAACTACCCACAAAGAGAATTCAGGCCCAGATGTCTTCACTGGTGAATTCTACCAAACATTTAAAGAATGAATTCTTCACAAACACTTGCAAAAAATATAAGAGAAGGAAAGACTTCTCAGTTCATTTTGGGGGTGAGTTATACCATAATAGCAATGCTAGGCAAAGACATCAACAGAAAAACAAAACCAACAAAATTATACACCAATACTTCTTACAAATACAGACTCAAAAACCTCAACAAAGTACTAATGAATCAAATCTATCAGTCTATTAAAAGAATTATGTACTATGAAACCAAGTGGAACTGGTCTGAATTGGTGAATGGAATGCTGCTTTACCATCTAAAACTCAATTCTTCTAATATATCACGTCAATAAAGAAGGCCAAAAAACCCACAATCATCTCAACGGATGCAGAAAAGGCATTTGGCAATTCTCACCACCCTCGCATGATAAAACCTCTCATCAAACCGAAATAAATAGGAACATCCACAACTTCATAAAAGGCGTCTATGAAAAACCCACAGTTCACATCACAGTTATTACAATTTCATCATAAAAGACTCTTGCAACTCCAGAAATCAAATTAGCCCAATCTTAAAAATGGATAAAAGATACAAAGAGACATTTCTCCCAAGAAGATGTGCAAACACCAGCTCACGGAAGGAGAGTCGACATCCTTTGCCATGAGGAGAGTGCAAGTCCAACCACAGCGAGTCAGCACCCCACCCCACAGAGCTGTCTGCGGTCCAGAGCACAGGTGATCACAAGAGCTGGTGTGCAAGGACAGACACAGGAGGCGCGTCCTGCTAGGGGCATGTCAAGCGTGCAGCCCCTGGAGAGAACAGTGCCGCAGCCCCATCCATCACGCGGGTAAACATACGATCCAGCAATAAGGCTCCTTGGCACCTACACCCTAAAAATATATGCCCACAAAAGGCTTGCACACAGAGGTGTCTGAGTGGCTCAGTCGGTTAAGAGGCCATCTCTTGATTTTGGCTCAGCTCATGATCTCAGTCTTGGGATTGAGTTCTGCATCAGGCTTCCTGCTTAGCGGGGAGCCTGCTTCTCCCTCTCCCTCTGCCCCTCTAACCCTCCACCCCCCAGCTTGTGTGCATACGCGTGTGCTCCCTCTCTCTCTCTGTCAAATAAACAGATAAATAACTTTTTAAAAAAATTTAAAAACACAATGAGAAACCTGCAAACCAGTTACAATGCTTAAAATAGCATTGTTTTGGGTTGTTTAGTTTTGTTTTTTGAACCCGGGAATACCAAGCTCTAGGGAACACAGGGCAAACGGACCTGTCCCATGCTGCTGGGAAGTGTGTGACACGACACACCCCAGACACAATGCCCCTAATGTATATAATTTTTGTTGCTTCTCCCTGGCCCTGGGTGGCTGGTGGACTGGAGTCCCCCAAGGAAGACATGTGTCCCGCTGCCTGCCCACCTCCAGAGCCCAGCTCAGCGCTCCGGGGCGCGTTACTGCTCACAAGCAGCCCTGGATTCATTGGAACTGGAGGCACACACCCAGAAACCAAACCCGGAATCAGTCCGGTCTGCAGTGTCCATGAACGCGCTTGCCAGGAGACCTGGTCCTCAGCATCTTGGTCTGCACGGAGCTCCAGCATGGACAGAAGCTCCAGGAAGGCGAGGCTCAAATGGAGTTTTCTCATGGGGGTTTTCTCCATGTAAACCCACTCCTGGCAACGTGCCTGCACATCCTATGCACCCCAAGAATGCAGGCTGGATTGGTTGGATTCGGGGAACAAAGGGAGGAAAGATGCACGCCTTTCGGGACTGATTTTGCATGTTAAGAAATTGCTAATGTAACACATTGGGTTCTGAAGAAGAGAGAAAGCCGCACGGTAAACCCACCATTGTTTTACACAAGGTAAGATGAAACCCTCAGTTTTCTGCCCCTGAACGATACCCTGTCTCTCCAGTCACCCTCTCCAGGCCTTTCTATCAGACCTTCACACGAGGGCTTTCGAGAGAAGGATGCTGACATTCTCCCCGCAGCAGAAATGCAAACAATTCCGCGTACTTACAGTAGCCAGGAGCAGGCTCTGGAGGCTTCTGGTCCTGCAGCTCCAACTCGGCCCCCGGCTGCTTCTTGGAACCTTGCAAAAGCATCAGGAACACCTTTTGGAACATTAAAAAGAGAGCTTCATATTATTCATATTCATTTCCACAACACATTGCTTTTCCTGGCTTCAGTCACCCGACGAGGTCATGATGACAATATACCCCACGCTCTCACACACATCGTTTACTTTTCGTGGTGCTGGCCTGGAGCCAAGGCCACTCAGCTTGTGGCAAACTGTTTGTAAGGCTACTCACAGGGCACAGGGGAGGAAAGCTGACCATGGACCTCAGGGCACTTACGGGCAGAGGCCGGTCCAACCCAAGGGCAGGAGAAGGCAGAGCACAGCAGGTTCCGAGAATGTGTGCCCAGCACAATGTGAATTTGGGGCTGGCTGCACCAGCATCCTAGACACTGGGTGACCCAGCTTATTCAGCATGTGGGATGCCATGCGTGAGAACCCCCACCAGACGTGTCTTTCCCATGGTGTGCCATGTTGCCCAGAGCAGTCTGTTTGGCTTGTAGGTAATGGCTTGAGGCCCCTATTCATCTGGTGCTGGAAACCCAAGCCCAGCTTCAGTGTGTTCAGATCCGAGGACTGGGCCCACATCAGCGAGAGCAGTGAGACGCCCTCTGAGCCAGAACGCCTATCCAAGCCCCAGAGCCACACCTGGAGGTTCGACGGGGTCCTTGGAGGCGCGAGAGGGCGTCCCTAACATGACCTCAACAGGTGCGAGCGAGAGGTGGGCATTTCCTGCATGAAAACCCTGCAGTGACCATCGCCAGGCTCCTTGCGGCAGGTAGGACCAGCTCCGCACCCACAGGCTGGGGACCCAGTGCCTAGAGCGTCACCTGCACAGCCTCCGGAGCAGGGGTGGCGACAACTAGCGGCTGAGGTTCGGCGGATGATGGCCGGCACCCATCCTGCACTGTGGTGTCTGTAAACAGCACCCCTCTGACTACGCCAATGGCTTATTTGAGGAAATAAGTACAAGGCACTGACTGTCCCTGGGTGCCCGGAGGAGCCTCCAGCCTGCAGGGAAGACGGGGAGAGGGCTGTGGAGAGAAGAAGCAAGCGAGTAGGGCTGAAGGGAGAGACGCATACTCCGTTCGGGACAGAATCCTGCTGACAGAGATCCCGAGCCCTGCCCAGGTCAAGGCCCAGCAGGTTTCATGAGATCTGGTGTGCTCACTTGTATTTGTAAGATAACCTAACCTCGTGGATTCCCAGTAAGACCCGAAGGAAAAGAGACAAGCCTCAAGGCCACGACGGGAACCACCACCACCAATAATAATAATACTGATTAATAACTAATCGCAGCACGGTGCCAGGGTGTCCCCTGGGGAAAGCGATTCTGCCTCTCTGACTTAGTTTCCCCTTAGAATAAATGTTAATAATAAGATACGGGACAGAACTGTGGCAAGCAGGGAGTGTGTTTTAGAGCAGAAAGAACATGCTCGCCCAAGGGAAGCTTCCGGACGCCTGGTCTTGGGAAGAGCCAAGTGGGAGGAGGAGGAGGAAGTATGAAGGGGCAAGCCCATGATGTGTTACCCCAATTAATTCGCAGGCCAACCAGTGACACCAGGACTGTTACCCCCACTTGCAAGGAGGGCCCTGAGGCCTCAAGTGAGAAGCGTTCTGCCAGGGCATTTATAAAGATTTTTATTTCGGGGTGATGGCATGGCTCAGTTGTGTGGAGCATCTGATTTGATTTTGGCTCAGGTCACCATGTCAAGGTCATGGGATCAAGCCTTGTGTCAGCCTTCATGCTGAGTATTGAGTCTGCTTGAGTCTCTCCCTCTCTGCCCGTCCCCGTGCTCAACCTTGCTCTCTCTCCCAACAAATAAAAAAATCTTTAAAAAAATGGGCAGCTGACCTAAAAAGACATGCAGACGGCCAACAGACACATGAAAACACTCTCACCATCTCTCAGCATCAGGAAAATGCAAACCAAATCTACCACGGGAAGCCAGCTGACCCGTCAGAATGGCTATCACCCAAATGACAAGAAATGACAGCTGTCCGCAAGGATGTGGGGAAGAGGAAGCCCTACGTGCACTGTGGGTGGGAACGCGGACCAGTGCAGAGTCTCGGGAAAACAGTACAGAGGGACCTCAAACAGTGAAAAACAGAATTACCCTGTGACCCAGCAATTCCATGTCTGGGTGTTTATCCGATGGAAGTGAAAACACCGCATTGAAAAGACAGCCGCTCCCCGTGTTTCAGCAGCCAAGACGCGGAGCGAGCCGGAGGACTGAGGGTCCATCCATGGATGAGCGGATATGGAAGAGGCGGTATATGCCTGTGCACACACACACACGTGCATGTGCACACACGCGTGCACATACATGCACACACACGTGCGTGCAATGGAATATTATGCAACCATAAAAAGGAAGGGACTTTTGTCATTTGCAATAACGTGGATAAACTGTGTGGAGCGTTGTGCTAAGTCAGACAGAGAAAGAAAAATACCCCATGACCTCAGCTATAGGTAGAATATTAAAAAGAAGAAAAGAAACAAAGAAACAGAGAACAGACCCCTTGGTTGCTGGGGGAGCGCAGGGGCCGACGTGGGTCCAGGGGGTCAAAAGATACAAACGCGCGGTTATGAATCAGTCCCAGGGAGTTGATGCATGGTGTGGAGACTCTGGTTGGCAGCACCGGGCTTTGCAGCTGAACGCTGCCGAGAGAGTAGATTACGGAAGCTCTTTCCAGAAGAGAAGAACCAGGCGAGGGGAGGACGTGGGCGGGACCGTTGGGGGTGAGGATGTGGGCGGGACCATGCGAGGGGAGGACGTGGGCGGGGCCGTGGGAGGGGAGGACGTGGGCGGGGCTGCCAACAGCCTTCCGGACAACACAGACACACACTAAATCATTACGTCGCACGCCCTAACTGCACACCACAGTGCGTGTCACTAAAACGGGGGGAAGAAACAAAATCTCAAGGGCCCTGGCCGGTGTGGAAGTGACTTACACTGCAGCAGGAGCATGACCGAAGGGCCCAGCCTGTAGCATTTCTGCTCTTTGTTCTCAAGAAGTGGCACAGGCAAAGTTTCCGGAATCTTCGTCTGGGGGCTGATGCTTTACCAGTTGAGGAGCGCTGTGGGGTGCGAGCCCTGACGGCAGCCCGAGGTCAGCTCCACACGGAGTATGCCGTCAATCCCTCAGGCCGCGGGGTGAGGCCCACCCCCTCGTCACATTGTCTCAGCCCCCGGACTCACTGCATTTAAAGTGTCAGTTTGATGGACTTCGTCCGGGAGATGCGCAGCGCTGGCGGCATCCGTGAGGCTAGCCCACTCTGCGGGACAGGGACGGCATCGTCCCACCGATGAGGGCACGGGAAGAATTCCCAAACTTCAGCCACAGCCTGACCTCATCTGTGTGTTTTATCAGCTCCCCAGAAGAAAGTCTTTTAAGATGGTAAAACCCATGGAGAGAGCTCTGGTGCTAAGGACCATGAGGGTCACTGGCCAGTCCGGGCAGATCTGTCCCCTGATGCAGCTCATGGAGCACACAGAGGGATTTTGTCAATCTGGAGGACCTCGTGTCCGTTCCCGACGGCTGTGGTAACAAATGTCTGCAAACACGGGGTCATCAAGCAGTGCCGATTTATCCTTGGTTAGCTCTGGAAGTCGAAAGTCTACTGTGGACGTCCTGGGCTGGTTCCTTCTGTGCACCCCAAGAGGGAATGCACCTCTTGCCTTTCGCAGGTCCTGGTGGCGCCTACAGGCTCTGGTGCCCGTGTTCTGGCCCCTGCACTCCATGCTCAAAGCTCACCACCCCAATCCTGGCCTCCGCGAAGAGGTCACCTCCCATCCGACACCTTCCTATGTCCTTCCGACAGGCAGGCTTCTGATGACACCGCCCCACCCAGGATGACCTTCGCCTTCCTGGCACGAGATCTGTGCGGCGGATGAGTTCTGGTCTGGGGATTAAGGACACAGACACTCTCGGGGCCATCATCCTTCCCAGCACCAGACCCCATGCCTCCAGGGCAACTCTGAAACAGGGACCCATGGCCCCTGGAGGGGAGGGACCAGGTTCCAAAGGCGGGTCATTGAGCGGTGGTGCTTGAGCAGCAACCATGTGCAGGTGGATGGGAGCAAACAAGGGAAGACCCTGAGAAATGGAAGGTGTGTGTGGCCCAGTCAGAGCGCGAGGGACACATACGAAGAGGGGACGCCGGATGAACCCAGTGTGACTGGCTGGGCCTTGGAGGGACCACGTGGAGGTGAGCTCCCGGTTTTCAATGTGTGGAGACAAAAGAGCCATGCAACAGGGACTTCCCAGGCCACAGCCAGGACGGGAGCAGGGAGCTGTGGCACCCCAGGATCAGGCCTGCACCTGACAGCCAGGCCCCCTTGCAGGTGCAGGAATGCACCTGGTGTGCCCAGAGCACCCCCTTATGTCAGAGAGCAAGAAGACATGCAGATGTCATGGGGACACATTAAAGATGCAAACCCAGGTTGGCTACATGCAGTAGGATTCCAGCATCCAAGTGAACAGGATCGTGGCAGACCGTGGCTCGGTGCATAGGGTAAGAAGCCACAACTCCTTATGGATACAGACAAGTAAATGGGGTGAAGGGAATGTGCTCCGTTTCTGTGCAGTGCCAACCAAGAAATGCAGAAGGAGTCACAGAATGAGAGAACCTACCAGCTGGCAAATGTCAGGGTCCTAATGCACTCAAGCCGGGGACAGGGCAGGGGACTCGAACCAGCACCATGAGGAATGGGAACTGAATGAGTCTCAAGGCGCGTCAAGAAACAATGAGAAATGAAGAGAAAAGGAAAATTCACTGTACAGTGGAAATGCCTAGTAGGTGCCGTGGACCTGGCTGAGCCACGTTCTCGCCGCCCCACGGAGCAGACTGCCTCATGCATCTCAGGCAGTCAGAAGCAAGAAGCCACCATGCCACTCCTGTCACAGGGCAGCCTCCAAAATGCAGAACCTGGTCTGTGAGGAGGACAAACCCACGTGGGAGCTCACGGTGCAGAAGGGCTGTTCTGGAATCTGCAGACACTGAGGTCACCAACCTCCCGGAAGTAGGCGTTCTTGCAGAGTGACAGAGAGTAAGGAGACACCTGATGCGCCTCAGTCGTGACCCCAGATCCGATGCTTCTGCTCCTTGGGACACGAGAGGCACAAAGGAAACCGGAAGGCGAAGACTCTACAGAAATCCTTGGTTCCTAGAAATTGCCGTCCCCTCTGTGGGATCCGGGCATCTGAGCTCATGAACCCGAGGGACTGACATCCAGAACTTTCTTGACGGAGGCACAAAGGGAACCCACTACACAGCACGTACCAGGCTGGATGGGAAGAAACGGCCCGTCTCACACAGGCAGGCTCTGCTTTCTAGATTACCGAACACGTCACAGTTGTTAAAAATGTACTTCAATGTTTATAATTGGGAAGGCTCTGGATAATTGGGGTGGGCAGGAGACACATGGGAAATCTTTGTACCTTCTCCTCCGTATTGCAGTGAACCTAAAACTGCTTTAAAAAGTAGTTGATATGTATATATATATATGTGTGTGTGTAGCAAAGGCGTGGGGTCGTGGCGTGGGGTGTGTATATATACACATACATATATATGTATATACATATATATATGTATATATATATATGTATGTATATATATATATATATACCACTAAAAATCTAAAATTCACTCCATTTGCATGACATCGAAAGATTTTGCCCCAGCTTCAGAGCTGGCTCCGCATGTACTTCTGGTGCACAGCTGGTGGGCGGGGGGGGGTCTCCAGATCTCCCTGGCCCCCTAACCACACCAAGGAAGGTTTGCTCCATGCACTAGGACACACATGGTGATCACAACATCAGGTTTTTACTTCTCAGCCTCCCTGGCTTGGAAGCCCGTCTAGGGGCCCTGAATCACAAGGACATTTACTGGGGTTTAAAAAGAAACCCGAGCTCTAACTACAGAGGCAGGGGTGTCCCCGGCAGGCCCTGTGCACCTGCTGGAGTGTCGTCAGGAAACACACAGGAGGACAAAGTGGGAGCACGGGCCACACGCCCACAGCTATGCTCACTGCGGATCGATCACAGACACAAGACAAGAAAGTCAATCCTGGCCGGTGTAAAAAGACAAAATTGGCTGAGATAGATACTTTATAGACTCCATCAAACAAAAGAACATTTTTAAATGGCTTAATCATGTTTCCAGTTTAAGATACCTTTGTCAGAGAAGTCTGAAGACTCTAATATTATATTTTATTAAGTCTGTATTTAATATCTTTGTTTATGGTTGCCCTTAAGATGGAGAGCGTCTTTATGACTGTCTGCACGTGCACGAGAGAAAAGCAAGCTACGTGAGCGTGGGCCAGCCAGCCCCTGTTCAGTATCTCTCCTGCACAAAGCATGTATGGAATGTAGCAGGCAGGAATGACCGCAAGAAACGGAGAAGCCGAAGCGCATCGGAAATCTCCCAAGGGATTAGCAGGAGGTTCTTTGCTTCTTATTGGGCTTGTTTTGGGGTAATTAGCACCAAGGACAAAAGACGGGGGAATCTGGAGAAAGAAAAGAAAAAGCAGGTTGCCGAGAACCAAGTTGAAGGGAGGGATTATTCCCTGAAGAAGGGGTAAGGACGGAATCTCTCCGTATTTTGTTGGTGTTGATGGTCACATGACACCATGCCTCTGCTAAAATCTACTGAGTGGATTTCATGGTACCACAATTACATCAATAAAGGATTTTTTTTTTCCTTAAAGGGGGCAAAGATGAGGATGATTAAGAAATTGACCAAAGGGGCATCAATGGGTATAAGTAAGAATATTTTGGAGAAGAAAGGCAAATACAAATAAGAAATAGGGATATTTAAGGAATTAGCATCAAAAGAATTTCCAGGGGGCACCTGACCGGTTCAATAGGTAGAGCCTATGACTCCTGATCTCAAGGTTGTGAGTTCAAGCCCCATGCTGGGTGTAGAGATGATTTAAAAATAAAATCTTTTTTAAAAAAGAATTTTCTGGATGCCTCGGTGGCTCAGTCCGTGAAGCGTCTGCCTTCAGCTCACGTCATGATCCCAGGGTCCTGGGATGCAATCCCACACTGGGCTCCCAGCTCAGCAAAGACTCCGCTTTCCCTCTGCCCCTCCCCGCCCCTGTCATGATACCATATGCACGCACTCACTTTCTCTCTCTCTTTCTGGAAAAAATAAGTAAACAAAATCTAAACAACAACAACAAAAGAATTTTCAGAACTTATGCCATGATGACGCATTGCCATAACATTAAAAATCTAGAAGGACTAAAATACAAAAATGCTTAATTTCTGAATATACCAGCGCATGTGTATTCTGAATTAAAAGAGCAGTACTCAGTGATACTGAGAAGTCCTCATGTTTGCATGATTCCTTGCTGTTTGTGATCCGTCTCAGAATTATCGTGTTATCAGATCCCAACACACACAGTGTGGGAAAGTTAGGAGGAATTTCTATGTCCTCGATGAGAAAGAGTGGCGCTGTAGCCCAAGGGACCGTCCGGCTTCACCCTGACTGTAGATCTCAGCCCACCCACATCTGGGCCACTCCCCCAGCCCCGGCGGCCCCCACTGCACTCAGCCCCTGCAGGAGAACCTCGATGCTGGAAACCGGTCACAGCGGAAGGCAGGTGGCCGCTGGAGGAGTGGTTATGGGAAAAACCGACACGGCTTAAGATCAATATCTTAATCCGGCAGCTCCTATTAAACAATGGCAAATGCAGAGACGTTTCCAATCAGACTGAAGATCATGACCCTGGTCGCCCAGCACATCACTGCAAAAGGATCCTCTCTCCAGGGAGGAGGGGCCCCACACACAAAGCCAGCTCCCAGACCCAGAGCTGCCCACAGCACGGAGGACCCAAGGGAGCCCCCGCCTGGAAGGGACGCAGGGGCAGCACCCAGCCCAGGGCCCTTCCGGGGCAGCTCCTGGACATTTCGTGGCATCATTTCAGGCTGCACCAGAAGCCCACCCCATCAGCCTCACCTGTGGCTCCTGGTAGCTCCCAGGGACACACTCGGCCAATGGTCTGGAGTTAGGATTCCAACCCAGGGGCTCTGCACCTGGGCACCGGGACCCCTGTTCAGCCAGAACCCCTGAAGCCTTCCCCGCGGGGTAGTCCTCACCACCCTGGGAACAGCAACCACAAAGCCCTCGTTTCTGCTTCCACTAAACCCTATCAGAAACTAAAAATTCCTGATGTTGAAGGTGTGGGTGACCTGCGGTGTCCTGCATTGGCCAGGCTGGCCACGGTCGCCCCTGACAGAGGTCACCTCGCTGGCCCTCAGGCTCAGCAACAGCAGCTTGCGGTGGCCCCTGTGAGTCAATGTCCCATTGCTTTGTCTGGCTTTTACTAAAATAACACCTGTAAAGGAGACGAGTGGCTTAAAAAAGATTCTGACCGATAAAAAAGCATACAAAAATGAGTAGAAGGCAATGCTGACACCTTTCCTGGCCCAGAAGTTTCTTTGATTTAATCCAAGGCTGTGGCTGGAAATCCAACCAGACCTGATCCAGCCTGTGGCTGGGAATCCAACCAGACCT
>NC_081560.1:94817707-94886180 GCF_022355385.1 Mustela nigripes | reverse complement strand
GAAGGGAGGGTTAAGAGGGAGAGGGAGGAGGGGAGAGGAGGAGGGGTGTGAAGAGAGGAAGGGAGGGATAAGACGGGGAGGGAGGGGTGAAGGGAGGAGTGGTAAGAGGAAGGAGGAAGGAGAGAGGGAAGAAGGGGAGAGAGGGAGGGGTAAGGGGGAGGAGGGAAGAGAGGAGGAGGGAGGGGTGAGGGGAGAGAAGAAGGGAAGAGAGGGAGGGAGAACTAAGAGGGAGGGGCAGGGAGGGGAGATGGAGGGGTGAGGAGGGGAGGGAGCAAGGGAGGGAGGAAGGAGGGAGGGAAAGAAATACTAAGCATATGCAGGCATCTTATATACCCTGCAATGATTAATATGCCTCTCCATCACCGTCCATCTGCCCTGAACTATCCATTGCATAATGATTATCAAAGGATCTAAACGCTAAGCACCCACGCGGATCGCAAAGACCCCCTCGCCATGTTTGACTGTGCTTAAATTCATGCTTAATTCACACACCAGTTAAGCCCACCACGCCACAAAATTCTGCTCTACCTAAGGACAACCATCGCAAGGACCCCTCAGCTTGCCTACTGCATCAGCAACAGACAAGACGTCGCGTCCACGGAGCGCACATGCGTTCTTCCTGCCACGCGTGTGTGTCGGTGAGGAAGCAAGTGTAAAATGCCGCAGGTGGATGCTCACTATTTTATCAATAAGTGTGTTTGGTCCAAATTGTCCCCTATTCCCCCAGGCAGCCCTGCCCTCTTCATGGGTGGCGACCCACACGGGCCATGGGAGCCCTCAGCTGGTGCGAGCGCGTACAGAACCGGGAGCGCCTGCGGACACGGACAGATGCCGCCACGTAGCCAGTCTGGGCTTCACCGGCAATAGCCTCGCCTCACAGTGCAAAGGAAGTTATTTTCTATAAATCTCCCCTTTCTCATGCACAGCTGATATCTTCCTTTCCTATTTTACTAAGAAAATAAAAGCAATTAGAAAAGACAAAAAAAAATTATTTCTTTTTCCTTTTCAAATAACCCAAAATGGCAACATAGCTCTCAAAGTCGGCGTCTCTCTGTCTGCAGGGAAATGGTGATTCCCAAGTCCCTGCTCATCACGGTTGCTAGCTGGTTGGTACGGTCGCTGGCTTGTCATCCAGGGTCCAAAAGATGGTGACACCCGGGGTGTGGCATCGCCCCGTCTGAGTCCCTGATTACTGAGCTGCCTTACGGTCCTTTGCATTCACGTCCGTTGGGCACACCAGATGCACCCTGCCTCACCGCCATCAGGGGACAGGGGCTTGGGAAACTCTCCCGCCTTCTGCTACTCCACGGAGGCCCTGGCGTCTGCCCCAAGTCCCTGGAAAAGATGCGACTTTCCTCCACTGTCACTCCAAAGCCATGACGACAATTTCATACCCTGTGTTTCCTTGGGCAGGAAGAATCTTTTACCACTTCTGGCGGGCTCGTTGCAAACATTAGGATATATTATGTGTTATTGTCAGTGCACGGAATAACCAAGTAAACCATTCTAATTACTTCATTTCAAAGATCAAAAACCCAAGGCTCTCATGAGTTGAGTGATTTATCCAAGTCCCTAGGCACTGGAAGGACACGGATTTGGATTAGCACCGGATAGGGCAATGCTCATGTCTTTTCCACTACAAAGCTCTCTCCCAGAGGCTGGACATATCTTTTGAACTGTCCTGCTCACGGTTCATTGAGAAAGTATTTATTAGGCAAACGCTGGTGTGGGGCATGGCACTGGGCACCGTGGGGTGCAGAAGAGTCAAACAGACACACGGCACCTCCTGCAAAGTCATGGGCGCATTCGGGGACCCCACCTCGTGGCCGCTGATGAGCTGTGGATTTAGGGTAAAGAAGCCAGCCTCTCTGAGCCTCACCCTTAATATGGGAAAAATAATAAGGGACAGCATTTGCATTTAAATAGTTCAGAATATAGCAAATCTTATTATGTTTTACAACCTTTCATGACCATTTTATTCCAGACCAAAGCTGCCATGGGCGGCGTCTACTTGGAACGATACTGATTCACACGCACATGGCTGTTTCTCCTCTCACAAGGCTAAACCAGGGATGCACCTCCAGCCCCCAAATCCGTCAAATACAACCCAAAGTTCAGACTCTGACACTCTGAAAGTCGTGATATTTTAATTCTCATGTAAGGTTTCTAATATTTGTTCAGATTCTGTGCCAACCATGAATTACAAAGCTCACCGCCCCTGAAACTAGTCTGGACTCATAGAGACAGGGTCCAAGATTCCTTCCAGATCCTTAAATCTTAGGCTGTGTCACTGGATCTTTATGTTTTGTTTAGAGAGAGAGAGTTTGGGTGAGGGAGACAGAGAGAGAGAAAGTCCTAAGCAGGCTCCATACTCTGCGTGGAGTCCAACCCGAGGCTCGATCCCACGACCCTGAGATCATGACCTGAGCTGAAATCAAGAATCGGACCCTTAACCAACTGAGCCACCAGGCAGCCCAGCGTCACTGGATTTTTATTCTAAATCTGCAGCACTTCCTACAATAACAGTGTAAACTTAGAACTCGACTCAAGCTCAGCTGACCCCGAGGCCCCCAAAAAAGGTTTGCCTTTGTTTCAGTTACACCCGTGACCACTCTTCTGGGAGGGAATGCCCGGCCCTGCCTCCCACTGGCCGCTTGCTGCTGAGAAACCACACTGAGATGGCGATGTCACCCAGCTCAGTGCCAAGGGACAGGGAAGTGGAACTGGGGAGCAGTGTGGGGCTCGCCGTGAACCAGAGGAGTTCACGAGCTTGACCTGCACACCCCCTCCTCCTGTCAGTGTGGGGCCGTGGGCGCCGGGCAGAAGCAGGTCCACGGAGGAAGACAAGGGCGCCTCCAGGTGAGGAGACGTGGCCCGCCATTCCCGCAAGTTCCTCAAAATATCACAGTTCTCAAATCTAAAAACGCGCCTTTCCCTTAAAGAGCGATAGGGACGCACGGGGTGAGCTAACCCTGCCTGTTGGCTGCCATCGCAACCTGGAAATAGTAAAAGTGGCCGAGTTCTCCCTCATGGCCTCCCCATGGCCTCCCCCGCATCTGGGCACCGAGCAGTTCTTAAGGCGCGCTTGAGCCTACCTCCTCCAGCGTGGTGTCCGAGATCCCGAAGCCTGTCACGTGCAGACTGTGCAGGTTCTGCTCCAGGGCCTGGAAGAGCCCTTTGAAGCAGGCCCTGTCCGCGTCCTGGGGAAGGCCGTAGACTAGCTCCCCGCCGCTGCTGTCTTTGAGGAAAGCTTGCGGGATGTAGGTCTGGATCAGAGACGTGGCTCGGGCAATGTCCTTCGGGTCATCGGCCTCCAGAACAGAAGGCTGTTCCAAAAAGGAAGGGGGAGCCTTAGTCCCAATACACCAAGTTTCCATCATCTAATGTCACGCGCGAAATTCCAGTGCGAAGCAGCGAGAGGGAGCGATATCACTTGAGCCCCAAGCATTGCAAGGATACGTTGAACATTTCTGACAGAGGGGAGCCTTCCACGTCCACCTTGGTGTTGGTTCCCAGGTGCGTCGGGCAGGCCTGGGGAGGGCTGTGCTCACACACACATCCCGCTCCTGGGGAGAATCCCTTCTGGGTACAGGACACAGGGTCAGGTGTTCTTAAAGGGGGACAAGGGTCTCCCACCCACAGAGGGAAGGAACCACCGCAGGGTAGTGAGATACTCATCCCAAGCCAGAGAGGAAGCTTGACTCAGGGCCCACACCCCCTGGACCCCAAGCCCAGAGCCACCCCTGCCCACCCCGTGCTGATGGGGCCTCTGACATGTGCCTGTTACCCTACTCATCCCTTGCTGCTTTCGAGCAAAGCTTTAGCCTCCTAGATGGACCCTTGCTGTCAGAAAAGCACTTCTGGAGCATCTGGCCCATGGTGCTGCCTGGCCAGACACAGGATGGGCTAGTACCCATCAAGGACTTCTGACCCCCATCTGGCTCCTCTCGGTCACAATGCACTGTGGTCACAGGGGCTCACGGCCCTGCTCAGCCCAGGGATATTCATTCCGCATCCCAGCTGCTGTGCCCAGAGGCTCTGACTCAATTGCAGACTCCCTTTCTAGCCCACCCCTCACCAGTGACTCTGTCCGGGCCACCAGTGACTCTGCCCGTAGCTCAGCCTCCCCTGTCCCAACCCACCGGGAGCCCCGCGGCTGCCCTCCCCCAGCCCCACGTTGCCAGCCGCCGATCCCACTGCACAGACACCAACGTCACCACATCCTGGCTCCCTCCTGCTCCGGTTCCCCATCCCTGCACCTGTCCCAGGCCCCCTTTTGGATTCTGGGAGCATCGAGGACCAGAGTGGACACAGAATCAGCACTTGCCGGTTTACTCCAGCTTCCTACCTGTTTGTTGAGGGTCAGGCTGAGCCCCTGGCCATAGGCCTCAGTCAGGCAGAAGGGGGGCGCACAGCAGCGCAGCCGGCCCTGCTCCAAGAAGGCCACACGGTCACTGAGCGCCTCCGCCTCGTCCAGGTGGTGGGTCGTGAAGATGATCGTCCGACCTGAGTCCCGATAGAGATGGGTCAGAGCCGGCACCATGATTGCCTTGGGGCGGGGGGCGGGGGGGGAGCAGGGCCCAGAGACGATTCAAAGACCACCGCTAATTTTTACGTCCGAGAAAGTAGAGACGCGCAGAAGTGACTTGGCCACAGACTGGAGGGGATGCTTCTTCCTCTGCGGGTCCCTGGGGTTTTGATGCTATTTTTACAAATGCTCCATCCCCTGGTGAGTCACAGGGGCCAGGGACATGCACAGAGGGTGACACAGAGGGGCCCATGTCTGGCCACCCCTGCTGCACTCAAAGGCACAGCCCTGCAAGGCCGTGGAGGAGAAATTTTTGTGCACGGATTGCATAGAGCACTGAGTGTGGTGAAAAAATAATGAATACTGTTATGCCGAAAATTTAAAAAAAAAAAAAAGTCTGGGAGGGCCTCTCTGTCTCTCCTCTGATACTCAGGCCCCATCATGGGTCTTCAGAGGATAATCTCGCAGCCACTAATGGGGAAGGCTATATTTATTCCACCAAAGTGGCCACTATTTTGATTAAGGTGGGGCAAGTGGCCACGGTCTGCACTGATTTCCTCCGGGGTCTGGGATGATGTGACCACGCACAGTCACCCATCACACGTGACAGGAGAGAAGCAGCCACTCTGACTGCAGACAGTGGGCTTGGGACATGGGCAGGGGGCCGCCTGAGGGCAGGTGGGGATGCGATCCAGGGGACATGCCAGGAGCAGACCTCACAGAGCCCAGGGGCCACCTTTTGCGGAAACAATTGTTGTTTTTGGTCTTTTACTTTATATTTATTTACTTGATAGAAAGAAAGTGAGCACAAGCAGGGGAGAAGCAGGCAGAAGGAGGGGGGAAGCAGACTTCCCCCTGAGCAGGGAGCCTCATGCGGGGCTGGATCCCAGGACCCTGAGATCATGACCTGAGCCAAAGGCAGATGCTTAACGGACTGAGCCCCCCAGGTGCCCCTCTTGTCTATTTTAGTAACAGTAACAATAAAGTGTCATTGACCGAACCCCCAGCTGCCCGTACTGAGCCACGCCCTTCTGTAGACAGTACATCTCCTCCTCCCAAAATCCCACAAGCGAGAACCCTGATGCCTGAGGAATAGGATCATTTCTCCAGGGTTGGGCAGGCGTGGACAGCAGGAGCGTGAGCAGAATCACTCATCATGCGCTAGTTTGTTCCAGCATCTTCCCCTTCCTGACTTCTTCCAAGGGAGCCCCATCCCACTCAAGGGCTCAGCGCCGCGCATCGCAGGAGGGAGGGAACGGCGGATCAGATCCCAGTACCCCGAGCCCCGGGCGCACGGCTGTGCCCACATGGGGGTCCCGCCCAGCAGGGAGAGAGTGTGTCCAGCCCGCAGATCTGCATCCCAGACACCGGGGGTTCTAGGGCTCTGTCCAGGACCAGCCACACATCCTGACTCTTGAGAATTGATTTCCTTGTGGTCCCGCCTGTGTCATCAGCTCACGTCTCACTCACTGGCCCTCCAAACGCCAAAATCACTACTCACCCACCAAGGACAGGGAGAAAACAAGGAAGTGTAACAACAGAATCTGAAGACAGCGGTCTGTTTCCGAGAATTACATCATGTCGGGTTTGCTGTGGCAAGACATAGTCACACTCACGACTCAGTGTTCTGACCACTGAGCCTGGAAGACTCCATCTCTGATTTTTAAAACCAACGAGAGCAGCAGGCTGGGTATGGAATGCGTGCGGAGACCGCAGGCTCAGAGACAATGGAAGCATGTGCTGCTCTGCTTCCCGCCTGTCTTCTTTATCAGCCCCCCTCGGGAAGGCGGAGAAACCATTCAGTGCAGACTAAATTAGCTTCGTCTCTGTTTCCTCTATCCCTCCAGTGGGGCTCGGGGTCCCATGCACAGAAGGCTCGGGGGTCCCCATTCTGTGACTTCTCACAGCAATGAGTGAGGACCAGGATATCTGGCACTTTGGTCAGCATCCTGTGATCTTGGGGCAATGCACTAGTTTAGGCAGAGCCCCAAAAGGATCAGGTCATAGCATGGAGCACCCCTGCTCCTTGGGCCTCACCTGGGTCTGGCTGGCGGCTGGCCTTGAGCCTTCATCCTGGCTTCCGTGCCCTGCTCTGTGCCTATGCCCAGGGCCCACGAATGTGTGGGACACCAACTGTGGGTGCCTGCCTGGGCTCTGGCGCCCTGCTTGGCCTCAAAGACCATGGTGAGGTTGCATGTGACTCATGGTGACGTCACATGAGCCCATGCCATGGACACAGCCTTGCTTTGCTGGTGCAACTGCTCCCCCCACTCAGGCCAATACCCAGAAAGGAACAGAACGTCACATCAGCTTGTTCCATTTTCCTGCTCCCCTGCTATCTTCCCGGCCTGCAGCCCCCATGTTCCTGGGACAGAAAGGAACACGATGGCTTTTTCATGTTTCCTCAGTGTCGTCCTCCTCCCTGATCCCAGCCTTATGACAATGCATAAGGGACAGACGAGGCATCTCTTCTTCCTCAGGACAGAGATGATGGCCTGCGTCCTCTGGGCGCGGCCCTCTGAATGCTCAGAAACATGGTTGTTTGTCTTTGTGGGTCTCCCGTGGCAAGTCCTCATCTCCCCGGGGACACAGAGGCTCTAGGTGGGGTTAGAAGGTTCCACACACAAAGGTTAGAGAGAAAAAGCAGAGCAGTTTCTCAAGAGTTGGTGGTGACTATTCCATTACACTCCTATACCCAAGCCCGGTGTCCCTCCTCCTGCTGCTTCCTTCCAAATTTGGGTGTTTCTACATGAAATACCTACACCAGGTCTTCTTAGCTGTCAAGATCAGAGAAAGAGCCATAGATGGGGTCAGTAACTGCCAGCCCAAAGCCTCACCTGGACACATGGGACCCGGAAGGCCTAGCCCAGCACCCCCAGCCACCAGGGGCTTAGCGAGCTTCTGCTGGAGCCTTGAGCCATCCACACACCCACCTCTCTGTGCCCTGCTTCCCTTACCAAAGGAGAGGAGGCTTGTGCCACACACCAGCTAGAACACCTGCTCTAACAACCTGGGGTTCCAGAACGGCACCCAGTTTGGATGAACATGATTTCTACTGAAATCACATCTACTGAGCATTGGTCATGGTCGGTTTAGGAGATGAGACACAAAGTGGCGAAATCCTCGCAGACCAGAGACGTTATGGAACAGATGCACCTCGGGGCCCCCGATGGCTCCGTGTGTTAAGCTCCGACTCTTGGTTTCAGCTCAGGTCATGACCTTGAGGTCGTGGGATCAAGCCCTGAGTCAGGGTCCACACTCAGCACAGAATCTGCTCGAAATTCTCTCTCTCCCTCTCCCTCTGCCCCTCCACCAGCTTGAGAACATGCCTCTTTCTGAGATAAATAAATACAAGTCTTTTTAAAAATAAAAAAACAGGGGCACCTGGATAGCTCAGATGGTTAAGCCTCTGCCTTCAGCTCAGGTCATGATCTCAGGGTCCTGGGATGGAGCCCGCATCGGGCTCCCAGCTCCGTGGGGACTCTGCTTCTCCGTCTGCCTGCCTCTTCCCTTGCTGTGCTCTCTCTGTCTCTCTCTCAAATGAATAAACAAAATCTTTAAATAACTAAATAAATAATGAAAATTAACAGATAGATCTCTATACCTTCTTGTGACAATTCCTTCTTCTGTAAAAGGCAATGTGTCCTTACGGGGCTCAACCTGGCTCCTTCCACAATATCGACAGGAGGCACAGCGGAAGGACACCCCGTTCCTACCTTCACGGTACTTGAGGAGAATGTCCCAGATGCCACGGCGTGAGCAAGGGTCCACCCCGCTGGTCGGCTCGTCCAGAACCACGGTCCTCGAAGTGCCGATGAAGGCAATGCCGATGGACAGCTTCCTCTTCATGCCTCCGGACAGGACGCGTGTCTGTTTGTGCTGATGCTGCGTTAACTCCACGTCCTGGAGAGTCCTGGAAGAAAAACAAAGCCCTCATTCTTCCCCCTGAACGCCGGAAAGCCTTGCTGCAGATTTCGGCCCACCAAAAAGGACCACTAATGGCCAAGAACGTGTGAGCCACAGACACCCAGAGGAGGCCTAGAAGCCTCCTGAGTCCTGACGCTCATGAGTCCTGACACAATGGTGTGGACCTTCTTCAGGTTCAGGTGGAATCTTGCCCATGGGCCCTGAGTGAGGGCTGGACAGCAGCATCCACCAAGGGCTGTTTCTGGAAAATGCTCCTCTCCTCCCTGGTGGAGAATATTCTCAAGGGCCCTACATTTCCTCAGGATGCTGAGAGCAAGTGGGCCGGTTGGGGGGGAGGAGGGTCAGAGGGAGTGAGGCAGAGGCCCAACTCCAGCTCCCACCGAGGGACGGTCTGCAGAATCCCAGAGCGTCCAGCCCACATGTTCTACGCTGGCAGCCACCCGCCTTCCTGATGGAGAACTTCCTGGGAGACGCCACCAGCAATGCACAGTTCATCAGGGGCCGTTCTTGTGGAAGTCAGCTGCCGGCTCCCTCCCAGGGAACGTCCGAGCGAGAGCTCCTAGTCTCAGACACCTGTGCCAAGAAAGCCTCCCCAGCCAGGCCTCGCTCCTGTGGCCGACTCTTTGCTCACAAATAAGCATCCCACTGTCCACTGTCGACTCCACAGATCCTCATCCCTGTCTTGCCCCTCTGACATGGCCCCCGCCCGCAGCGGCCTCCCCAAGCCTTGCCCAGGGCACTCAGACCGAAGTCGATTTCCGCCCCCACCGAGCTGCGGGCATCCTTCTCACTCCCAGATCGCCAACAGCCAGTCAGACACGAGGCTGGATGGGAGACAAATCATAAGGCTTCCACAGAGCTGAGCATCAAGAACCATCTGGTTCCAGAAAGTTCCAGAATCCTAGGCAAAGATTTCGCCCAAATCCCTAATTAAATGTGTCCTGTCCATTTCATTAGTCACACACTTTCCGTCCTGGCCCAGGACGAGCTCATGGGACTTCCCAGGGCCTGACCCTCCTTGTGTTTGGAGCAAGTGTGACTCGGCATTTTCCATTGGGTGAATCTCAACCAAAATTTATACCAGTCACTTAGGAGCCTGCTTGTCAGGTGTTCCCATTGGAGACAGCACCCCGGTTGGGGGGAGGGGACAGATGGTTCGTTTTCATTAGACAACCTCTAGTCTAGACCCTCCATTCCCACGGCGATGAGGCCACCACCCCCACCTGGTGACCGCACTAGAGCAGAGTTCATGACTCCTAAAACCACCTCACCCACACCAAGCAGAGATCAGTCGGCCAAGAAGACAAACAGAAACCGAGCCAGTAAGAGATCAGGTGACCTCAAGCATGTGCATCCTAAGAACATCTCTATGGCAAGCCTCAAACCCCTCCCATCTCTGGCAAGGCCTGAACCCCATCACACTCACTCACAGCCAGCAGCACCCTGGACCTTGTGGTTTTATGACCCGCCCCCGCCCCCAGAGGTCGACGCCAGCTCCTCGTGGCTCCCGGCATCACTCAACCCCACCACACGCAGCTGCCCACTGTCCTCCACTCACCCCAGGCCCTCCCTCCCTTCCTCTGTGAGTGTGATGTCTCCACGCTCTGCTCACCTCCGCCCATCTGCCCTGAGCGGGCCCCGAGCCCCTCGGCCCCCCTCTCCCCAGCACAGAGGGCAGCTCCCGGGCAGGTCGTCCTCTGTATTTCAGGTCACTTGCTCTGTATGTGAAACACCCGTCCTCTCCCCACGTCACATTCCCATCTTGTTACTGTCCCCCTCTGCTCCCTCTCTCTCCACTGTCTCTTTAATGGGCTCCAAGAACATCTTCCTCCCCATCATGTTCCTAAAACTGCTTCCATTTCCCGCTGCTCACCAAGGACCTCCATGTCCTAAATCCACAAGCGGTTCCTCAGTCTTCATGGCCCTTGACCCCGAATAGCATCTGATGTGCTTGACCACCATCCTTCATGGACCTGTCTTTCTTTTCCTTCCCCCTGGTCTCTCCTTCTCATCCCTGGCTGGTCCCACTCATCCCCTGCATTGTCTTCACATCCAACTGCCCAGCACTCAACCCTCTGCCTTCCCTTGTCTACCCACTCTCGGGACCTCAGTAACTATCACCAATGACCTACCAGCGTCATGCTGGAGTCCCCCAGCACGCCCCACATGCCCAAGAGCCAATGAGACCGCGTAACGACATCTCAACTAAAGTCCTGATAAAGTTCCTCTTCAGACTTCTCTTATCCCCTCTAGGCCAATTTAAGGGCAAAACTGGAACGACCCGCCCTCCTGACAGATGCTCTCTCTAAAGATTCTTCCGGGGATCCCACCTCCCTTGGAGCACAGGCTAACAGATCTACAAAATCGAAGGCCTGTCCCGGACCCACTTCGGACTGTGCTGGCTCCAAATCCCTGGCTTTCAGCTTCCGCCCCTCTCACTGAGAAGCGCTGTCCTAAAACATGATCTCTCTCTGATTGCTTTTGTGCAAACTGGCTTCTTTGCTAAGTAACACACAGCACACTGGTAACTATTACGGTGGCCTACATCCAAAAAAAAAAAAAAAAAAGAAAAAGATGAAGCCTTAAGCGCAGTCACAGAGTTTGCTGGGACCCAGTGTGGCTGCAGGAAGGCGGCTGGACCCCCGCATCCTTGCAGCAGCACTGCACAGCTGTGAGCTTACAGGGAGGGAGGGCCAGGCAGGGGGACACGGCGGCTGTGCGCACGGAGTGACTGGACGGCAAGTCATTTCACCTGCCAGGCTCGGTTTCCAGTAATACCACCAAAGGTCATAAACTACCATGTGGGTTCTCATGGGCCCTGTTCACAGTGGTCTCTGCCCCCAGTCTCTCCCAGCGCTGGGGTCACAGGATAAGTCTACCAGAGCCGCAGCTGATCACCCCCCCCAACGGCCCCGCCCACGAGCACCTACTTGTGTGAGGAAGTTCAACCCCCTCCTCAGGACCACTTGGACTCCCGGCAGCCAGTTCTCAGCCCACCCCCCATTCTGTCATCTCCCGAGCCCCAGACACAAACTTTCCACACGCAGCCCGGGCCACACATTCCCAGCTGTGCTCCCCAGCTCCCCCCGGAGAACAGACCAAGTCCTGTTCAGAGTCTTCCCTGAGAACCTTCACTGGAAATCCAGCGCTGGCAGCGCTGTCCTGACTCCACAGGTAAGAGCTATTTGCTAGTTCGGGGAGAGCCTAGGTGGCTCAGCCGGTTAAGCAACCGACTCCTGCTTTCAGCTCAGCTTGTGATCTCAGGGTTATGGAATCAAGCCCCGTGTCAGGCTCCCTACTCAGCATGAAACCTGCTTGGGATTCTGTCTCTTTCTGCCACTATTCCTGCCCCACCCTGCCTGTGCTCCCTCTCTCTCTTAAAAAAAAAAAAAAAAAAAAAAAAAATTTGCTAGGGGTTTCTTCTCATAAATAAAGACATCAGAGATATTTTTAAAGACTCTCTTCCTACACCCACCACTATCTTATGGGGCAGAGGGCAGGAGGAAGAAGACACTGCAGGCGCTGACCTATTGACTTGCTGACTCAGTTCCTTCCAGGTCCACTGTGGAGCCTTTACAGAGGCAAAGAGCAGCAGGTGCTCGCGGACAGTGAGGTTGTCGAACAGGACCCCCTGCTGTGGACACACGCCCAGCTCCTTTCTGATGGAGGACAAGTCTGTCTGCAGGTTCCTGCCATTGATGATGATGGTTCCAGAGGTGGGAGCGTAGAGTCCCGTCAGCATAGATCTGCCAGAGAAAAGAAATCAGCAGAGGACGGAGGCAGTGGCTGCTTCCAAGGTGGGCAACCCAGGCCTCCCCCGGGCCTGTTTCCCATTCCTCGGGACGTTGGCTGGTTTCATCTTGGAAATGTGGGCTTATGGCAATGTTTACACTCCCCTCAATATGCTGATCAGAGACCATGCCAGCGCGTGGGAGTTTAAAATTATAAATATAGCTCCGTTTTACAGATAAGGAAACCAGCTCAAGAAAGGCATGTTTGGGGCATTCGGGGGACTCAGTCGTTAAGCGTCTGCCTTCAGCTCAGATCATGATCCCAGGGTCCTGGGATCGAGTCCTGCATCCGGCTCCCTGCTCGGCAGAGAGTCTGCTTCTCCCTCAAATGACCCTCTTTGGAAGCTCGCTGGTCCGAACTGACCTAAGGAAGCCGGGGGACCCCGTCATCTCAGGACATTTACTGTTTTGAGACTGTTTTCACGTTTCTAAGAAATTATACATACCCCCATCACAGCACGTAGCAAATCCCTAAGTACTTATGTAAGAGATGGGGAAACGTGTGTCTGCAGATGGTCACAGCCACTGGAAATGCACTCATTGCCACCCACACCAGGAGCAAGGACAAGCACCCTGTGGGCTATACAGAGCCCAGGGCCGGGCGGTCAGCCGTGGAGGCATTACCGCTACTAGGAAACCCCCAGGCATCAGCACAATGAAATAAGCCAGACTGGATTCCATTTACATGACATTCTAGAAAAGGCAGCCTCCTTTACAGCGACAAACCTCCGATCTGTGGTCACTTGGGGGTCAGCGTCAGGGGGCACAGGAAAGCACCAAGAGGGGGAACGTGCTCTGTTTCACCACCATGATGGTCACTGGTGCATGAGCCAAACCGGGTTTGGAGCTCAGCAAACCGCCCAGAGCGACTCAGACACGTCCTAGACGTGTTCCCAAAGGAACGCATGCAGGGACCTCGAAACTTGGAGAAACTCCAAATTTAAGTCTAATTGTTCTGCTGAATGCAAACACCAGGTTTTGCTTTAAGAAACGCGAGCTCGCCAGAGCACTATGTGGAAGGCCGACTTTCAGAGCCGTCGTGCCACAGAATGCTTACTCCCACCCGAAAACACAGCAAGCATACTCAGTGGCCTCTCCGGCTCCATTCAGCATCGACGCCAAGAGAAAACTTTCTTTTTTTTTTTTCTCTTTTGATTTCCCTCCTAGTTGAGATTTCTGAAGCTTTCTGCATATTAATTTGCTACTTTTCTCAAGAAGTTCAAAGAAGAGTAACTCAATCACAGAAAGACAATGATTACATGATCTCACTCCTATGTGGAATTTGAGAAACGAGACTGATGAACACAGAGGAAGGGGAACACAAATAAAATAAGCGGACGTCCGAGAGGGAGGCTGACTATAAGAGAACCATAACTGTAGGGAACACGCTGAGGGCTGCTGGAGGGGAAGTGGGGGAGGGGTGCAGAAACTGAGTGGCAGGCATGAAGGCGGCCACGCGACAGAATGAGCACGGGGTGTTAAATGCAACTGATGAATCGCTGACCTCTACCTCTGAAACCAATAATGCACTCTTTGTTAATTGATTGAATTTAAATAAAATACAATAATTTTTTTTTTAAAGAAGCTCAAACTTGGGGTGCCTGAGTGGCTCAGTGAGTTGAGCCTCTGACTCTTGATTTTGGCTCAGGTCATGGTCTCAGGGTCCTGGGATCCAGCCCCACACTGGGCTCCCTGCTCAGCGGGGAGCCTGCTTCTCCCTCTCCCTCTGCTCCCCTTGCTTGCACTCTCTCTCTCTCTCAAATAAATAAAATCTTTAAAAAAAAAAAAAAAGAAGTTTGGCGCATATAGTCCTTTTCATTGTTTAACTAAGCATGCTTGAGTCCTACTGAAAAAGAACAGAGAAACGGGTTTATTCGCAGGACAAGTTTGACAATGTCCATGGTCTAACCTAAATGGCCTCGGGCTGCTTTGCGAACCCTCCACTTTCAAGCTCTTTATTCCTCTGGGATCCCGTGATCGGATTCTTTAATCAAATGTGGAGCCAGTGGACCCCAAACGAAAAATCAAGCCTTCACAAAAAAACCAAAGAACAAAAAAAAAAAAAAAAAAAAAAAAAAAAACTATAACCACACAAAAAGCAGAACATGAAAAAAAGATTACTGAGATGATTAAAACATTTGCAGACATCGTGCCAAATTTCATCTTCCCAGATAAGCAAGCAAAATTCAGCGTAGCGTAGGACAGTGAGAAGTGTCCTTGGGCTCTCAAAGAAGTAAAACCATGGCACATTACTTGCTGCGAATAAAAGAATTAGGGAAAAGACAACCCCACCACCACCACCACCACGAAACTGTGTACCCAGAGCACGGAGCAGCTCGGGCGAGGGCTCGGTCCTCTGTCTCCAAACAGAAATGAAGGAAAACAAGTGTGATCTCACGTGAGCTGAGACTGTTCTTCGAAGTCCATGTGGGACGAGGATGAAATGAGACTCACATGACGGTGGTTTTCCCGGCACCGTTAGTCCCCAGCAGGGCAGTGATCTGGTCTCTGTGGAAGGTGAGGGTCAGGTCCCGCACGGCTGCCTTGTGTGGCTCGTACTCCTTGGTCACGGACACCAGGGCGACGCCCGGGGGGTCTCCTCCAGGCTTTCCCTCCCCGTTCTGCAGCGCGGACCCTGAGAAGAGAAGATGCAGGCTCTTCCTGGTGGACCCCGCAAGCCCCCAGGGTAATGCTCCTGAGCACCCGTGCAGGGCCTGCCGTGGACTTGAGCTGCAGCTCTGGGAAACACACAGCAACTCAAAACCCTTCCTTACCAAAAGCAAAGGGAGAAATTAGATTAACGGAAAACTTAAATGAAGTGGCTGGTGGCAGGGGTGCCTGGGGGGCTCAGTCGGTGAAGCGGCTGCCTTCAGCTCAGGTCATGATCCCAGGGTCCTGGGATCAGGCTCCCTGTTCATCGGGGAGCTTTCTTCTCCCTCTGACTCTGCCTGCCGCTCCCCCTGCTTGAGCTCACTCTGTCTCTCAAATTAATAAATAAAAATCTTAAAAACAAACAAACAAACAAAAAATTGCAATGTTGACTGTGGTATCAACTATCATGATGGGAGCTTGTGTATCTACAGACTGTCCCCAAAGTCTTCATTTCATGGACCAGCAGGTGTAAGTGACACACAGAGGGCCACAGGGACGGGGGTGTGCCCTGTCTCCCTGGCCGCACGCTCCTTGCTTGTAAGGGGCAGCAATGGTCTTGCTTACATGACCATGTTGGAGACACTAGCACTGGCGAGGTCGTCAGCCCACAGCCCCGGGAAGCTGTCCCCTTTGCTTTAGCTCCTCACACACATTCATGCTGCACCCAGCACACAGAAAGGCTGCAAACAGCAGTTGGGGGGGTAACACCCCAGGGCTCTGGCCCCCAGGCTCAGCATCATCAGGGAATTCTCTCTGGCCACTTGGCCCCCAGCTGTGCTTCTGAGCCCAAGACCAGCCCCGGCCAGGCGACAGCCACAGAAGGTGCACCCAGTTACAGTGCCTTGACCCAGATGAAAAGCAGAAGCAAAACCTGCCAGAAGGGAAGACACATATCTAATACCGCTACCGCTCACAGACCTTTGTTATCAAAGTGCTCGTTGATGAAGGACAGGTCAGAACCAGTCACCTGCGGTGTTTTTGCCATGAAACCCCACAAACTCTTCCAATATGACGCAGTAAAGGGAAAATACCATGGTTTCCTTAAGCCAAAATTTCCTAAAAAACAAGACACAGTTAAAATCGGTAGACTTCTTGTTTTCTATTTGGAAGATTCTGTACGAGAATGTCTTCACTAATTAGTACGCAATGTTATTCCATGTTAAACTGTTGAAGGCACATCCCACATGTGACCCAGGGACAATCCGGGGGATGAGGTGTTAGCCGTGTGGGGAGCCCCCACGCTCCATCTTCAGCCTGACCCACGCCCCCCTCCCCCAAGTGCTCCGTGAACGGGCAGGTATTTATTAAGAATAAAAGTAACATTGAACGATTGCTGAATGTTCCCCAGAGGAAAGCTCGCCTAGCCCCACTGCCCCGTTACGGAGCTGTCACTCTCTTGTCCCGTCTTTGATGTTTGCATGGTTCCTAGACACAGATTAACAGCGTGAAGGAATTAATCCATTAGAACATCGACAAAGAAGAACACATAATGCAACATTTCCATATGAAACATCGACATTCTTCAAACGTACTCTCCAAATTCATTCCAGCCCACTTAATAGTCATTTTGCCCTCATTATATGTTGAAATGAAAGTGGATTTAATTATTAACACCTCTCAATTTTCTTTAACACATCCATTCTAGCCTAAATTCGATGCGTGTTCCAAATCCTCCAAGCGATTGAAGAGATAAAGGCCTACGTGAGGACTGTTTTGACACTTGGACCCTCCCACCGAGGGGAGGTGGCTGACCTCATCCTGTCCAAGCCAAAGATTCAGAGATGTGATCACAAAGCAGAACGGGCAAGTGAAGGAGGGTGCGGGGCTGGTATCCTGTCTAATGGTCACTTCTGGTACAAGTTGAGCTGAGTGGCCCCAAATTCATGTTGCAATCTGAACCCCCAGGAACTCAGAATGGGGCAGTATTTGGAGGAAAGCTTTCAAGAGATAATTAAGGTTCAGTGAAGTTGCTGGGTCAGCCCTCATCCAATCTGGTGCCCTAATGGGAAGAGATTAGGACACAAACAGGGAGCACAGACAGACCAACAGGACACGAGGAGAAGGAGGGAGACCTCAGAAGAACCAGCCTTGTACATGCCTGGATCTTGGACCCCTCCAGACTCCAGGGCAGGAGAGACTGGATTTCTCTTGGTTAAGCCATGCAGCCTGAGTCATCACACCCGCCCTAGAAAATGTGCAACACGCAGGCAGAATGTTCTCCAAGACTCTAGCAAACCACTAACTACCCCTACCCAGTAAGAGATGAGCAGCCCACGGATAATGATATCCTCCACATGCTCTCTCTTCTGACCCTGCCCAGGAGCCCCACTGTGTTCATTCACATGGGCCTGCGATCACGCCGTGTGGGGGTCTATGACCACCTCTCCCTCCCAGGGGGAAGGACACAGGCGGCTGAACTATATGCAGCAGCCCCGCGATACAAGCCTCTCTGAACGCAGCAGTGACAATACTCCGTCGCCCTCGATCCAAACAAGACATGGCACGGGAATGGAGGGCAGAGCTCCTGCCCGGGGCGTGCATGCTGAGTTTGCAGAAATAAAAGAAGAGAAGCCAACAGAGGAAGCAGGAGACTCTTTCACCAGAGCTGGTGGCTGCTACTCCAGCCCCTGCATCAAGCTGCCTTCTTCTGCTGAGGGACCCTGTTCCATGACCTTCAGTCACTGTCCTTGACAGCAATCCTGTGAGCAGGCGCCACCTGCTGGATGGGCAAGTGG
Source organism: Mustela nigripes (assembly GCF_022355385.1). Taxonomy (NCBI): domain Eukaryota; kingdom Metazoa; phylum Chordata; class Mammalia; order Carnivora; family Mustelidae; genus Mustela; species Mustela nigripes. The sequence goes on along the minus strand of NC_081560.1, from coordinate 94,868,547 downwards.
GCGACAGATCCACATGCCCTCGGTGGGGGCAGATCAGAGTCTGCGTGAGCAGGGGCAACGGCAGCACCGGGACACATGGACAGGAGTTCAAGGACCCTCAAACCATCCCCAGGAGGTCCACGGAGACCTGATTTGGGGTCATGGCTGCAGGGACGGGAAGGACGAGAGACACGGGAGGGACCTTTTGAAATTGGAAACAAATTGAATATTAACGGCCAGTTTGCTAATTAAGCCATCCAGCTCTAATCTGTTTGCACTTTTAAAGTCCTGCTAATTAATCTATTAATGTAAATAGACGGGGGTGGGGGGGGAAGGCTGCCAACTCCGCTAGCAGGGAGGCCACTCAGCTCTGACGCTATCCTCTGCTCTTTGCTGTTGCTTGTAAATCCAAACGTGTTTTATGAGCACTCCATGAGCACGGGCTTCCCACTCACATCACCATATGTAGCCGGGCACAGTAATATATGCAAAGGCCCTGCGCTTCTCCAGAGCTCTTCTCCACCCAGGGAAGCTGCCTGCTGGCTCGCGCAGGGCAGGAAACTCATTAGCATTGCCCCCCAAAACCTGACAGTGATAAAAGCAGAAGTCAATGAAACTAGACAGATCGAGTGAAATCAAATTTAACTGGAAGCACATAAAGAAGAGTTTATGAAACGAAAAGACTTGGAGAGGACCCGATGTCAGCCGGGGAGCTCTGCACAGGCACGGAGATCGGCACCTGACCTTGAACCTGGCGGGCCAGGAGATCAGGCCTCCCGCTCAGACACCAGGGTGAGACATGCAGGGGTCTGGACCCACCCCATCACTCCACGGACAGGACAGACAGAAGGACACAGAGAGCAACAGCAAAACTGTTGCTACCCAGCCCCGGCTGGGGAGGCCTTGCTGCCCACTGCAGACTTGCAAACAGCGACTCTCAGCTTGCTGAGACCTCATAGAGGGGTTCTGGAAATGTGGGAGGGAGGGGGGACTTTGGGCTGGCAGAGCGAACAGGTGTTTTCAGTTGTAGGTTTTATTATTATTCAGGTATGTGGAGTCCGAGAAATCAGGAAACCAGCCTTTGAAAGGATGGTTTGCTATTCAGGTCCCAGGAGGAGAGGGCACCGGGGTAGGGGGGCACTCAGGGAAGCACCAGGTCCGTCAAGAGGCGCAGGGAGAGGGCAGTGAAGGCTAGACCCTTTACTGTACTTTCTGGGGAAGGAGCAGCTGAAGCAGGGTCAGCAGGCTCTGGGGCACAGGAACTGTCCCAGTTACTGGGTCCCTGGCCCTGGGGCCATGAGGGCAGGGGACAGGAGAACCTATAGACGGGGTGGCAGGCTATAGCTCTGGATTGCTGGCTTTGCAGATGAAAAGGAAGCTCACAAGCAAATCCTTTACTATCTCTAGGAATTGCTACCCCTTGGGGGACAGTCCCTCCGGAGTCCCTGAGGCTCCAAGTTGTCAGATTCTCAGATATACAAAAAATGAAAAGGAAGGTTGATAAATGGGGGGAAGGGTAGCACAGGTGGCCTTTAGGGTGCTGGCATCTGGGGTGGTGGGTGTCCTTCAAAGGCCTGAACAATCCAGCTCAACAAACAATTGCCCTTGACCTGCCTTTCGTGAGGCTCCTTCCACACAGCCATGCAAGTGAAAAGCCCCTTCTATGGGTACCTGGGGGGCTCAGTGGGTTAAGCACCTGCCTTCGGCTCAGGTCATGATGCCAGGATTCTGGGGTCAAGTCCACTTTGGGCTCCCTGCTCAGCAGGGAGTCTGCTTCTCCCTCTGCCTCTGCCCCATGCTCATGCTCTCTCTCTCTCTCCCTCTCTCTCTGTCAAATAAATAAATAAATAAAACACTTAAAAGAAAAAAAAATGAAAAAGAGAAGCCCCTTCTAGCAAGTCGAGCCTAGGACCTCTGAACCCAAAGCTCGTGGTTAGTTCTAATACACGCTGAATTTTCCAGAAAAGCAACCACCTTACAAAACACTGAAAAATTATAGTCTGGTACAGAAGCATCAGAATTTCAGAAAATTGCATCGGGGGTGCAATGCCAGCTGGACGTTTTTGAAAACTCAAGGCCGCACGTCCATAGCAGCTCATGTGGCTTGTGACACGCAAATTCAGGACAAAACATCTGAGATGGCTTTTAACAAACTTAGAACCAAGTATTGTCAAAATCAGCAGAGTTTTGTGACGTGCACTACATTTTATTAATAAAGGGTTTTTTTTTTTTAAGCTATGTCATGTTCACATCATTCTCCATATTTTTTAAGCTGTATAGCAAAATAATAAAACATCTACTTTGTAAAATCACACACTGAAATGATTACTAGGGAAGCCTCCCATTATGTTCGATCTTACTCTGATGCTGTCACCAAGTATCTACCCCGTGGCTCTCTGAAATCTGAATCATGTTACTGTTCCCTGGCCCGATCCACCCTCCGTCCTGCCGTCTGCCCAAGGATATGATCGCCAGAGCCTTCAAAACACTAGGGACGAAATGTAGGCACTGGCATGGGTGAATTATGAGACAGGGGATGTATCCTTGGTTATGCTTCATCATTACCTGCCCCATGTTTTTTTGTTTTCTTTCGTTTTTTAAGATTTTATTTTTTAGAGAGGGAGTATATGAGTATGTGATTGGTGGGGAGGAGCGAAGAGAGAGGGACAAGGAGATTCCATGCTGAGCGTGGAGCCTGACATGGGGCTCAATCCCATGATCCTGAGATCAAGACCAGAGCCGAAATCAAAAGTCAGATGCTTAACAGACTGAGTCACCCAGGTGCCCCGACCCATGTCTTATCATGAAAAGTTACCTGACCCCACACTTTCAAATAAGACCCAGATTATTTACAAAAATGTCATTATTTTATCCACTTCCCTTGGCTCTGTTTCATCCCACATTATTCCTACTCTAATTAAAATTACTCCCACATTTCTTGACGTATAGAAATAATTCTGGTTGCTCTGAATGACCTCAACGTTAGTTTTTATAAGAGTTTTTATACCATTAACTCTGTCATATATATTTCTTGCTTCCAGTACCAAATGTGGTTAGGTCTTTTTCCTTCTCTTAAATCCAAACTTACTCCTCAGAAGTAAGAAAAACATCTGAGTACTTCCCTCCTTCTTGTAATAACGTTATGCCTGGGCATTGTTAAAATTACTTTCTTTTTATCTCTTTTATATTACAGAGAAGACAGTACATTAACTTCTTGAATCAGGTAGGTAAACAGGCCTTATTATCTGTGAATTCTATTTCAGGAGAGTAAAGGAGCATTACAAAATATTTGTCTTAAAAAGAACACATTAGGTCAGCGAGCTCCTCAAAATTGCAATCCCGCTTATGAATCTGAAAGCCCATCTGTATTTTCTGGTAATTTCATTTTTTGTTATGATTGTCAGACTGGGTGGGAGTTAAAAATAAATAGTGTAATTTGTACAGTATATACATTATTGAAATGTAATGTAAACAGTGCCACTTAAGGATATGTAAGCTATATACAGGGCAATTTAATGACATGATTTAAAAAAGGAAGACAAATCTATTGTCATCTTTGGCCAACTCCATGTCTTTTTATTTTTAGATATGTTTTCAGGGCACCTGGGTGGCTCAGTCAGTTAAGCCTCTGCCTTCAGCTCAGGTCATGATCTCAGGGTCCTGGGATCAAGTCCACATGGGGCTCTCTGCTCACCGGGGAGTCTGCTTCTTCCTCTCCCTCTGCCTCTCCCACCCAGTCATGCTCTCTTGCTCTCTCTCTCCAATAAATAAAATCATATTTTAAAAAAGAAGCTATAAAACTCAATACCCAATAAAACAAATAATCCAATTAAAATATGGGCAGAAGACATGAACAGACATTTCTCCAAAAAAGACATCAGATAGCCAACAGAGACATGAAAAGTTGTTCAACATCACTCACCGTCAAGGAAATGCAAACGAAAACCACAATGAGGTACCATATCACACCTGTCAGAACAGCTTGTCTTTGTATCCCTTCATAGTCCATGTGTGTATGATTAGAATCTCTCTGTGTGTGTCTCTGTCTATCTCTATCTCTGTCTCTCATAGTTCTTAACTTTTAAAGATTAGACTTCACTTCAAATATCCAGATGCTTTGGAAATTAGAGACAAAATCACAAGTCATTTCAGCAAGGGCATAGACTATCATCAAAATACCACTGCTAAAAATATAAAATAAAGAGACTTTGGGGCACCTGGGTGGCTCAGTGGGTTAAAGCCTCTGCTTTGGCTCAGGTTATGATCCCAGGGTCCTGGAATCGAGTACCGCATCAGGCTCTCTGCTCAGTGACGGGAGCCTGCTTCCCTTCCTCTCTCTCTGCCTGCCTCTCTGCTTACTTGTGATCTCTGCCTGTCAAATAAATAACTAATTTAAAAAATAAATAAATAAAGAGACTTTAAAAGCTGTTTCTGCTCTTTTCATCCTGACCCAGGTGTGTGGTAAGGGTACCTTCTTCCCCACGAACATGGCAGGGAAAACCATTACTATTGGTGGCCTGGCTCCCCATGGCCTCCAGGATGCACCTGCTGTTCCACGGAAGAAATCTCACACTTGACACCGCTGACACTCTGAGTTTGGAGGTGACACCTGACCCCAGCCCCCAGCACAGCCCCTCATCCTCAGCCTGATTTCCCACCAGATTCTAGCCCCCTGCCCTGGCAGAGAGCAGGGTCCCTCCACTCCTGCTCCACACTGTCTCTGACTTCTGCCCAACCTGGTCCCTGTGGGGCCAAGGACACACATGCCCCCAGACTCTCCTGTCCTCACTCCCCACATCCCTGATCCAGAGAACCCTGATCCTATTCATTGACAGAAGCCCACCCAGGGAGCCGCTTGGTGGCCCGGGGAGGGGAGGCGGGACAGGGTGCGCTCCGTCAGCCTCCAGGCACTTGTGTCCTATCCTCATGTGGCCTTTACCGTTCCTTCAGGACCTGGGAAGCCCACCTGTTTCTCAAGCCTTCACAGCTCCCTCTCAAACACATCCTACAAAACCCCCTCTGAGTTCTCATTTAAATTTAGATAATTATCATTCTAATATCCATGCATATTAGATTTAAATTCTATCAGATGAGATGATTAGATATAAATGCATGATTTAAACCGGTTTTTAGCTTCTTTGGGGCAACTTTGATGACACAGAATTCTTACCGGGAATCAAGTTGTTCAAGTACCAACCACATAAGAAATAAAGGCCTGAATCGAAGGCCATCATCCAGCAAACCCAGCCGAATGTCATGCCCGACGGTTCCGGAGGCTGGTACATGTTACTCCACTGGACCCCTGGAAGGAAGGGAAAGGCAGAGTCAGAGCCTCACAGCCTCTCTCGGGGCAGATCTGGGTGAGTAAGTCCGTGCATTCTGGAAGCTCAGAGCAGAGCTGAACGCAGCAGAGACAAAGGCAGGCCCTCCCACGGATCACGGCTCCTCAGAGGAGCTGGGAGCCTGCCCAGTCTCCCGTGATTTCAAGGAAACCAGGTGGACTGGCTTTACCCACTTTCAAATATCCAACATTTTGTTGTTGTTGTTTTATTTTAGTGTTGTTTTACTTCTACCTCGTTTCTTGTCTCACCAAAACGCATCTATTGGGGCCACTGGGCCGTGGGGGGTAATCACACACCCTGAGGCAAGCCCCAGCGCCTTGTTCCAGACATACTGCTTTGGAATGAAGACCTTGTCCTCTGCCCTTGTAACAGGACACTTGGAAACACCTAGAAGCCTGAATCCCTGGTCTCTTCTGACCAAGGCTTCTCCCCTTCCTTACCTGCTTCTTGCCCTTCTAGGAAGGTGACGAAAAACACTCCTTGTCCAAAGGCCGTGGTGGAGAGCAGGCACTGCCCACAGGGAACGGAGAAAGAAACAGCACATTAGCAATGCCCTGAGACCCCAGAAAACCCACGGCGCTACATGCAAACGCAGAAGCCGCACGCGCACCCCTGCCCCCCGGCGATGGCAAAGCATCACACCAGGCAGTGATTTCGACATTGGACCCTGGGAGGCCAAGCCAAATGTCAGCCCACTCTGGTACGCTGATAACAAGCTAGTTTTTAATGGGGAAGGGAATTCCCTAAAGTGCCAGAGACCCGAGCACCGCGCGTACAGAAACGTGTAACAGGAAACAGTGGAGAAGGGAACGCAGCGATTTCTTGTTTTTCATTATTAAGTGGATGGCCTGGAGCGTGCCACAGGCAGACCTACAGATCATCCCCGCGATTCTGCGCTAGAGAGAGAGCGCCCTGGAGGAAAGCGCTGCTTTGTTTCCACTGGGCAGGTCCTACATCCACGAAAGAACCTGCTGAACCGTATTTCACACTTAAAAACATCAGACACCAGAGTTAGGGGTTTTTGTTTTTGTTTTTGTTTTGTTTTGTTTAGTTATGTTTTTTGTGTTTTTTGGCAAGGAAACGTTTGAACATGGGAAGAGGAACTCAAACATTGTATGCTGGAACGTTTAAACAAAGGCATTGAAGTAAAGGCACCGCAGTATTTGAAATTCGGGCCATGTAAGGAGTAGCGGAGAGTGGGGTTGGGTAAAGGGTCCCAGTCATTTTCAGGATTCTCGAAACAGCTAACAAACACTAACCCAAAATTACTGGTTCCGCTATTTAGAACGGGTGAACACCCATCAATGGATAAATTCTGATTAAAAGTGGCATTTCGGGACACCTGCGTGGCTGTTGGTGAAGCGTCTGCCTCCGGCTCAGGTCATGATCCTGGGGTCCTGCGATCGAGTCCCACATTGGGCTCCCTGCTCAGCAAGAAGCCTGCTTCTCCCTCTGCCTGCTGCCCCTCCCTGCTTGTGCTCTCGTGCTCTCTCTCCCTCTCTCGCTTACTCGCTCTCAGGTAAATAAGTAAGTAAATAAATAAATAAATAGAATCTTAGATAAATAAACACGTAAAGATGGCATTTCTTCAACGGAATGCGTATCCATGGCCAGTAGGAAAGGCGGAGGTTCACAGATGCTGGAGAAAAATAATGGGGCTCTCACAGAGGTATTCTCCCTGAGTCTCTAAGGGAGCAGAAGAAGTGACGCTGTCCCTACAAGCAAGGGTCCATCAGCTGTCATGGTGCCTTGTGGGACAGGTGACCTCCCATGGCCTTCAAGGGTCCTGTAGGAGCCCTGAGCTCCTAGCCCTCCTGGGCACCTCCCAAATTCTCCCTCAGTGTCTCCAGTCACACCTCCAGTCAGACTGCATTTGGGGAACCTGGCCTGACCTGTGTGGGGAGGAGAGATCTGGGGCTGGCTCTCTGCAGCCGACCGTCCTCACGGTCATGCATGCGTCCCTTCCCCATGGACAGAGCTCCCAGCGCCCGCCGAGCACTTCTCACCCAAGAAGGAATGGGTGTGTCTCTTCTGTGTACTTCGTGTCACACACCCAACAGAATGATCCTACCCATTCAGGCAGGCGCACTTTAAACGGTGAATGATTCTGACGTCGCTAACAGAGGGATGGTTCCCCTCAGTGTGATGTCATTCCTGATGTTTTGAGAAAAACACTTATTTTTTGCTGCTAAAATAGCTTTGGAAATCTATGTCTTTCCATCCGTGAAACACAGACACGGAGGTCCTACGCTGCCTTTGGGGCGTGGCCGATTTCCAAAACGCCCCCAGAGGAGAGACCCCGTTACGTGGGAAGTGCCAATTCGTCATGGGCTCCCTTCCAGGAAAATCACTACAATGCCAGTGCACGGAGGCTGCAGGGTTGGCCTCCAGGGACCAAATAAAGAGAAGGAACTAACCGGGAGCCCACCCAGATCTAGAAATGACAGACCGATGGAGTAAAGTCATGACTGATTTGTCGAGTAGACGCAGCAATTAAAAAAAAGAAGAAACTTACCAGAAACGTCTGCACGACAACACTGAGTTGGTTATGGAGAACCAACAGCACTATGTAGGGCAGAAAGCTGATCATGTACACCAGGCTGGTACAGAGGGCAGCTGTGTTCGCTCGGCTGAAAAACACACTCAGGAAGTAACTCAGCATGACGACCGACACCCCGAAATCCAGGAGAAACAGGAAAATGATACAGGCGTTGCTGTGCGCAAAGATGCCGCTCGCTTTGAGAATGACGGCCAGGGCGACACTGCTCAAGGCCAACACGGCCATGTTCTCCAGGAACCAGGCCAGGAAGAAGACGGTGGGATGCACGCCCATCATTCTCGTGTACTGTCAAAAGAAGGAAACGCAGGGTTATCACCGGGATCCTTGAGAAAGAACAGATCTTGTCAGGGGAGGCAGGTGGCACTAGAAATTCCCATGCTGGGGCCAGCCTGGCCATCAGCCCCGCGCAGAACCTGGAGCCCAACACCCCTTGTAGGGAACGCTCCCCGGGGAGGTCACAGCCATGAGCCCACACCGCAGAGGGGCAGGACCAGCCCCCAGCTCCCAGGCTCCAGCGATGGCCATCATGCCTTGCGCCTCCTTATCCACTCGGACTTTGCCAGCTTTGCTTCTTTTTCCTTTTTTTGTTTTTTCAGTTTTTTGCTTTGTTTGGTTTTTGGTTGTTTTCCATCTTTTTTTTTTTACCCCCTTATTTCAGTGGTGTTGGTTTGGTTTAAGGAAGACAAATAGAACAATGAAGGGAGGGGGATACTGGACCCTAAGCTGTTCAGGTTGGGGAGGGGTCTCTTGCATGACTGTTAGAGGGCATTTTGCAAGAACAACTGAGCCTGAAGTAATAACGAGATGAAGGTCTCTGGTAAGCTGCTCATTTTCCATCTGTAACTTCGGGGTATCTTGGAGGGTGGTGGGGCTGCTCCCTGGTAAAAGGCGACCAAGTCAGCGTGACTGACCCCCAGTCCTCAGTCCCCATGCCCAGGGTCCTTGCTGGGTGGGTGAGGAGGAAACACAGAAATGCAGGAAAATTCCATTCTGAGTAGGTGAACAACGTGGGAAACAGCAGTGCCCGTCCCAGTCAGACTGAATGCGAACCGAGACCTTGACCTCGCTGCTCCTTCACCTTAATAACGCAGGCAAGGGGGTGCGTGCGCCCATCCCCCACAAAGGCCAGCCTTCACTGGGTACTTTCAGGAACGTTCCTTCTTAACCACAGATGTGATAGTTTCAAGTTTTAACGGTAGTAAAACAAGAACATCAAGGCTGTCATGAAGGGATTTAATCCTAAATCAAGGTCTTTCCGGGTCGTTTAAAACTTGCTGAATGGGCGATGCTGGCTCCTTTCTTTGAACCTGGCCTGCCTGTCCTTGGGCTTCCTTCTATCCCCGCAGAAAACACCTGTTAGCCTGGCAGAGCGTCAGCTCCGATGTGAAACGCTCTTCCCTGGGGCCCCCTCCCGGCTGCGCACAGGGGCCCCAACAGAGGGGAGGGCAGGTGAAACAGAGTACGGGGGTTAGTCATGGGACAGGATTCGGCTCCAAAGCCCCCGCCGCCCCCGCTGGTCCCCCGAGCAGGCGCTCAGCCGATTACCTCTTCTATCTGGATCTCTCGCTCGTAAACCAGCTTTCGGACCATGCTGCTCACAGACACCATCCACGTCAGCATCATTATCAGAGGGAAGAAGAAGCCGACGTTGTTCAAGAATCTGCAAGGAAGTAATCCCGTCAGTACCCAAGGACGAAGGAAGCGGCTCCAGGGTAGGGCTCCTGCATACACGTTTTCACGTTGTCCTTACACGCGACCAAGCCCTTTCAAGGGGCAACATCTCGTCTGGCCATTTCAACGGGATGGCTGGCTGGCGTCCTGATTTAGGAGGCGTGTGAAACTCACAAAGGAGAAACACTGGCTGGAGGTCCCTCACACAGCCACTGTCCCCCAGCCCCAATTGCTGCCCTCTGACGCCTTCCTAAGCAGAGCTCGTGGGAAGGACACAGGTCACTCATTCATGACTACAACCTCCCCTACTTAGTTGGGACTCCTGTGTGTCTTCAATCGAAAATCTCAGTTGACCATAGATTATGGCCTTACAAGATATGTGAAAACTGATCGTTGAAATTCTCCCTGTGGCCAGCCACCTGGGTGGCTCAGTTGGTGTCTGACTCTTGGTTTCAGCTGAGGTCATGATCTCAGGGTTGTGAGATCGAGCCCCGAGTCAGACTCCATCAAAGAGTCTGCTTGTCCCTCTCCTTCTGCCCCTCCCCCCTCCCCTGCTCTCGTGCTCTTTCTCTCTCTCTCTCTTTCATAAATAAAATATTTTTTAAAAAAGAAAGAAAAGAAGTCTCCATATCTCTTCTTCAACCACTCACTTCCCACTCCCGCTCTCCGGCTTCTCTAACACACACTTGACATGGCCCTTACCTAGAACGCCCATGACAGCCACTCCTCAAACCCAACGGGACATTCTCCATTGTTATCCGTCTTCACTTCTTGGCTGTGTTTGGTGCCAGTGACAGCTCTCTCCTTCTTTCCTCCTTCTGTACCTTTTATACCACTCCTGGCTTTCTCCATTTCTCCTCGGTCTCCCTTACTGTGACTTCTCAGCCCAGCCCTGGGCTCTGCCTCCTCACCTCATGCCCCCTGAGCTCTAGACCCACATATCCATTATTCGCTTCATCAAGGAGGCCGCCCAGAGGGGCAAGCCATGTGACTGGGCGTGTGGTCCGTGAATGAACCGAAGAGAGAAAGGTCCTGTTCTGAAGCATTCTGCATTCTGACGGCCAGGTGGGGGCGGGGAATGCACCTGATGTAAACCAGGACAAGGAGATACACAGTATGGCATCAAGTATGAGGAAGTACAGCTTCCATGGGTAGGGATGCTATCTCAAACAGGTAGCTGGGCAAGGTGTTTGTGGGAGAAGTGTCAGAGCAGAGAGCGGATGAAGTAAGGAAATGAGTCCCCCAGAATGTCAGGGATCTGAAGGAAGATGGCTCCAGGCAGAGAGGCAGCAAGGGAAGGCCTGGAGGCGGGAGCACCGAGGCACAGCTCTGGAGCGGCCAAGGACCGCATGGGTTGGGAGATGGTGTGGCGCATCAGCTGGGGCCAGATCCCGCAAGGATTTTCTATACCCGGGTGACAGCAGATTTACTCAAAGAACAAGGGAATTCCGCAAAAGGGTTTTAGAAGGGAAGAGGGAAATAGGGAGGGGACCCATTAGGTGTAAGCTTTTTAGAAAGACTGAATGCAGTGTAGACAGAGAAAGTCCATGAAGAGGGAGGGGGAAAGCCACAGCAAATGTGCAGCCATGTAGACAAGACAAGGGGGCGGGCAAAGATGCTGACCGGAGACAGAACCAGCTCTCTGGTCCCTGTTGCAACAGCCTGCAAGGGCACCCCTGCCCAGACCTCCCCTTCAGAGTGCTGGCCCCAGTGTGGACCATCTGTCCTTCCCACTGGACGGTAAGGCCTCCCCCTGCATCTCCTCTGCTTGGCAAAGGCTGTCCACGTAGTAAATGCGAAAATATTTGTTAGGGAAACTGTGACTAAGTAAAAAAAGAAGGGGGGTCGGATTGACGTCTTTGTTTTTATTCATTTTCCTGCCTGAGATGATTATAATGACCATCAATTTGGTGAATCGCATTTTAAAGCTAAACATCAGCTGACTCCAACATGATCCAGAGACGCTAGAAAGTTAGCTCCCATGCCGCTCAGCTTGGCAATTTTTCTGAGGCTTTTTAGTCCTTGTTTTTTTTAGTGTCCAGTGCACGTAGAAGGCTAGGAAGAGGAAGCACCATATCCTATATACACCTGCACATCCCACAAGTGACATCTCTTCTCCCAGATTAACCCAAGTTACAGGAAAAAAAAAATGACACTTGGATCACTTGTAAAGCTAAAAAACAATGAATACAGAGCTTACTTGGGGGATGGGAGGTATTTGAAAAGAGCTTGTCGATGTTCATGAACTTTATCTTTTCTACTTAAAAACACTGGACCTGGGGACCTGGAGGGCTCCGTCGGTTAGGCATCTCCCTTCGGCTCAGGTCATGATCTCAGGGTCCCCCCAGGTTGGGCTCCCTGCTCAGCAGGAGGCCTGATTCTCCCTCTTCCTTTCCCACCCCACCCCCTTGCTCATGCTCCTTATCTCTCTCAAATAAATAAATAAAATCTTTAAAAAAAAAAAAAAAACAAAAAGGGCACTGGAATTGATAGCTATTGACCTCTGTTCTTCTAGCACCTTGAGCCTTACAAAAGAGCCCATAAGTATCCCACACAAATATTAAGATTCCATCTGAGTGGGGTGCGTGGGTGGCTCAGTGGATTAAAGCCTCTGCCTTCAGCTCAGGTCATGATCTCAGGGTCCTGGATTGAGCCCCACATTGGGCTCTCTGCTCAGCGGGCAGCCTGCTTCCCCTTCTCTCTCTGTTTGCCTCTCTGCCTACTTGTGATCTCTGTCAAATAAATAAATGAAAATCTTAAAAAAAAAAATTTCATCTGAGTTACTGCCCAGAAGTCACACTAGGTCAGGATTCTATTGAGCCTGGGGCTATGATGTACGCGTCCTATGAAACCCCCATCCACCTACCCACATCTTCGTAATGACAAAGTTGTTGTGGCAGGCTTGTGAGTAAACCCAGCTCTGGAGCCCTTACAGCCACAACCGCAGATTCCAGGGAACATCCAGTCATTCTGCCCGTACCTGGCTGAGTGAGGCTACTTGGGAGAAGCGGACGGAATGAGAAATTGGAATACGTGGCTTGTGTGCCTCACCCTTTCCTACTCCACTCCTGAACACCAGTCCCAAATCAACAAGAGTTGGGAAAAACGTCCATTTCAGTTTTGACAAATGCCTGGAAGTACTGGAAACAGTCAAGGTCAAGAAGGCGGCACGCGGGGCGCCTGGGTGGCTCAGTGGATTGAACCACTGCTTTCGGCTCAGGTCATGATTTCGGGTCCTGGGATGGAGCCCCGCAGTATCGGGCTCTTTGCTTGGCAGAGAGCCTGCTTCTCCCTCTCTCTCTGCCTGACTTGTGATCTCCTTCTCTGTCAAATAAATACACAGAATCTTAAAAAAAAAAAAAAAAAAAAAAAAAAAGGAGGCAGCACACAGGAACGCGGATGAAAGATGTCAGCCGCGAAACCCCGCCCCCTGCAAGTGTAGAAGATGCCATCAAAACTGCACCTTTGAAGGTCTAGGGGCATGACCTGAGGGTATAGGACAGTATGTGTTAAGTGGGTGCCAAGCTGCATGTTAAGGTGGGTGGTGTCAGAAACCACTCTTGCACCCAGACCCTTTTGCCAGGGAAAGAGAAGAGGAACGTTATGTGAGGAGCACATGTATCTAGTGGAAGCGCTCGGTCCTTGTGGCCATTAAAGTCACCTGGTCCTCACCACTGACGGGACCCCCTGGCAAATGACTGGGCAGGAAAACCCGATTCATTCAGAACCAATAACAACCAGAACAAAATCCAGCACATCCGTACAAAGAATAAAGGTGGTTGAGTCCCACCATTACCAACAAATGAAAAACACGTGCCCAAAAAGACAAGGTCACACGAGGCAGATGAAAATAGTGAATGTATTACTTGCCATCGATGGAAAAATAGTTAATGAGGCAATTCCGCATATTGAAAAACACACCCAGCAGAACTGTTACAATTGGGTGATGAGGTGATAAGATAATAAGAAGATAGGAAATCGGAACTGGGAGAACCTTGAAAGAAACAGAAGAGAGAGAGTAGCCATCAAACAAGATATAGTTAGAAGACGCACTGGTCAAATTAATGCCGCACAAAACGTGGTATGGGACATAAAAAACTGACATAAGAAACACAACTGAAAGAAACAGAAATAAAGAAAAAGGTATTTTTTTTTAATTAAGGAAATGTTATGGATAAAAAATATGGGGAAAAGAAATCTATGCAATTGGAGACCTTGAAGAAGAAAATCCAGGGCTGGAAGATAATAAATCGGTAATGCTGGAACCCATCAAAAGTTTCCAGGCAAGAAAACTGAAATCTACACATTGAAAGGTCTTATCTTGTGCCATGGACAATTATTCTAGAATGGTCTACAGTGAAATGTATCCCACTAAATTTATTGAATTTTCAAGTCACTAGCAACTTGGCAAAATTACCAGGTCAGATAAAAGCAGGAAAATATCAGAATGGCCTCAGATTGTTCCATAATCACATCCAAGGCCAATGATAATGGAGTTATTTCTACAAAATACTTGAGGAAATACTAAGTCAAGGATTTCATATCTAGCCGGGCTGCCTTTCAAATATAAATGCTGCAAAGAATTCTAAGTACGTAAGAACCCAGGTTACATTATCTCATATGATCATCTTAAGGAAATTACTAGAAGACAAATTTTAGCCCACCCAAGGATGACCAGTAAATTACAGGGTAAGGATAATAATAAGCAATGAACATGTGTTCTGGTAAAAGTAAGACTAAAACAAAAAATGGAAATTCAGATGACAAGACAGACTGGAAATGTTATGTTCCCTGAAATGTAGAAGTGATATGACAAACAAAAATTGGAAGGTTAGCAGAAATGAATCAGAAAGAAAGAATAAATTGATGACTATCAAAATCAGAGGCTACTTGTTCAGGATTCACAAATGTAGAATATAAGCATCTTTCATGGTATAAGAGAAGACATTGACATAATATCAACCAAAATGACATGGTGGAGAGGAAAATTTAATGACAGAAGAAGAGGAATTTTTATTTTGCATGGTAAAAAAAAATATATACACACACACATATATGGTTAATATTATTATATATATAATAAATATATTATATATTATTTTATATTTATATATTTTATATATATGGTTAGTGTTATTTTATTATTATTTATATGAAGTTCCAATTATAAGATAACCACCAGCATGATAAAGCATTATTAAATATAAGTTTATTTTTTTAAGATTTTATTTATTTGCGAGAGAGAGAATGAGTGGAGGGAGAGACAGTGGGAGAGGAAGCAGCAGGTTCTCCACCCCGCAGGGAGCCTGACTCATGAGGATCTGAGCCAAAGGCAGAGGCTTAACTGACTGAGCCGCCCAGGTGCCCCTAAATATGAATTTAAAAGTAAAATCATAAGTATAGGAAAATACTTAGCTAAGAACATATATCCATGGAACTTTATTTCATGCTTTATAGACCTAACCTTGCCTAAATAAGAAGGTATATGAAACGTACAAGACACACACCTGAAACAAAACATTTTGGAAAAAGTCTAAGGGCAAAGGCACATCAAACAAATAGGAATACAGAGATGTAGGGGGAGAGAGAACAGGAGGGAGAAAGGAAGGGAAAAAAGCAGGGATCATCAAGTTACTTTCATACAAGGTAGATTTATGTGTAAAAGGAGGACTCAGAAGACATTTATTAGCCTCTGTACACAACATTCAAATGCCACCAGCACAGGAAAAGGGAGAGAGACAACCAAGTAGGAGGGGGACCATGACTTATCTGCCTTAGTCAAAGACAAATGCAAGGTTGAACTTTAAGGAAAGAGAATTCCTAAAGAACAAAATGAATATAGATCTGATTCTGTATTCCCAAGATAGGAAATTAGAAATTCTTTCCAAGTGCCCATAAATCATTCACCAGAGTAGATTATATATTAGTTGACAGAGAGAAATGCTATTAATTCAAAATGTGGATGTGATCAAGATGTTTCCTGGAGGCAATGTAAAAATTCTCACGTAGCCACAGGAACCGGGAGTTAGTGTACAATTCAGTTTTCAGCTTTGGTCAATTTGATTGAAAAAGAAATGCTAATATGGAGCAGTTTTTTTTTTTTTTAAAGATTTTATTTAAATCTTAAAAAAAGAGACACAGCAAGAGAGGGAACACAAGCAGTGGAGTGAGAAAGGGAGAAGCAGGCTCCTCACCAACCAGGGAGCCCGATGTCGGGCTCGATCCTAGGACCCTGGGATCATGACCTGAGCCAAAGGCAGAGGCTTAATGACTGAGCCACCCAGGCGCCCCTGTGCAATTTCAATCTATTCTTTTTTCTTATTATAAGTGCACTGAGTAACTTCAGAAATTCCTGAGAAATTCCACTTGGAAATTAAAAGAAACTTCACTCAAACAGCTCCTGGGAAAAGACCATCGACACCCGTACTGCAAGAATGCAGACAGAATCCACAAACTCTAAAAATAGTTCCATGAAAATGGAAAAAATAGAACCAGAATATACTGAGGGCACTTGTCACAGGTCTGAATTTTAAAATTGCAGCCCCTGACGGGCTCAGTCGGTGGAGCATGTGACTCTTGATAATGGCGTTGTGAGTTCAAGCCCCATGTCAGGCATAGCATGTACTTAAAATCAATCAAACCATTCATCCACCTGGGCGTGGGGGAAGCATGTCATAGGAGGGATACCCACAAAAGGAGGGAGAAAGGGGAAGACAGGACCCATTGCCTGGCTTCTCCTTTCCAACACCTTAGCGGCAGGGGGAGGTTGGCAGGAAAGCTCCCAGCCTCCACCAACCTCCATATTGGGTGACGGTCTGACGAGGCCCTTTGGCGCTTTCCTTCAGGACCTCCACAAAGGAGGGGACACTGCTATTGGCCTCCCTAGGGTCCTCCTGTCCCCCAACCTACAAGCCTCCTGCAGACAAGAGAACATTTTTTCTCATGGCCACGAATGACAGGCAACTACCATAGCCGACACAAGGCAAGTGCTGGACACACAGTTTTCCAAAGAAGGATGAGCACAGACACTCGACTCCTAGCAAGATGCATGATGTCAGGCATATAAAAGGCACATTACCACAACACATGAAGGAACAGTCCCCAAACAAAACAAAACAAAATACGACCAATGTGTAAAAAGACAGTATGAAGTAGGATTTTTTTTCCATTAGAGTCTCGACTCTTGATAGATAATCATTTGCTTGTAACACTAACAATAAAAAAAGAAACATATTAAAATCCAGGAAGTCAGAACAGGATGTCCACACGCTCCCTACTGTCCAGACAGCATAAACGACACGAGCATGTTCCAGATTCTTCCGTGTATTCATCCCTGCTCTGGATCCCAAGCAAGAGCACTACCAATAAAAGTCTGAAAACATGGGGTTCCTGGGTGGCTCAGCCCTTTAAGTCCTGCCTTCGGCTCAGATCATGATCCGTGGGTCCTGGGATCCAGTCCCAGATTGGACTCCGCTCATGGGGGGACCCTGCTTCTCCCTCGGCCTGCCGTTCCCCCTGGGGGTGCTCTCTCTTGCTCACTGTCTGACAAATAAATAAATAAAATCTTTAAAAAAAAATAAGAAAGGTCTGCCAACAGGAAATCAAACGCTCTCATTGATGTAAGCCTCTTTAAAAGGACAGTCTGATCTTCATAAACATTCATTGTCACCAGCTCTTTTTCTGAAGGTGGCAAATGCTCGATTTACATTCCAATGACCCCTCACTAGGAGTGGGCTCTCTGTGGCCAGCCTCTATTAGCACCATCCAGTGAGTTCAAAGACTGGCAAGTGATAAAGGCATTGCATGGGAGTCACACAGTGGGGAAGGACCACAGAGACATCAGCTTTGGTTTTGTCCCCATCAGCCCAGCCTCTGCACACTGCACACAGTCCAGAGCCCCTGGACTGCATCACAGAGGAATGCGGGACAAAAACCCAGCCAGGCAGCTGCTGGGTAGAAGGACCACCACCTTCTTACCTTCCTGTCCCCTCTCTATTCCCTCTGGCAGAGCCAGGCCAGCAGGCTGAGATCCCATGCCTACCCACCCACGGCCCCCTGCCTTCACCAGCGGCTTTGACCCCTGTGACTGGTGCCTGGGAGGGGAGGGTGGCCGGGAAGGGGGGCTTCTGAGCTGCCCTCCCACCCAGCCTGCTCCAGAGGGACCTACACAGGATGTCTGTGAGTGACAGGAGATTGGATGTCCATTCTTTCGTTTTCTTGTTCCAAGTTTGCTAACTCCTGGGAACGTCAGGGGGAAGGGAAGAAGCCTCCTTGCCTGCACACCTCCAACCTTGGATCTGACCCCGGACCCCAGAAGAACATCCCAGCAGTGAGTACCACCCAGGAGCACGTGGGCTCTCACAGGCCGGTCCTGCCCCCTTTCCAGGTCTGGTCTTCACAAGCACCTCTGTGCAGAGCCCCATAGGCCAGTGAGGAGGAGCGATGGGCAACGGCATCCTCTTTACCAAGAGGACCCCGGCCAGCGTCAGTGACAGATCCCTGGCCCCAGCTCTGTGACCAGCAAGAACCGGACCTGGACTCCAGGGGCAACTTTTCTTTCTTTTTTATCTATCTATCTATCTATCTATCTATCTATCTATTTATTTGACAGACAGAGATCACAAGTAGTCAGAGAGGCAGGCAGAGAGAGGAAGGAAGCAGGCTCCCTGCTGAACACAGAGCTCAATGTGGGGCTTGATCCCAGGACCCTGGGATCATGACCTGAGCAGAAGACAGAAGCTTTAACCCACTGAGCCACCCAGGTGTCCCCCACCCTTTTTAAAAGATTTTATTTATTCATTTGAGAGAGAGTACAAACTGGGGCAGAGGGAGAAGCAGTCCTCCTGCTGAGCTGGGAGCCCAATGCAGGACTCCATTCCAGAACCCTGGGATCATGACCTGAGCCGAAGGCAGAAGTCTAAGAGACTGAGCCCCCCAGGAACCCCCAAATGCAACTTTTGATGCCAGCATCTCATGATTCCACATCTGGGATTTGGAAGGGGATCTCAAATGCTTGAAGGCCGTGCAGCATCAGAAGGCAGGACTGGCTGCCAGGACCCAGCATGTCGAAGAAACAGACTTTGGAAACTGTTAGCTCAGACTATGGGTACAAAACTCCCTCTTCATCAAGCTCACCTATTAAAAGGTCTGAGCCCCAAGCCCAGCTTGGAGGTCAGGGGCTCCCCGACCACCAAGAATCCTCATGTGCTAGCTGGGGTCCTACAATACAACTCAATCCCATCACACACGACCTGAGGTAGCCCCATGTCCCACAGTTAGGGGCTCATCACACAAGAGCACACACAGTCTCCTGATGCCCTTCTGAAACCCAGATTGTTACCAGACAACCTGCAGTGAGAAAGAAAGCCACAGACCCCAGCTGGAGTCACTTGCTTCCCAGTACAGCAAACCAAGACTTCACTATAATTTCAATTTCTCCAGGAGTGAGATCTTAAGTCCATCAATCTAGAATGTTCTAATCTACGTTGATGAGGTAAGGTGTCAAAGAGGTCTTCTCCTCCCAGAGGAAGATGAGGTGATCCACATACTAAGCCCCCAGCCTTCCCCACAGGGAAGGCCACTTTGCCTGAAACAATCCTTTCTTGTCTTGGCTCCTAACTGCTTTACCCCACGTTCCTTCCTAGAAAAACCTATTTGGTGCTGCCCCGGAGTTCCCCTCTGTTTGCCTGAGGGAATGATGCCAGAACAAGAATCACTTCATAGAGCCAACTAGATCTTCCAATATACTCAGCTGAATTTTTTGTAAGAGAGTTAACTCAGGAACGCACTGAAGAGCAGCCTGGGATGAAGTCTGGGGAGGCAGCGCCGGGCTCCCCCAATCCACAGCCCACAGTCCCTGCCTCTCCACCTGCTCCCCAACCTGGAACTCTCCAGCCCCCGTCCCTTGGAGATCTTATGGCAGCTTCACGAGACGGGCAAGGTTGGACTAAGTCATCGGTCATCGGTGATTGATTCAACCTGCTTAGGAGACAATTTGCATTGCTGTCCCCAGGCACAAAACAGACCCAGGCTTCAGGACACCCATACCCTCCTGCTGGTCCCAGAGCTCTTCAGAAAATGGAAGAAAATATAAGTCAGATGTTCACAGATGACAGAGTGAAAGGGTAGCGGAGTGACCAAGGGGGTACGCATGCTCCCACACAAAATGTTTGTAAGCACTGAGTGGCGATGACTAGTTCCCTGAGGGCGTGAAGGGCATTCAGAGAGCAGGAGACCTTGTGGGGAATAACAGGACCCGTGTGAGCCTTACCAGGCTCTCGATGGCTGAACGAGATGTGTGGGAAAATGTGACCCAGTGTTCAGAGGAGCATGACTGTGGCTACTGGTGATGGGGAAGACTGGGGGAAATGGGACACACCATGACCTGGGGTTTGAACAAAACAGCTCTGTGGCCAGCAAGGAGATGGATCCATGGGAGCTTTGAGGGGCACGAGAAAGGATATAAAACTGCATTTCTGGGGGTGCCTGGGAGGTTCCGTCGGTTGAGAGTCTGCCTTCGGCTCAGGTCATGATCCCGAGGTCCTGGGATGGAGCCCCATGTCCTGCTCCTTGCTCAGCAGGGAGCCTGTTTCTCCCTCTGCCACCATTGTTAGGGTTCTCATTTTGCTGAAAACCTTTTTAGGAAGTTGTCTTACTCTCTAACCACCCGGGAATCTCGGGGCTGGAAGGAACCTTAAATTGTATTGCACGTCCTGCTCCCACCCAAGTCTGCCACCCCAGAGGAGCGTTTCCCCGTGTCAGCCCCTCCAAACATCAGCTCCAGGGGCTGCTGGCAGATTATAAAGGAAAGAGACAGATGGAGGGAGGAAGAGGAGGAGGATGGGGGAGTGTAAGGAGGGAGGCATGGAGAAGAGGGGGGTAGGATCCAGGAGGGAGGAGGGAAGATGGAAGGGAGAGGCTTGGAGGAGGGAGGAGAGAGGTGGGGTGGTAGAGATGGAGGAGGTGAAGAGAGAGGGAGGGAGGCGGGGGGTGGGGAGGCGGGGGAGGCGGGGGAGGAGAGTAGGAGGGAAGAAGGAAGAAGGAGGAGATATTCATTATTATTATCTCTTCCCTCCTGCTCAACTATTCCCAACAGATCAGACCCTATACCAAAAACAAATAACATAAAATAATTTAAAACGAGACAAAACCCTCTCTTCTGCTGCCCGATTCCCACCCGCTTCTCCCCCTCCCCCCGCATACAGTGGGCTCCTGGGAGGTCCACACTCAATTCTCCCCCCCTCCTGCCCCCCCCCCCCCCCCCCTCCCCCCCCCCCCCCCCCCCCCCACACACTGGCTACCCTCCCCTCCACGGAGGCAGCTCCTGGAGAGGGCCCTGGGGACCCATCTGCCCCACATGGGAGCCTCACCCACTGGCCCCAGACCACTGCCAAAGCCTATCTCAACCCTCAGACAGTAGTCCAACTCGATGTCTCTCCATCACACCCTCCTCAAATCTGTCACCTCCCTTCTGAAAGCAACCAGAATCTGTCCCTGGGTTAGACCAGGCCACAGTCACGTGGGGAAACACGTCAGCCTGCTAATGATGAAGGCCCGTGCCAGCCTTCATGCCATGAGTCAGATGGCATCACTCCAGCTCAAAACCGTCCAGCGGCCATACACACCCCTCAGCCCACCGGCAGCCGGGATTTCTGTGGGTAGCTTTAGAGTTCCACTCCCACCCTCTCGCTCTTGTGCTCTCTACTGCAGGCCGCCCTTGCCCCAGGGCCCTTGCACTGGCTGCTCCTCTGGTTTAGGGCACTCCCTGTGTTTCTGGGAGAGACGCAATGTGGGGGGGAGTAGGGAAGGCCCTGGGTGGCTCAGTCGGCTGAACATCTAACTCTTGAATCCAGCTCAGGTCATGATCTCAATGTTGTGGGGTTGGGCTCCAGCCTTAGCCAGGAGCTGCTTGGGATTTTCTCTATCCTTCTTCCTCTGTCTCTCCACTCTCTCTCTCTCAAATAAATATATATATATATTTTTAAAGATTGAGAGAGAGAGAGAGAGCAGGCCTGTAAGAGTCACTTGGGCTGAACCCAGGTCAGCGAACCAAGAGGTCATACTTAGCCTAAGTTCCAGCCCACTAGGAATGTACATAAGCTTTAACCGGTCAACCCGGGATTATCTGGTCAGCAGGAGAGCAAGCCCCGGAGAGACCCCTTAGGCTCCCCTTGGGAGGGCAACCTTGCCTGAAACAATGTGTTCTTGGCTAATAATTTCTTTAAAACATTTCTTGCTTTGCCTTTAAAAGCCTTCCCCTTTCTACAGCTACGGGCACGCCTTCGTGTTTGCTGAAAGGGAGATGCCTAACGCCTGATTCATGAATCCCTGAACAAAGTCCATTTGATCTTTAAATTTACTCAGTGGAATCTTTCTTTTTTAACAGATTGAACGTCACCTTCCTGGCAAGGCTGACCTTAACCACATTAATAATTTTCCGGGCACTCCTGGCCACCCTCATTCCTACCAGCCAGGGCTTACCTCCTCCCTGTATTCAACTCAAGCTGCTTCTTGTATGCGTGGACCGCGTCCCTGAGCTCGGCCCAAGAGCAGGGATTCAGCCTGTCCCTTCACTGACTCACCCAGGTCTCAAGACCGATAAATGGTATAGAAATAGAGTTGAGCAAATAAGTCAATTAACGACCACATAATTCGTCAGGCACCAAACATCACAGCAGCCTATGTGTCAGGGTGTTGTGGGGATGGATGAATGACCTGTTTCCAGGTACTTGGAGAAATCGACTTTTTATGATGCTATCTTCTCAGTTGGATCTCGGGAAGACGGCCCTCTGTAAGCCTCTGTCTAGCTAGTGATTATATGCGGACCATGTAATCCGCGAGTAGTAGGGAGCTACTGAAAATTTCACAGGAGTGTGCTCTGTGGTCGAAGCCGGACTTCAGGACCATCCCTCAGAGGGCTGAGTGTCAGGATCTTATAGGATCTCCACGGAGCCTCAGGCTCCTGCTGGTACACCCAGCCCTCAAGAGACAGGCACCTTTGGAAACTATTAATGAAAGAAGGATATAAGGCCATGAGAGCCTCCAAAGCTCGACTCTTTCAGAAAAGGACAGTAGGTCTTCACCTCCTTCAAAGGAGTAGAGTAAGACTTCTGAGAAATAGCACCGTGGGAGCCCAGGGAGGAGATAAGTAAAAATGAGTCCATGACCCAGGATGGTAGCAGGATACACCGGTCAGGCAGCTCAAGACAGAAATGTTTCCACCCATTGGAAAGTGTCCCGCTGTGTATATGTACTTTATGTCATATATTCATATATGTATTAGGATACATTATACACAGATATTTATACAGATGTGTGTGTGTGTGTGTGTGTGTTACTCAGCCATAAAAAAGGATGAGATCTTGCCATTTGCAACAACATGGATGGATCTCAAGGGTATTCGGCTAAGCGAAATAAGTCAGACAAAAAAACAACAAATACCAAATGATTGTGCTTATATGTGGAATCTAAAACAACAACAACAACAAATAAATGAATAAATAAAATAAACAAACAACACTAGCAAGAAAAAAAAAACAGAAAGCGATTTGTAACTACAGAGAAAAACTGGCAGGAGAGGGGAGGGGGATGGGCGAAACAGGTGATGGGCTGGAGACCGACGCACTCCCTGCTGTAAATTAAGTAAGTCCGGGAGATGCCACGCATGGCATGGTCCATAACATGGTCCAGTAGACGGTGACAGACGGCGACACAGAACGTGGGGAGCCACACACAGCTGCGGAACCCCCATGCACGTCAGCCATGCTTCAACAACAGACGGGATCAAGGAAGCCTGTGACCCCGGAATCCCGCCAGGGCACTCAGCTCACTCCAGCCCGAGGCCCGAATGGGCCTCAGTCCAAGAGCTTACCTACCATCAAGGGGTGAAGAGGCACACATTAACGTCCCTCTCCTCCCCCAAAGTCCGCTCACCGAGCACCACGGTCAGCAGGAAAGGAAAGCGGACCACATGGGCCACCTTAGACTCGCCATGAAGCCGTTGGCAGGGTTGGGTGCTGTTCCGTTCTGCCCAGCATACCCCCGGGGAGCCACCCTGGGTGGGGGCGGGCGAGGTAACCCCAGCCTCCTCTGTGCGACAGACCCAAGGGGACCTCCTCTCCCCCCTGCAGGCTCAGGGCTCCTCTCCCACGGTGGAGGTCACTAGCCGGACAGGGGCTTACAGAGGGCCGTCTTCCCAGGATCCAACTGAGAAGACAGCATCACAAAAAGTCGATTTCTCCCAGTACCTGGAAGCAGGTCATTCATCCCCACAACACCCTGGCACATAGGCTGCTGTGATGTTTGGCACCTGACGCTTTGCCAGAAAAAGGCTTTTTCTCAAATTCTGCTCATGAAGCAGCTGCCGCCAAGAAAAATAATGTAGGAGCAGAGAAGCAGTGGCTGAAAATGTTCAAAGCCAAAACGGTCGTCATTTGGAAAGGAAAGAAATGCTTTTATTTTATGAAGAAGGAGGTGAAGGGGCTTCGCAGTGATCTGCACAGTGAGGCGGCCCCTGGGTTAAAATGACACCCTGGTCTCTGTCTTTCTGACCCTCTGGTCTGTCTGCCACACTCTAGTCCCCCAAGAGAGTCACTGTCAGGATGACACAGGCTCCCCTGTGGCACCACCTTTGGTTTCACGAAAATGCACTAGTGAGTTATAGTGTGGAGAGCACGTGCCCAGACAAGGAGGGCATAAGACATCAAGACGCCCATCCTGCCAGCGTGACCCCAGTCCCCCTGCTTCTGTGTGGCAGGTGTCCCACTAAAGGACAGCATCTGCTGCCTGCTCTCCTAACAAACAGATCCCAGGTGGTCCCCCTGATGACCTCCCCTCCGGCCCTTTCCTCCTGTGCTCCCCAGCCTCGTCTGGGCCTGGGGCAAGAGGTTAGAGGAAGAGTATCGCGCAACACTGAGTCCCCCCACTGACCTCAGCCACATGGCTGTCAGGGCGCTGACCACCCGATTGCACCCAGGGGTCCACATCCCAGTCAGACACGGCACCCCACTCCACTTTGTGAGCCCTGCCTGGCCTGCCCCCCACCTTCAAGTGCTGTGGTCCAGCTGCGCTAGCCTGTAACTGACCACCGCTTCTCTCCCGCAGGGACGGCACCTGCCAGGTCACCAATGAACTCCTATGTGTTTGCAGACTGTCCCACACATCCCCAAGGCACAGTCCCCGGCCTCTGGGGATCTCGCTCTTCCCCGCAAGTAGGCCGAATTTTTCTGGATTGGCACAGGAGAGGACGTGACCTTGTCTGTTTCCCTAGCTCAGATGGGGGACATCTGGAGTCCGACACGCGAAACCCTTGTGACTACTGTCCAGACTCACTCTGAAGGGTCTTTAGAGCTACAGATGCCTGGTGTCAAATTCAAAGTCCCACAGGATCCCGTCATCTCAACAATCACTTCTGTGTCTGGATGGCCCTGGGCATCATTAAGTCAATTGGAAGGAATTAGAAGGGGAAATGGACTTTCTTTAAATGTTCTTTGGAGGGCACCTGGGTGGCTCAGTGGGTTAAGCCTTCAGCTCAGGTCATGATCTCGGGGTCCTGGGATCGAGTCCCACATCGGGCTCTCTGCTCAGCAGGGAGCCTGCTTCCCTCTCTCTCTCTCTGCCTGCCTCTCTATCTACTGTGATCTCTGTCAAATAAATAAATAAAATCTTGAAAAAAAAAATGTTCTTTGGAGCGACTACAGAGAAGCTCCAAGACTTCCTCTAGGCAGGGGTCCAAACGCAAAGCGTATCCCTCCATAAAATGGGGGTGTGGGTGAGGTAGATGTGTGGTGTCTACTCACAGGTCCCTGGTGTGGCATGGGTACGGCATGGCCTGTGCCTGCACAGCCGGTTCCACATCCTCCCGCCCGGTATGCACCAGGATGATGGCTCTTTCGATCATGTCTTGCAAAGGGACAAAGATGTAGTTGTACTTGAACCCATCGGCTGGTAGGCTCTGAGGATGAAACTTCCAGGAAGGGTTTTTCACCAAGTCTGTCCTCATGCTGTATAAGATGCTGGTCCGGATAGTGTAGGTGACGTGGGGTGCCAGCCGCAGGGACGGGGCCCCCAAGTTCCTGTCCGCCAGGGAAGTGTTGAATATGACACCTGTCGGCAGAAAAGGGAAAACAGGGGTCATCACACCCTAAGGGCAGGAGTCGAGGGAAGGTGGATGAGCCGTGAGACTCAGCCCAACCCCCTCTTGGGGAACCGACCACGCCCTGGAGAGGCATCGCTGAGTCTCGCTGTCAGGCAGGCAGGCAATGCTATCTATATAAACACCTGCTGTGTGTCCCGGTTATTTGCAACAAAATAGCCTACTAATGTAACAAAATGATTTCTTTTGCATCTTTCCAGAACTTGAAACATGACAGCAGGCTGCTCAGATAATCAGACTTTGCTTTTCTGGGATAGAGATGCATGCGTGAGAATGAGGCACGGAAGGTGCAGTCTTGGGTTGTAGAAGGAGAAGATTAGGGATGGAAGGAACAGCACAGGGACTGTGGTCAACATTATGGTTACAGAAGGTCTCGCGTTGCCTGTGGTAAGCAAGGCAGGACGTAGAGTTGTTACACTGTACTGATGTCATGTGTGTCAGCTAGATTTCGATTTCCGAAAAGGAACCAATGTCTTTGGGGTTATCAATCATTCCTTTTTTTTTTTTTTTTTTTTAAATTTAAATTCAGGGGCACCTGGGTGGCTCAGTGGGTTAAAGCCTCTGCCTTCAGCTCAGGTCATGATCTTAGAGTCCTGGGATCGAGCCCCACATCAGGCTCTCTGCTCAGTGGGGAGTCTGCTTCCCCCTCTCTCTCTGCCTGCCTCTCTGCAAACTTGTGATCTCTGTCTGTCAAATAAATAAATAAAATCTTTTTTAAAAAAATTCAATTAGCCAACATAGAGTACATCATTGTTTTTGGAAATAATGTCCAATGATTCATCTGTTGCATATAAAGATCATTCAAAATGTGAACATAGGGACTCGATTCTGGCACATGAATTCTCTGAATTTCATACACAGTGCCTGTTGGGGGTGGGACGGGACAGTCCTGAGGTTCACATGTGCAAGTCCTAACCCCCAGCAGGTCAGAAGGTGAGCTCCCTTGGAAAGCGTGTCTTCACAGAGATGGTCAACTGAGAAGGAGGTCCTTAGGGTGGGCTCTCACCCAAGGACTGGTGTCCTCCATCAGGGGAAATGTGGACCCAAACACGCACAAAGCCGACATGGTAAGAGACCCAGGAGAAGGCAGCCACTGACAGGCTGAGGTGAGGCTAGAGCGTGCTCCCCTCATGGTCTCAGAAGGGGCCCACACTGCTGACACCTGGATCTCAGACTTCTGGCCAGACCCAAGAGAATAGAGATTTCTGTCGTCGAAGCCATGTGGTCTGTGGTCCTGTCATGGCGGCCCTCAGCAAACTCATACAAACCCAGATTTAAAAAAAAGAATGCAATGTCCATTCAGGATTCGAGAACACATCGTGCATCCTGAACCAATGGGCATCAATGGATGAAGTCGGACTGGCTGTTGTCTCCCCGTTCCCTGCGCACTCAGAACGTCAAGATACTAAGAAAAGAGTCAAAGTGATGTGAGCATAACTTTAACCAGGAAAGATATAATTTTATCGTGTGAGATTTAATGGTAAAATGACACCATAAACTAGTAAAAACAGGTGCCGGGAATGGTGTGGGGCCAAGGATCTGAGACACAGACAGACACAACTCATTGACTCAAGGTGAGTCTTTCTGCCTGGTTTCGTTCTGTCGGGAAAGGAGGTCTTTTTCTGAGTTACTGGCCCACACGTTTGGGGGAAATACGCAAAATGGCAAACCCCCGGGGAGCCGGTGCCAGCAGGAGTGCATTTTCTCACAGAATACTTACTAGCCAAGAAGCTGTTCTGTCGCATAAGCTCACGGGCTTTCGCCTCCAGGCTGGCGACAGACTCCAGTGCCTGGAAACGGTCCAGCACCACGCAGGAGGAGAGGTTCACCAAGATGCGGCCGAGGACACGGATGTGTCCGGCACCTCCATGGGCAAATATCTTGTCCAACTTCCCTCCTGAGGACAGTAAGCGGGACAGGACGTTACAAGTTCACTCAGTCCCGGGGAGGAAAAAATCCCTTCTTGAGTCACACTCTGTTCGTATGCAAGATATGCTACCTATTGGCTGGCTATCAATTCTGCCTTTTGGGTTTTGGTTTGGGGTTTGTTTGGGTTTTTTGTTTGTCTGTTTGTTTTTGTTTTTGTTTTTAATAGGCTCCGAGAAGGTGGGGCTCAGATTCGTGACCCTGAGAGCAAGAGTCTCGGGCTCCACTGACTGAGCCAGCCAGGAGTCCCAACTGTGCTCTCTGAGCACAGTCCTGTGACGCCGTTCCTTACATGAGAATGAAAAGCCGTGGAAGCTCAGCGGGTGAGCCTATGACCCAGGGATGCTGGGCGGTGGGTGACACACAGAAGCAGCCGATCGGAGGCAGGCTTGCGAGCAGCACGGAAGGCCTTGCACACAGAACCCGGCAAAAAAACACGTTACTGTTCCAACCTGGCACTGAGAAATTCCAGAAAACATGCCTTCACCATCACACTGGGCATTTTGTGAAAGTCACTCGCTTTGTCATATTAACTTTGCAGAGACAGTGACCCAGGATCAAGGGGCATTGTCACCACGAAAATCCGATCCTAGTGCACTCTGCCCAGGTTTGTGCCTTTGAAATGGAAATAGACCCGGGGAGTAAAGCGGGCCCATTCTTCAGCACGGAATGTGGAGGAGGATGCGGTATGTGAGCTCTGGCTTCAGGGAAGAGCTGGACCACAGGTCAGAGAGATGTGGGAAAGCCAAACGGCGCAGAAGAACACGAGAACCCTGCCCGGGGAGGGACACGATTCCAGAGGTGTTCAGCATGATGACAGGGAGTGGATAGGGATGATCGTGGGTCGGCGATGTCACAGTATCACCGTGGGCTGGTCGACGATGTCACAGTATCACCGTGGGCTGGGGCAAAGTGTCTGCAGTCCACTGGGGCAGGCCACCCCATCCCTCTGGGCCTCCTTCCTTAAGAGACCCCCAGAGACTAAGTTGCTTCAGACTTCATAAGGAAGAAGGGGTAAATGCACATGGAAACACACTGACATGTTTTTACACACCTACGACACACACAAACACAATGAATCATAGAACCACGTAGACATAAGACAGTCAAGGGGCAGCTCTTAAACACTGTAGTGGCCCTTCCCTCAGCCACTGGACCCACTTCCATAAGGACCATCCCTGAGCAGATTTTCGGGATCCTAGGCCGAGACACCAGGCCTGCTTCCACGGGGCCAGACATTCTCTGCTAAATGGGAGCCCACAGGGGTTTGGTTGAAGGAGAGCCTCTCAGTTTGGACCACATCTGCTGCGGAGACAGAGACACAGCAGGCCTACTATTGGGGAAAAATGTTTGGGGCCTCACGGCCAAGGGTCAGATAGGGTACACACCCCCTGCTCCCTGAGAGGCAGCTGTGTCTGCTCAGCCCTGACACCCTACATTTCTTGCTTAGGGAACAGGGATGATGATAATCTGCCTGGTGATATCTTGCTAAAGATTACATGAAATAATGCCGGTAAGCCTTCGGGCACTGCCGGTGTCCAGAGCAGGCCAAGCATGCGATCAGTGCGTCCTGATACCACAGTTAGGAATATATTAGAGAAGATCGATCCCTGCCAGAGGCACAGACAGAATATGCATCCTTGATCCGATCAGATATCAGCTTATCAGACGCTGGTTCAGAGGATAGCACAGGATCAGAGCGATGCCCAGCCTGGGGAGCAGACTTCCAGATCACCAACCTCCAGCTCCACCCCAACTGAGAAAGAGCGCTAAGCCCCGGTTTGTCTGCTGCAGAAACACAGATGCCAGGCTCTGCACAGCTGCAGAAACACAGATGCCAGGCTCTGCACAGCTGGCTCAGTTCGGCCGATGCAGGGACAGAGCTGAGGCCAGAAACTGTGCAAAAGCATCACGTGACTCTGCTTCAGCAAAGGCTTCTGGGCGAGGCATCATGTTGACTCCGTGACTCCCCGGGACCTGGGATGCCGTGTAAGAAGCATCCACGCACCACATTCTGGAGACGTCATTTACACTGTGAAATGTTGCTGTGAGGGCAGGCGCCCATGCGTGTGCAGCAGCTGTGCCGTCCGCTCTGTGGGGGGGTTCATTCTATTGTTCCCGAGCACGGTGGGTGGGGGCTGAGGTCAGAGGTTTCCGTGTGCAGGGACACACACAGCCATCAAAAGCCACAGCATGAGACACATGGGCTGGGTGGGGGCAGCTTGGGGCACAGGAAGAGTGACACCATACCCACGTAGTAACTGCTACAGGGAGCCCAAGAATGGTAGCAGGGACGTCAGCAGCACACGGCTCTGCACCTGGAGCAGATTCCATGTTTTGCATTGGAAAGTGATTTTTTTTTTTTTAAGATTTTATTTGTATACTTGAGAAATAGAAGAAGAGAGAGGACGTGCACATGAGCAGGGGAGGGGGAACTGAGGGAGGACAAGCATATATAGGAGTTTGATACAGGGCTCGAACCCACGACCCTAAGATCATGACCTGAGCCAAAATCAAGTCAGATGCTTAACGGACTGAGCCACCCAGGCACCCCTTGTGTTGGAAAGTGATTTTGATCTGCAAAGTTTCATCATCTTCGTCTTCCATGGGAGGAAAACCATCTTGCCTGTGTTGTTGTTCTAAGAAGTAAAGTTTGTTCAGTGCCCATGTAAGAAGTGCTCACGCTGACATTAAGAACTGCTGGAGAAGAGAGCCAGGCCCAGTGGTCTCCATTTAACCCTTCAAGATGACGGCAGACAGAACAACTAGAAAGAGGGAGACCAAAGCATGCGTTGTGAGGGGCTCCTGGTATGCCTACTGCTCGCTCTCTTGTGTTGGAGGGACACCCGCAGAGTATGGAATTTTACAGGACGGTTCAAACCAAGGGCGTGTTTACATTGTGAATGACGCATCTCAGAACATGTGCTCTGTAAGCTCACCCACTGGGGTTTAATTCAGAGCCATGGCTGAGGACAGCTCCCGGGCCTTTCCCACCAGAGAGCGTGTTTAGGAAACCGGGAGTATAATCCGGAGTGGCCAGTCCTGCTCCTGCCCAGGCAGGGGAATGGAGACTCGGCCCCACCTGTCACGGACATGGTCTTCTGGCCCCACATGACTGGAGTCAGGCAGCCCATCAACACTCAAGCCGACACAGTAGATGGAGCCGGCAGGCCAGTTCTCAGAACGATGAACAATGGCCTCGTCCCATCAGGGACCTTGGGGTGCATGCAGGTTGCCTCGAGTTAAGACAAACAAGGGGTGCTTGGGGGGCTCAGATGGTTATGTGTCTGCCTTCAGTTCACGGTGTGATCCCGGGGTCCTGGGGTCAAGCCCCGCATCGGGCTCCCTGCTCAGCAGGGTGTCTGCTTCCCCCACTCCCTCTCCCCCTCTCCGCTGTTCCTGCTCTCACTCTCTCAAATAAATACTTTTTTAAAACAAATCTAAAAAGACAAAGGGCCTTAGAGCTTTAGGGCTGCTTGTCCCACCATGCCCCAGCCAAGAATCTGTTTGAAGTCCTGCCGTGGCTGAACACAGCCTCCAGCCTCTGTCTCCAGGGACCCTAATCAGAGCGCACTCACAGCCCTGCAGGCAGCTGAGCAGAAGGCAGAGCCCATGGCTTCTCCCGTCGGCAGAGCAGGGGGCTCAGCGCACACTCTGCCCCATTCAGTTCCCCACACCATGAGCTGTGCAGGCTCTGGTCCTGTCCTGATGGCCTGGTTCATAGCCCCATCTCCTAGGGAATAAAATATGCTGTCTCGACCACCCAGGAAGCCAGGCCAGGGACTCAGACAAGGAGGAGCCCTTTCGAAAGCTTCAGGTGGGCAGGGAACTGAGCCGGCAAACTCCTGCACCCCAATCCCAGAGAGGAAACGCTGTTTTACCTGAAAACAGAACATAATAGCAGGCCTCACCCGCCACGGACACTACCAGCAGACTCACCCAGCAGCCCCAAACTAAGCCGACGGAAGAAAATATAAATATCTAACATGTTAGCAATAAAAGACAAAACACAGCCTCAAACTGTATAAACCCTACATTGACAGAACATAAGGACAAACAGACAAGTCCACATTCCGAATGGGAAGTTTCACACACACCTGTGAATAACAGATAGAATGATTCTACAAAAAAACAGTAAGGGGGCACCTGGGGAGCTCAGTCAGTTAAGCACCAGCTCAGGTCATGATCTCAGGGTCCTGGCATCCAGCCCTGTGTCATGCCCCTTGCTTGGCAGGGAGCCTGCTTCTCCCCCTGCCTGCTGCCCCCTCTGCTTGTGCTCTCTCCACCATGTTCCTAACAAACAAATAAATAAAATCTTAAAAAGTAAATAAATAAATGGAAAATCACAGATATTTAGAAAATAAGCTATAAACTTTCAAACAACCCAAGGATCAGAAAAGCACACTACAGTGAATGCTAATGAAAACAGAACACATCAAAACCTATGAGAGGCAATGAGGCAATGTCTAGAGGCAAGCGTGTCATCATAAGTATGTGTGTACACACACACACAAAGAAAGAAAAAGAAGGTGGAAATCACAGATCTAAATCTCTCTCTCTCAGGAAGTTACCAAAAGAAAAAAAAGAAAAAAGGTGACAAACCAAAGAGTGTGAAAGGACAGAACCAGAAACAAAACACAAAAACATGCAAAAAAACCCAGAAGTCAATGAAATAGAAAATAAACACAATTATCACTAAAGCCAAACATTTGTTTTATTAAAAAAAAAAAAACTAACAACATTTATTACCCTCTGACAAGACTGATCAAAAAAATAAAAGTATGAAGAGGGAGAGAGAGAGAGGAACACAAATCAAAATGTATCTGTGAAATTGGGAATATTCCCACATACCCTTCAGATGTAACAGTGAATT
The DNA here is from genome assembly GCF_022355385.1 of Mustela nigripes. NCBI lineage: Eukaryota > Metazoa > Chordata > Mammalia > Carnivora > Mustelidae > Mustela > Mustela nigripes. Next base: position 94,836,043 of record NC_081560.1, on the reverse strand, counting down.
TATACAGTAAAATTGCTCAGGAAATGCTTCTCCCATGCACCCTCTTGCAGACTGACATTTTAAGATATCAACCAGCGAAACAGGATCATAAAACAAGAGTGGGGAGGCTGAAGAGTCCAGGAGACTCGGTCTCCCACCTGGGAGAACAGAGCAGGCAATTCCTGGGAGCACTCAGGGGCACCCGCCAGCCCCAGGGGCAGGAAGGCAAGCCAGCAGGTGTCTGTCCACACAGATGGAGGGAACCCGTCCCCCCGCCCCCCAGAAGGGTGGCACATTGGCATGGAGGGCAGGGGACTTGGGGAGCCAAAGAACAGAAAGCCTAGGAAGAGGGAAACATTGTGAGAAAGGAAACATCATTATAACCTGCAGCCTAATTCTGCACAGAACTGTATTCATCTGGTCGTGATGTGGCTATAAGGAAAACGATCACATCACCGCAGGGGAGCGATGGGGCCAGGAGGAAGAAGCAAGGCTGTATCTCTCCCAGCGGGGGAAATGGATTAACTGCTATGTAAAGATAGAACTATACGTAATGTATCAGGCCATGATACAAAGATACAATCCACAGAAACAGCTAAATAAGTTTAAAGTAGGTTGTGCTAGGGGCTGGATGTGGTAGGGGGCTGGACAGGAGACTTTTAGGAACAAGAAGTCCTGAAAGACATGAAGAATCTTTGCAACAGAATCCAATTCTTTATTTTTTTAAAGATGTTATTTATTTTATTTTTAGAGAAAGAGAGAAACAGCACCACCAGGAGGGTCAGAGGGAGAGAGAGAAGCCCAAGCAGAACCCCCGCTGAGCAAGGAACCCAATGCAGGGCTCCATCCAAAACCCCTGAGGTCATGACCTGAGACAAAACCAAGAGTCAGATGCTTAACCAACTGTACCACGCAGGAACCGCCAGCATCCATTTATGAGCTGTTTGCAGAATACTGTAAACAGTGTGATCATTTTTGTGAAAATACACATACCCGCGCTCGCATGAGCCGTGCAAATCTGTCTGAAAAATTAGCCCCAGGCTACCTCTGATGATGAGATTATGCATAGATTTTTTTTTTTTTTGGTTTCTTTGTATTCCTAATATTTCTACAACAGGCATAAATTGCTTTTGTAACAATCCAACAGTTACCTTTAAAAAGTTAAGGAATAAAATCAAGAGCCTGACTGGACAAACCTTCTGTGAAATTGCTACAAATTACTTGCAAATGCTCCTTTTTTGGCCACAGGCTCCAGATGCTGGTTCTAATGCAGAGAAATAGATGATCTCTCTAACAATTTTATTTTTTTGTTGTTTTATTTATTCATTTTTTATGCAATCTCCACACCCAACGTAGGACTCGAACTCATGACCCCAAGATCAAGACTGGCAAGCTCTTCCAATGGATCCAGCCTGTGATTTTAAAAGGATGCATGGAGTAAGGTGATCAAATTCTCTACCTACAGAGTTACAGAAAGAATCTTTGTAAAACATACAGAAGTACTTTTAATTACTTGAAAAATGACTTAAGGCAGTGACATTTATTTTCAAGTATCATTAACCTGGGGTACCCTGCTGGATCAGTCAGTTAAGGGACGCACTCAGGTCTTGATCTCAGTGTTGTGAGTTCTAGACCCACATTGGGTTCTGCACTGGGCATGTAGCCTGCTTAAGAAATAAAATAAAAGGGAAATAATTTAAATTCATTACCTTTTCTATGGGAGTAAATTCACCATGTCTGTGTTTTTCAGAAGAGGGAAGTATGGTGCCTCTCGCAATGCCTAGCCCTCTGCCCCACACCACAGGTGGCCACCAGCCCCTTCCCGGGCACAGGCAGCACCAGAAGCCAGAGACTCCCTCCCTTCCCTCAGGGGACCACCCAGCAGAGCAGGGCTCCTGAGATCCTGCCTGTGATGCTCCTGACAAAACCCAATGTTGCCACCGCATCACTGTTCCTAACATGGCCATCTGTGCCCTGGGCTGTAGTGAGCAGGGGCTCCAGATCCTGACACAGGACCCAGCTCTCTTAGTGAATGGTTGTTCAATATCTAAATGAACTCATGCATTAACTAGGGAGACGCAATACAACCACTGGTGGGCTGATAGAACTTTTTAACCTGAGCTCCAAATTTTCAAGTCAATGTATCTGCTTTCAACCAACTATTAACTCAGAAACACTCATTTGTTTCAAAAACTCATTAATTGTTTTAAGTCTCATTAATTCTTGCATTCACATCAGAGGCCTTCCTTTTTGACCACTTTCCTTGCTACTCAAGCCCTGACTCCATAAATCAGAAAACTTCAGGTAGGAGGAACCTCGGAGGAAGAGCAACCTGTCAGTGTCACCCAGAACCTTGGAGGTGGAAGGATGAGGGCGCCAGTGGCGGGCCATTGGGTAAGTGGACTGTGCCACGCCCACCCATGTAGTGGACACGCCCGCTAATTTACATGGATACGCCCACATACAAGACACACCCACTCACCTAAAGGACACACCCATGGACACGCCCACCACTTATACTCACACACCCCACCTACTTACCATAAATCTGGAGCTTTTCCGTCAGTTTATCAACATCAATGTGCAATTGGCTCTCTATAAAGTTTCTTATAAACTTGTTCCTCAGGGCTTCCTAAGGAAAATAACACAGCGTAAATAAAAATAATCTCATTTCCTCTTACTAAATGATTCTTCTTAGATTTATTTGAAGTTTCATCATACAAGAAAAAGACACGTAAAATGAATCTTGGTCAAAGAGGTTCCAAAAATCATGGTAAATGACAGGATAACTGTTGATTAGGACCCCACCATGAAAAACAAGAGTATTGACCCTGACAATTCAGACTGTCATCAAAATTATGCACGGCCACTGAAAACAAAGAATGAAGTAAGAGTTGACTTTTCAGGAGAATTTTCTAACAAGAGGAGAGGGTGATTCTTTATAGAAGCTCATTTACAGGGTGCCTACCTAGCTGGCTCCGTCAGTAGAGCATATGACTGTTGCTCTTCTGGTCATGAGTTCAAGCCCCATGTTGGGCATGGAGCCTACTTTAAATGAAATAAAATAATCCTTAAGGCTCTCTCTGTCCCTCCCTCCTGCTCACACACCCATGGGCACGCACACGCTTTCTCTCTAAAAACAAACAAACAAATATTAAACTAAAGAGATAGCTTTTTTAAAAGCTCTTTTCCAGTGTGTTTTCCACATGCCAGTTGTAGAGACAGGGTCCCTCACAAGAAACCACTGTGGAAGGCTTTCTGTATTTCCTGAACCTTTTTTGGCCATCAAATGTCATCTTCGGAAGAAACTCACAGATCATGATCCACGTGATCCCTCTTTCATACTGATGGCTCCAAATCTTCTTCGCCAATGTTTTCACTAAGGAGGGCTCCCCAAGGAGCTTGGAATGAAAGCCTGCCTCCTGATCGATGCCCCTGGCAACGGCCAACAGCCCACTGAGACCGAGGGGGACACTCTGAGGTCGTGAGGCCAGAGCCAGGACTTAGCAAGGAGGGGGCTGGCAGAACGGGGACTGATTCTGGAACTTGTCCATTCCCTAGAGAATACTGACACATGACCTGACTCTGTGTGAGCACACAGCCTCGAAACTTAGGACTTCCAGGAAGGAATTCTCAGTGTCCACCCTCTAAATTCAGGTCTGTGATTCCTCAGCCTCTGCCTCCTGGATGTGAGGATTCTATGACCCTTGCATACGGATGACAGGATTTCCTTATGAAACACTGGGGCGCACTTTTATTTTACTTTTATTTTTACTGGAATTTTGTTGGGCATCTGCCGCAGGCCAGACCAGGGTGAGCACTTCCTGTGTATTAATCATCTGTGCTCGTCCACATCTCTGAGAGGGGATCATTTGCTTTTCACTGAGCAGAAAGGGTCTGGTCTGGTGGCAAGAGCCAGGCGTGGAATACAGGCGTCAGACGGTATACCCCCAAGGGCTCTTCACACTCCCCGATCATGATTGCCACACTGGGAGATGGGGAGCCACTCACCACGCTTTGTCCTCAAAGACGAGAACCTCAGGCAATGGAAGAAGGAGTTGTGTTTCTAACACGGCTGCTTGGCACACGGTGCTGGCTCATGGGAGGACCTCTCCCCGGAGCCACGTGGATCCCGGGGTTGGGGGTGGTGGGGAGTTAGGTGCTCACATGACTTCGGAAACTCTCCGTTTGTTGTTCACGATGTTCCATGTAATTACTTCCAATGGCAGCACAGACTCTCTCAAAGCCTAAGCTATCTATGATCTGACCCGTTAGAGAAAAAGCCTGCTGATCCCAGTATTAACAAATTAATCCGTGAGCAAACAAGTTCAAGAAGATGACAATAGCCCTTGCATTCACACAGAGGGGGCTGCTGAGAACCAGCATCACAGACTGTCAAACACCAGGATGGGACTCATGGCTGTTTCTGGGCTCTGAAACCACCTGGGTTTGCCCCAGGCCAGCAGCTCCCTGCCAGGCCTACTGCCAGAAGCCAAGGGACCCCTGGCACGGGACCCCCCAGGTTCGGAAACTGCCCGCATCTCTGGGACAGTTCACTCCACTGCTGGGCTAGACCAGGAATCAAAGCCAGCCGGGCAGGCTCCTGAGCTATGAATCGCTTGGACTACTTGTCTGGTGCATAAGAAACAGACCAAACAGAATAAAAAGGTAACCCTGATTTCTTCTGCGGTCAGATTTAGGGGACTTCTGGTTACACAAACGTCCCCAGGTTATGATGGGGCCTACCTCCTGTGAAGTTCTGAAGTTCACAGCCGTCGGGCAGGAGTTGGCCATCTTAAACCACAGCCCCCAGAATTTTGGAATATGTTAGGTTGTAGATACAGCATGTCAGGGAGTGATGACTGGCCCTTTAAGTAGACCCACAATTGGAAAAGTATGCAAACCACTCAGAAGAGCATTAAGGTACAGAACTGTGCCTCTGTTTACGGAATTTTTTTTTAAAAAGATTTTATTTATTTATTTATTTATTTATTTGACAGAGAGCGAGCATAAGTAGGGGTAGGGGCAGCAGGAGAGGGAGAAGTAGACTTCCCACTGACCAGAGAGCCCGATGCGGGACTTGATCCCGGGACCCTGAGCTATGACCTGACTCAAAGGCAGATGCTTCCCTGACTGAGCCACCCGGGAGCCCCTCCATTTATGGAATTTAAAGAACAGGCAAATACTATTAAATTATTCATCGTGCTCATAATAATGACATCTGGCACGAATCAAGCCCTTGACAATTCACAAAGCTGATTTACACATTCAACTCTAGATCAATATTATTAGTCAGCAGACAACCACACCCGAGGGGCTCTGTGGGCTCCTCTGAGGGGCCACTCCGAGTTCAAGGTGCACCCTTGCAGTTGCTCCCACTGCCTCTACCCCTGGTGTGAAGGCGGCTGTCACTCACCTGCATCTGGTTGAGCATCTGGTCACTTCCTCCATTCTGAAACATGCTGGACATTTTCAGCAGCATTCCTGTTAACGTCTTTAGCTTGTCCACGAAACGGAACGTATGATTTGCCTGCAAAACAGCACACGTGGGTGTCTCCCACTCTGTCATGCTGCCTTAGGAAGATTCTTAGGGGTTGTGTGGGGACAAGAGGGGGAGAAGCCTTAGAGACACGACCGGCCACCAGAGGAAAGATCCACCGAGGTCACCAGCAGGACGCCGACGCCTCCCCAGGCCAGGTGACTGGCTCTCGCATTCTCATCTCAGAGTTGAGCCCTGAGAACACTCTCATGGACTCTCCCTGCAAACGCCGTCCACCATCCAGCACGGGGGCCCCAGAACTGAGCTCATTGTAGGAACAGCAGATGTCCCCAGTACACGCCAGCTACATAAAACATAAAATCATGATTGTCCACATTTCCTCCTCCAAAATATACTCTCTGGGGGCACTCGGGTGGGGGCTCAGTTGGATTAGCGGCTGGCCTTGGCTCAGGTCAGGATCCTGGGGTCTTGGGATCAAGTCCCGAATCAGGCTCCCCACTCAGCAGACAGTCTGTGTCTCCCTCTCCCTCTGCTCCTCCCCCTGCTTATGCTCTCTCTCAAATTCACTCTCTCTCTCAAATAAATAAATTAAAAATATATATGTTCTTGGGTAATACCATGTATTTGTTCTACGATACCCAAGACTTGCTGAAGATAGAGGACAACCACTTATATTTGATCCTTTATTGCCGCTGGCAGGACAAATGAGCACCAGACTTCTGTAAAACAATCTGGTATCATAAACATATTCTTAGTCAGTGACCCCCACACACAAAAATCCCATGCCTTTTTTCTAAAGATAAAACAACTCTATCCTCAGAAATGATTTAAGTGAAATAGAAAATGATATCCAGAAAAGTGACTAAGGCAACATTACTCTATTTTTAATCCTGAAATGGTCTACATGCCATAAAGACAAGGCTGAGTAAAGAGGGTCTGGGAGGTCAACCACACGTCCCTGGGGTCACCAGGAGACTCTCCTCATGTCCCAGGCCACACCAACACAGGAGCCAAAAACAGCTGCCCCAGAAGAGAGAAGATGCTCTGCAAAGTCATGGTTTGCTGCCAGCCCAAAGACAGGGCAGGGTCCTCCTGGGCCATGGCTGGAGCACACTTGAACAGTGCCCTCCAACCCCAGCAAGGCCTGGCGCCTCTCCTCCCTCAGTCCATTCGCACTCATACCCTTGCCATTGTTTGCCTGCATGGGCTAAGCGCGATCCACTATGTCTAAGGCTTGCATCGTGACCCTTGTGGTCAAGTGATGAGGCCAACGCGTGAACAGGAGAGAGAAAGCTCTTCATCTGAGCTGATTACATGAACGAGAGGAGAAAACATAGACCATCTCGGCCTTGTATTTTCATAACGAGTCCAGGAGGGTCAAGAAAGGAGTAATTAGAAGCTGCAATCTGGGCTGAAGACTGACCTCTAAGCCGCTGACTCTACCGTCAGCCAACGGCAGATGGGCAGCATCCCCGGAAATGGCAATAGGACAAATCTCCATGCAGAACCAACCTAGGATGCGTCCCATCCCCCAGAGGACAACCACGAGACACAAGGAAAATGAGACAATCCAGGACAGATGTGGGAGAGCCAAGCCTAGGAGGACTCCAGACCCAGGGGAGAAAAGGGGCCAGAGCAGAGTCAGGAACCACAGAAGGAAGAAAACTCCCTATTGCTCACAAGAACCCCTGAGTCTGTGTGTTTCGGAGCCTTTCTTAGAACAGGCGCAACCATTCAAGCAGACAAGTATCTAACAGATCTCATAAAATCTGGAATTCCAATTGAAAGTGGAATACACATCCAAGAGTTCACAAGAAGCTTCTCTCCTTTTTAAAGATTTTGTTTATGTTTTTGAGAGAGAAAGAGAGAGAGAGAGAGAAAACATGAGCAGGGATGAAGGGTAGAGGGAGAGGCAGGCTCCTCCGTGAGCAGGAAGCCCAACTCCAGGCTCCATCCCAGGACGCTGGGATCATGACCCGAGGTGAAGGCAGACACCTAACCGACTGAGTCACCCAGGCGCCCCAACACAAGAAGCTTCTTAAGATGGAAAAAAAAATTAATGTAGCTTCAGATAGTTTCTCTGCAAAATTAAAGGTCCGTGTTGGTGAACCACAAACTCTGGCTCTAAGAGGAAAGAGGACAAACCCAGAACTCCTGCGCGCAGGCCATCTTCAGATGTCCAAGCAGAAAGAACCCAGGCTACCTGTGAACGCTCCTAAAATAAGTTCCTGGAACCCAACCTGAGGAAGAGTTAACTCAGTGTAAGAATACAATACATCTCATAGGGCACCTCCCCAAGGGGACCCCATCCCTCCCACCCTCTCCCCTCCAGCAACTCTCAGTTTGTTTCCTGAGATTAAGAGTCTCTTATGGTTTACCTCCTTCTCTGGTTTTGTCTTGTTTCATTTTTCTCTCCCTTCTCCTAAGATTCTCTGTCTTGTCTCTCAAATTCCTTGTATCAAGGAGGTCATATCATAATTGTCTTTCTCTGACTAACTTATTTCGCTCAGCATAACACCCTCTAGTTCCATCCACATCGTTGCAAATGGCAAGATTTCATCTTTTGATGGCTGCATAGTATTCCTGTGTGTGTGTGTGTGCATGCGCACACGCATGCATGTTAGTGTGTGTGCATGCATATATATATAAAGTCACATCTTCTTTATCCATTCACCTGTTGCTGGACATCCAGGTTCTCTCCATAGTTTGACTATTGTGGACAGTGCTGCTATAAACATTCGGGTGCATGTACACCTTTGGGTCCGTACATTTGTATCTTTAGGGTAAATACACAGTAGTGTGATTGCTGGGTCGTAGGGTAGCTCTGTTTTCAACTTTTTGAGGAACCTCCAGGCTGCTTTTCAGAGTGGCTGCACCAGCTTGCATTTCCAACAACCGTGTAGGAGAGAAAATAAATAAAATCTTTAAAAAAAAAAAAAAGAATGTGATACATCTCTGATACCATCAAGATGGTGCTGAGCCATGAAACCATTCAAATAGAGAACTGATTTTAAAGTTTATTTATTTTAAGTCATCTCCACACCCAACGTGGGGCTCAACCTCATGACCCAGAGATGAAGAGTCATGCGCTCTTCCAACAGAGCCCGCCAGCAGCCCCAAAATTGATTTTTCAATAATAGCTAACAAAGTCCTAAGTTGAATCCATATGTCCGTGATAATTCTTAAAAAGAACTGTGAACATTAGAAGTTTATAATGGGAAGGTTATAACTGAAATTAGAAGTCCCAATGTCTGATGATTATGATGCCAGTTAATAGGATGATAATCTTTAGAACGGTAGGCCCCATCAGCTACAGAAGGGGCGAAGGGTGGGCATGGAGATGGGCATGGAGGCAGGACCTCCCACCCCAGTGAGAGGCATTCACTATAAGAGGGAAGCTCAGCATTGAAACACAGAAGGGAGGGACACTGGCACAAAGTGTGCAACTCTTGATCTTGGGATTGTGGGTTCGAACCCACATTGAGTATAGAGAAGACTTAAAAATAAAATCTTTTTTTTTTAAGATTTATTTATTTATTTGACAGAGAGAGAGTGTGTGTGCACAGAAGCAGAGGCAGCAGCAAAGGGAGAAGGAGAAGCAGGTTCCCTCTGAGCAAGAAGCCCAGTGTGCGACTTGACCCCAGGACTCTGCAGTCATGACCCAAGCTGAAGGCAGACACTTCATCAACTGGGCCACACAGGTGTCCCTAAAAATAAAAACTATAAAAAAAAAAAAGAAGAAGAGTGGAAAAAGGTAACCACAAGAACAAAAGTAAATTTTAAAACTGTAACAGAGAATTAAACAATAACTCTAAACTTGCCACTCACAACAATAACTTTGAATAGGTCCAAACATCCAGTTCAAAGGGTTTCAGACCCAGTTAATTAAGTTAGTCAGTAAATATCTATATTTATGGTGTGTCTGTAAGCCAGGTCCAGGTATAGGTGCTAAAAATATAGCTATGCACAAAATACACAAAACTGTGTTCTTTTTATTTGAGAGAGAGAGAGCATGTGTGTTTAGAGGGGGAGGGGCAGAGGGAGAGAGAGAATCTCACACAGACTCTGCACTAAGCACAGAGCCTGACTCGGGGCTCGATCTCACAACCTGAGATCGAGACCTGAGCCAAAACCAAGGGTCAGACGCTCAACTGGCTGAGCACCCAGGAGCCCCAAAAAACTCCTTTCTCATTTAAGATTACGATCTACTGCACAGACAATGCTATGAAAGGCCAGCTGGGTTGTTACACTGCACTGAAAACAAAAGATTTAAATATCAAGCAAAACCAAAAAAGCTAGAAATGGTAACAGCCACCAAGATAAAACTCGTGAATAAACAGAACAAAGCTTGTCTTATTATGAAAAAAAAAAAAAAAAAAAAGGAAATTTATGGACTCGAGAGCATATCACCAAAATACATGAAGTCAAAAGGACTAGAAGTAAGGAAGGAATTTGATAAGACCAAACAGTGGATGGCGTTAAGCCTTTGTAAGACCAGGCCGAGAGTCCTTGAAAAATCAAATCGAGCAGATGGACCCCTGTTTCGGGTTAAGACCTTGTCTCTGCTGCTTATCAGCTGCATGCTCTTACCCAAATTATTTAAACTGTCAGCTTCAAGCTTTGAGAAAAGTGGGGGTAGTGGATGTGGTGGTATTAAAATAAATGGACCTTCTGGTGTCTCGCGGCCAGGCCTGGCCCATAGCAGGTGCTCAGTACACATGTCCCACACTGTCAGTCCCCACACACGTACACAGATGTTGGGTGGCGTGAGGGGAAGATCTAAAAATCTTAAACCTACAAATAAAGAACGCACACACACCCCAAATGCAGATGTATATTTACATATGTAATGTGTTTTATATATGTATAAACATCTATATGTGTCTTACTGCAGTTTAAATTAGTTCAAATATCCTAATTTATCATCTGTATGCATATATACCCTCACTTTTCAAACATCCAAGAAAACTGTACTGAAACTGATATGCAGTAAAATCCCAAACTATAGGAATCATTTAGGTGCATATTATGAATTTAGAATTTCTTAGCCAAAGTTGGTGTCAAGTTCTCAGCCAAGGTTGTTTAGAAGTAACAGGTTAAAAAGTTTAGTTATCACAAATAACTCCTGACTTACAGACATTATTTAGGACATATTCATCCAAGAAATTGTACAAATGTTAGCTATAACAGCATACCAGACAAAACCAAAATTCAGACTCAAATACATTTGTTATTAATTAAAAAGTGAAACTTAGTAAACATATCACAATAACACAACAAATCTGAGGAAAGCAGCAAGAGACTGATAGAAATAAACTGTGAGAAGAAATGACTTCAAGGGCACCTGGCCAGCTCAGTCTGATGAGCACTTGATCTTGGGGTCGTGAATTCAAGCCCAATGGTGGGTACAGAGATTATGTAAATAAATAACTTAAAGAAGAAGAAGAAGAAGAGGAAGAAGAAGGAGGAGGAGGAAGGGAGAGAAAGAAGATCACCCACCCCACAAAAAAAAAATAAACAAACAAACAAACAAAATGCACAGTTTGATTAAGAAGGGTAATTAACTGATGGCGATATTGAGATAAACCAGAGGCTAGAATGATCCAGCAAAGTATTTGAAAGCAGCTGTCCAGTGCTTCAACAAGTTACTACAAACTGTCTTGAAACAAACTACACAGCCGAAAGTCTCAACAAGGAAATGAGTCAGACCATGGTGCGTTCCCCTGGGAGGATGAGGCATAGGGGAACCTCCCAGTCGGCACACGTCCGCCAGTGCCCGGATGAGAGCAAGTGATGTCCCCGGGACCCTCCTTCCCGCTGCCCAGTAGATGTCTAAGAGCCCGTCCCCACGAGGACCACAGAGCGGCCACGGTCAGCAGGTGGGCTGGCTCCCTGTCTCGGGCTCCCAGAGCCCTGCCACTAAGTGCTCACACCCGGGACACCTGCAGCGCTAGGTCTGGCTCTCCATCCCAGTGCAGCCGGCACCCACACCAGCCATGCCAGCCACACCAGCCGTCGCAGTCTGCCTTTGGGCTCCAGAAACTCACTGAGGCTCAAATAAGTGGGACCCATAGGATAGACACGCCTCGTGTCTGCTTCATCAACTTTGGAGCAAAGTACTGTCACAATCAAAATGGCGTTCTTGGTCCTCTGACAGAGGTCTCTGGGGACCCCAGGGACATGGAAGAGCACTAGCTCCAACATTTGGGCGAAGTATTTTAATTACGAAAACAGTTTGAACCATATCTTCTCCTCCTCCGACAGGCCCTGAAAAGGGAGATCTGCAAACTTAGTGCAGACTTCCTACCAGGCAACGCCTGGTTATCACGCTGTGCTGGGCTCTGCAGGTGACACAGAGATGTCAGTGGGACCCTGCCCTGGGGAGCAAATTCATGGGCCATGAGGGTCAGGGGAGAGCTCCTGTGAGAGCCCAGGGCCAGGTGACGCAGACAGGTGGCCCTGGGGCTGGTCTCTGGGGGACTCCTGCCTGTTTTGCAGAATCGAGCCCCTTGTTCACATAGTCATCAGCAAACCAGCCCCCCTTGGGTTCCTATCTTCCATGCAATTCCAGAACCGGCTGCAGAACCTGAAGGACAGAGCTTGAACGTGTCCTCGACGGTCCCACACATTTCCATGTTCAAGCGGCAAAAGAAAGGGGCAATGTTCTGCGCGGGATCATGTCTTCCCAAAGCCATAACCCCCAGGACCTCAGAATTTGTGACGGTGTTTGGAGATCAGGTCTTGAGATGGGTGATAGTTAACGTGATATCACAGGTTGGGCCCTAATGAGCGGGGTCCTTATAGGAAGAGGACATCAGGATGCAGACACACAGCAGACGACCATCTGCACACCCCGGAGAACGGACCCTGCCCACACTGTGACCGTGGACTCCCAGCCTCCACGACCGGGACAGAATCAGTCTCTGTTGTTTAACAGAGTCTGCGTATGGGTCAGCGAGGACAGGCAGCGTATCACAGACTTGAAAGTGACAGAGGTGTCAATTTCCAGTTCCACCTCTTACCAGCTGTGTCTCGAGTCTGCTCCAAGCCTTTGTGTTCCTGTCTGTAAAATGGGGATAATTAGTACCTCCCTCCAACGTTGTTGGAGGGGTAAATGAGATGGTCCGTGGCAGGGGCCTGGCCAAGTGTGGATAAGGAACAGTGAGGACCGCAGCAGGGCACACTCCCTGACTGCGCTCATCCCTCAGGCAAGATGACGGCGGACGGGCACCTGAGCACAAGTGCCATCATGAGGGACAGGGCACCCGGGGACGCAGGGAGGGCAGAGTGTAATCTGTCCCTGGCATATTTGAATATACACACTTCTCTCAGCTCCTGTTCCCAGGCACTCGGCCCAGGCTGTCCAGATATAGCTGGGCTGAGGCCATCCTGGCACTAAGGCCCCCTTGCCCCTTGGAGGAGCAGGTAGGTGCTTGGCAGGTCACCAATGTCGGCTCAGGACACAGACATCCATAAAGCCTGGCTTCCTTCCCCTGATGCTAGAAGAGACTAATTCAGGTCTGTCCCCCGCCTGACCCCTCTGCTCGGGCCACCACGGTTCTGAGACACACACGGGTGAAGGCCAAGTGCTCTCTGCTCTTGGCTTCCCCTCAGCCCACAGCTCCTCTCACTCAGCCCCATCGCCAGGTGCTGGACAGGCAGCCCCTCCTCTGTCCCTCTCTCTCCTTGGGCTCCCGCCCTCTCTAGATACACTTTTCTGCCTCAGCACCCATGACATTCTGCACCAGAAAAACCTCCCCAGGACAGTGGGGGCTTCCTGTGCATTTGGGGGAGCCTAACAGCATCCCGGCCTCCACCCACTGGGTGCCCGTAGCTCCCCTCCCCCACCTCCACCCCGGTTGGGACACCAGAGATGTCTCTAGACATTGCTTCCGGTCCTCTGGGCACAATATCACCAGGCCCCACCCCAGCTGAGAACCCCCGGGCCCCCCAACCATGTCTGCCTCCTTCCTCAGGGGACATCTGCCCTCCCCAGGCCTCTGGCAAACAATGGCGGAGCATCCTTAGGAGATCGCATTCATAGAGAAGACCCAGACCTACATTAGTTGCCTCTTTTCTAAATATCCTTTCTGATACTTACTCTTTCTCCAGTCCTCCAGACCGCACGCACTGTGAGAAAGCCACCCTTAGCGCATGGGACAAGGAAACTGAGCACAAGCCGTCAGACAACGTTCCCGGGACTGACGTTTTGCTTCTGACGCTGTTCCTGGCATGCTTCTGATTCTTGGAAACCCACTCTAGTTCTTTTATCTGTGCTTTCTACCTTTCTAACCTCCCTTAAAGCTCACATGGCGTCTTCATGCTGTTCTTTAATTTGACATCAGCCCAGGGCCAAGACCAAACACAATGCTGACCACAAAATTAGAAGAGGGTACTGATGCACTGGCACCGCTTGGATAAAAACACGGAAAGACTGTGGATTCTTGCCTAAATGCCTTTAGTAGGAGCTGAGTACTCCCTTGAAATTGTAGCCGTTGCTTTGTTGGGTTCAGGGAAGTGCTCGGTGGAGGGGAACAACCCCCGGGGAGCCCAGGTAGGCAAGGGCATGGGAAGGGCGCCGGGGACTGTGGTGTAACCCCGTGAAGAGTGATCTCCCACGGGAAATCCTTGATCTCCCTCATGCCTCTCTTTTGCAGGTGGAGAAGAGTTCTCTATAGGATAAGCCCAAGGTCACACAGAAGGTTGGGACAGGGAGGGTGATCCCCAGCCTTGCCCATGGGCATGCCCATGGGCACACCTGTCCTTACCACCACCATGCTTCTTGGTGATGCCCTCCATGTCAGAAGTTGAACCCCCCAAACTTACACTTTTTCCTACACACGTGTCCACTGTAGGTGGTTCCACGTAACAGAACATAACGCAGAGGACTAAGTAATTTGCAACATCGAGCCCTGTACCCTACAGATGATGTAGCTTTACTTTGCCCAAGTGGCAAAGTTTCCAGGGTCGTGGGTGGGACTTTACACCAAGGGTCTCATGACCAGATCCAGCTTTCATGAAACCAAGCAGCCGAGGCTGACTGCCAAAGTGAAGTTAGACTTATATCAGTCCAAAACGAGGGTACCCACCGGCCAGGTCACAAGCCGCGTGGGATGCATGAGAAAGACCAGCTCCTGTTAGTGCCTATGAAATCTGAAACGGGGTAAGCCAGAATCCGGGAAATCTCTGGTTTCTCTAGAATCTTCATCATCTTCAGGCTGCACAGGGCTTGACCCCTCCCCGCACCTGTGTCCTGGCCAACCTTTGGCCTCCACCTGCTGACGGAGGCCCCGCGCACGCCCTGCCCTCCAGATGCCTCTCCGTGCGAGAGCTGCCCACCCCTCATGCTGAGTGAGTTCCTCCTCTTACAAATAAATCACTTCTTTGCTTGTCTTCTCTTCCCCACGGCAGCGTGGGCTCTCCAGCATCAGAGGGGGTCGTACTAACCGTTGTATCACAGAACACAGCACAAGACATAACACTATCATATACAAATTATTAATAACACTAATGGATAATATATAATCAATTAAGAAACTCAGGGCTTATTTATTCTTTTTTTTTTTAAGAGAAAAAATCCTTCACATTTCTTTCTTTCTTTTTTTTTTTTTAAGTTTTACTTGTTTAAGTAATCTCAACGCCTGACGTGGGGTCTGAACTCAGGACCCCGAGATCAAGGGTCACATGCTCTTCCAACTGAGCCAGCCAGGCACCCCCCTTGTTTCTGAAAATTAAAATTTACAGGGACTCCTGAGTGGCTCAGTTGGTGAAGCATCTGCCTACAGCTCAGGTCATAATCTCAGGGTCCTGGGATCTAGTCCTGCATTGGGCTCCCTGTGCAGTGGGGCGTCTACTTCTCCTTCTTCCTCTGCCCCTTCCCTTGCTTGTGTCCTCTCTGTCAAATAAATAAATAAAATCCCTTTAAAAATAATAAAATATAAATTGAAATTCACAAGAGAGCTGTGATATAGAGTCGTTTCCTATGAAGTTCTTCAAAGAAGCCTAACCAGGAAGGGAATCCATTTGCCCCAGGCCTGTTGGAGTGTCTCTCTGGAGAGACGAACTCCTGGTGCTTATTTAGATTAACACCATTTCACTGTGAGAGTGAGGATTTCTGTAAATAACCCCGCCAAGTGATATTTTCAAGACCAAAACAGAAACTATTGGCGACATTCGGAGTGCAGGGGGTAACTGCAGCCCCAGAGCTCTCACGGGGGTATGGAGCCACGGGTCTCCCTCCACTGTGATCCCACAGGATGGCCCCAGGGTGTGCAAAAGCCAGACAGACCCAGATAAACACCACGATTCCTGTGACTACACGCCAGCGCCGACTGCTGCACTTTCAAGTTAGTGCCACTTGGAGCTTGAACGTGGATCATTGAGGGAACTCAGGATCTCCTCTCCTGGGTGGGAAAGTTGGATCAGATCACCCACATGTCTGTCCTCTGTGAAGTCCCTGAAAGGAGCCTGCAGACTTCCTTACAAGCCACCATCAGGCACAAAAACAAAACGCAAACCACAGCACATCCTTGGAAAAGAAAGCACCGATAGGAAGAACCCCACACCCAAGAGCACATGGGTGCATGGCACTACGTGAGGTCCAGAGGGAAAACCAAGCAGAACCCCATGATGTCTGCTCCCAGGGAAGCTGGTTGTGCCTCTACCCGGGCTTCTCCTCCATAGAGTAAGACTGACAGAGCCTCACAATCAAACTGGCCCAGGCCATGACCACAAACACATCGGGTCTGACTCGTCCTTAACCGCCAGATGCCCCACGCCAAACCGACCAGCTTCTGTCCCCCATGTTCTCCTCCCGCTCCAGGGAACAGCCTGCCCTTCTGTCTAGTTGTCCTCCGAAGAACACCTCCTGCCCCACTGTGTCCTCTAGGACAGTGACCCTGGGGGACAATAGGAGCCTGAAGAGGCCAAGGTGAACCGTAATCCCCACACAAAACATTATGCAGTCCAATCTGGAGAACGCTGCGCTATCTTTAAAGATCTCTTCTTTCTTCTGTGCCTGTGTGCTCAATAAGATCTCACTCATTTGGACTCCACTATTTTTGTTTTATTTATTTTAGAGAGGGAGGGGGAGAAAGAATCAAGCAGACTCCCTGCTGGACGTAGAACCTGATGCGGGGCTTGATATCATGACTGTGAGATCATGACCTGAGTCGAAACCACGAGTCGGATACTCAACCCACTGCACCACCCAGGCACCCCCAGACTCACCTTTTGGATGACCTCATTAATCTCTGGAGTGTTTGGTGTGTACAATATTTTTCCATGTAATATTGGTTTTAGGAAGGACCACACCAAAGCACCATTTGGAGACTGCAGAATTTCTTGATAGAGGTCCAAGCAAAATGGTGCTGTCACAATTACAAGGAAAAAAAAAATTACTCACAATACGGGATGCCCTGGCTAATAGTGACACTCGTCTACATACCCATGATGGCTCACTTTCCAACGGGTGATGTGGATATGTTTTTCATGCCACAGTTGAATTTGGGCAGTAAATTCAAGAATAAGTGTTCTTGTTGCTATCCTTAGCACCTCTCACCTCATGAGAAATTTCAAGATAACATGTTCATTTCAGTAATTGCAAAGAAAGGGAAGCGTGACCTTCACATATGCAAACTAAGCCATCAAGAAGAGCACTAACTGTGACAAAGACACCTGCCAATAGTAATAGAGAGAAATGCATCTGATCTCTAATGTAGAAAATCATCAACACTTACAGGATTGGGAGAAGAATTAGATTCCTCCTATGAAATTAGCTTTAAATATTGCTACTGAATTTTCTTCCCTGCGTCTACACAGCAGTGTTGACCTTACTGCTTTTAATATATCAAATCACCTTGTTTTCACCCAAACCCTTGTTCCCTCAAGGTGGGGGATCTACATTGCTGGATGATAATTGGTTTTAATCAAAGGTTGACTCGACTGATCTAACTGAATAGGTACCCAGTGAGGGTAGAGCCTTCACCACCATGAGGATTAGTAGTAACCAAACAGTGTATGGTTTGTCTTTGTTTTTTTTTTTGTTTGTTTTTTAAGCAGCCCCATGCCTAGTGTGGAGCCCAACACGGAGCTTAAATTCATGACCCCGAGATCAAGACCAGAGCTGAGATCAAGAGTCAGACACTCAACTGACTGAGTTACCCAGAGCTCCAAAATATTGTAAGGTTTTAAGTTAGTGATGAATACTTCAGCTTGTTCTTTTACCTTGCAGCAGACATTTAAGGTGGAAATACCTTAGTTTTAATAGCATAATTCTTGACACCCAAGCTATGAAAAGTGCAGTTGTGGTTATCTCCATTATTAATTTCATCTTCCCAAATTCTCCATTTGAAAAGGAAAAACCAGTTCTTTTTATTCAACAAGTATAATAAAACTGATAAAAAGAATCCCCTGAGATATAATTAAGAGCATGACAACATAATAAGTTTTTAAAGCATACTTACAAAGATTGCTCTTACTGATATTCTTTAAAGTTACACTTTGTAAGAATAATTTAAACAATCATGATTTTCATTTCAGAAAAGACATAACCATATATAGGTACAGAGCAAGAAATCTGAAACCAGGCATCCGGACCTCTGCCACTTGAGAGCTGTGTGAACTTGCTTAAGTCACTTAACCTTCTCTGAGCCTCCAGTACGTCATGTGGAAAAGGAGGGTACTAATATTGTCTATGCTCAGAATGACAATCATTTGAAATACAATGTATGAAAAGACCAAGGAGGACTGGTCCTCCATGGTAGCCAAATGACTAGATGGAGGAATGGTTGAGTGGATGGATAGATGGAAGACGGATGGAGGATGGAAGGATGGATGCATGGGTAGATGGATGGACA